>NC_086285.1:3173608-3504700 GCF_963924245.1 Chroicocephalus ridibundus | reverse complement strand
TCTGTGAAGTATAATTTGAAAAATGGTACACAAGAGGTAGAAGTAAGATTTTTGCAGCGTTCAAACATCCACAGTTGTTTTACAGAAATACTTAAATAAGCCTAAACTGATAAATGATTAAAATCTTGTATAATCAACAATTGACTTTTTTTTTTAAGCTAAATTATACTTCCACATACTTCTGTTGGGCCTGCTGAATGGATCAACTCACAAAATTCTCCTCCAGTAATATTTCACTATCAGTGTAAAATTTGCTATTTTAAGTAAATGAGTTTGACCAACAAACATGTAAAAGATCTACTTCAGACACCAAATAGTATATTAAAATATAGACACTATTAATCTTTGTATATTTGTCATAAAAAATAAAAGGAAACTTATTTTTCCCATCTATATTGGAAATAGCCTAATTCTGTGAAAAAACTATGCTCATTAAGTTATTACTGTGCATAAACAAGTTTTAAATTGGTTGTATTTTATACAGTAAAAAAAGGTAAAGCAGTCTTTTTCTCACAATGATTTTAAGTTGACTCTGATTTATTCTTTCTCTCTAACAAGCTTTTTTTTTTTTCCCCTTACACACTTTATGCAAATATTTTCCTTTTAAAAGCTCATTTGGCAAACAAGCAAAGAGGATTTATACTTCCAGTTCCTCAGTTTTTTTAAAGTTGCTCCTAACCTGATACATTTTCAATCTCTAACAGCACAGACTACATAAATAATACATCTTAATTTTTTTTGCACCTTTGATTACAGTATTGCTAATGAAGAAAAATAAGGACCTTCTATTCTATATAACTGATAAAATTGATTGCCAAAGTTGTTATTTAAAAAAAATAAAATTAGAAAGCAATATCTACCAAAAAATAAGAGATGCTTGATTTTTACATAATGTTCTGCAAAGCAAAAAATTGCTGGTGACTGAGATGGACAAACTGCACAGGAAATAAACCAACACTTTAGTACGGATAAGGCTATATTAACATCAAAGCAGATCAGGATAAAACAAGGTGCAAAATTCTCACAAATTCAATTCAGCCAAAGTTTCTGCAGTAAGTACATTCCTCGGCTTGAAAAGAAAACAAAATTATCCTGCTAATTCCAAGTTGTCAGTGTAGCAAGAAACCTTATAAAAAAGGTTGGGAACGCATCCTTCTGGAGTTTCTCAATAACAAATGTTCAAGGTGAACTACTAAGCTTGTATTTACAAAGAGCCTACTCAACTCGAGATATCATGCCAGGAAAGCAACAAAGCCAGATAAAGACAAAAAAATCTGTTCAAGCTCCTGGCTCCGATGGAAGCAGGACCACCCCCATCTCTTCAGTAGCCTAATTGCAAATGCACCTATTAAAAAATAATAATAATAATATATATGCCAAAGCCAACTGCTCTCATATTCCTAATGTGCAGTATTCCCTGTTCTTGTGCAATATAACCTACAATGGTGAAGAGTTAAATAACCAGCAACTCAAGTTTTTCCACTTTAATGACTGTATTAGAAAAAAAAAAATCTGTAGAAGACTGTGGCCATAAAGTAGAATTAAAAATTTAGTTTTACAACTATGAACATGTACACTGTCAAAGCAATAAAGCTACAAAGAACAAAAAAATCCAAACTACTGCTTTGGGTTGCTCCAACATGCGGTATTTGACATCACAGCTCCCCCACAGAGAACAGAGGTGGGGGGGAACAACAAAACACACCAGCTTTCAGAGCAGGTAACAATATATCTTTTAGAAAAATACATATAGGCTTAAGGTCTATTTGTTGCATAATCTTTACAGCATTTAAACAAAAAAAAAATCCAACTTCCTACAGAGTTAGAGCTATGACCTAATATAAATTGTGTATCTGAGAAGATCATACTGAGCAAAGCCGAGTGCTGTCGCTTGAGGAAGAACAGATTAAAACCCAAACAAACAGTTCAATGGAAGTTTTATGCTAAGCGCGCGCCTTACCATTTGTCATTTGCTAAGTCTAGAAAAGCTGAGGATTTAAACCCTACCTCATTCTCTTCCCTTACAGACAGCAGTTGAGAAGCAAGAGATGGTGATCTCGATCCAAGAGGGATGACCATAGACCATTGGGCTGAACCAGCTGTTCCCAAGCCCTATTCTACCCCCTCAAGATGGTGCACAGCTCGACGCCATATGATTAAAGCACACACGGGTGGAAGGATGGCTACCAGAGTGGGACAAGAACAATCCAACTCTCCCGCAAGTCTCAGCAGTTGGACCCTGACAGCTCGCGTGAGCAGCAGATGGGGAAAAGGAAAATAAAGTTCAAGGAAAGACAGACTCCTGGCCCCTCAGTCTCACACCCTTCTGACCACAGGAGCCACAGAGGAGTGATTCTGTCCACTGGAAGCAGGGTTTCCTGTGGCTCAGTGCTTGCTTCCTTCCTGCAGTTCCCCTTTCCTTCTTTATT
This sequence comes from Chroicocephalus ridibundus, assembly GCF_963924245.1. Classification (NCBI taxonomy): domain Eukaryota; kingdom Metazoa; phylum Chordata; class Aves; order Charadriiformes; family Laridae; genus Chroicocephalus; species Chroicocephalus ridibundus. The sequence goes on along the minus strand of NC_086285.1, from coordinate 3,502,271 downwards.
TCCCCAAACAGGATGGGAGAAGGCCTAGGTAGCAGATAAAACGTAATCCCCAGGAAGCTGTGCTCGTGGTCACTTCTGGAAAAGTGCATAGGCCTAAAGCTAGGCGGCTTCCACCAAAATTTTGGAGTATCTCCACACCTTTCCAAAAAGGCAGTAAAGGTTAAAGTACCTCAGAGTCTCCCACTTCCGTAACCTCCGTCTTCTACTGTTCATTTACTTCACCAAAGAGAAAAGGTACCAGAAAAAATAGTAAGAGACTTATTACGAAGACCAGAGCATCAGTTCTCAAGCTGTAAGGCAAATTATTTCCAAGTTATATGTATCCAGGTACAGACAAAAAGATCAGTAGCAGCAGTAAACACTAAGAGGATAAGAGAAGAATATGCAGTCTGGAAAAAAAAAAAATAACAATAGCAGTAGCTTGGGAACTAATAGTCTTACACCCACTCCTGAAAAGGCCACAGCAAGACAAGCACCGCGAACCTAGATAATCTCCCTATATGCTGTTCTAATAAAAATAATGAGAAACTAATACCAATTTCATAGTTTAATTTATATAGATACCATCAGACTAACTTAATTGCCAAGGGACCCTGTGGATACAGAAGAAAAGCAGATACCAAACCTATAACCAGAAAAAAAAGTGCTTACTCTGATGTGGCCTCTCTTCTGGGAATCAAGAAGGTTGAACACCAGAAGCCTCCAGTTATTTACAAAGAACACAGAAATAACTGTAATTCTTAAATCTATGCCATATTGGACTATCAATTTTGTGATTTTAAAGCATTAAAGATTCACTACCAACTATCAAAACATTTTTCAAGAGTCAAACCCAACTCCAAACAAGAACACCTTTCCGGCTTAAATACAACCTAATTAATACCTTAACTCTGCTGCCACTGAAGTCAGTAAAATGTGAATACAATTAGTCCCTAAACCCAGAAGCTTTATACTTATTTATACCAACAGTTCAGTGCAATACTTACAGAATTTGTACATTGTTGCCAAATTAAACAGCAGACAGCTAAAAATATGTTATGATTGTAACAGAGCTGCTGCAACTCCAGGTGGTTATTTTACAAAATACAGTGGTTTTTTCCCCCCTGAAATACAAAAGGGTGTGTAATAAAGCAATAGAACTGAAGCATTCTTTTGTCTTTGTAGGTCTAATGTTGTCCATAATCAAGTCATTTAAAGAAATGGGCATAAAAGTCATTTTGATATGAAGACCCAGAGTTTTTATGAAGCAAACAGAGCAAGGCAAACTGAAACATGAGCGCGTGCTGCTCGCATTTGTAGGGCACGACAAGGAAAATCTGATACTAAACACATTTGACCTGTGGCGACTCTCTGCAGCTACAGCGCTTTAGGCTCATTAAAGAGCCCACGGCTGGACGGTCTAACAGTATGAGAACAATATTAACAGTGTATGCTAATTGTTAGCTGGAGTCAAATGCAGCCACACTAACTCTTTTTAAATGCATTTTTAAACTGCAATTGAAAACAGAAGTGAGCATACAGCTATTTACCATTTTTGAAAAATGAAACTGTTAAAGGCACATTAACTATATTATGAACCGATTAAGACCACATTCCTTCACAATAATAAACAACACACGAGCAATACAATAAGGTCCTACCTACGCCCTACACATTCACCACTAGAAAACAATCCTGCAGGACTACACTCGTTCTGTAAACAGAAAAGCCGATCAAGACTTCCAAAATCTCATTTCCTGTCAACACAGTAATCACAACTAAAAAACAAAATTATTCATTAACTGAAATACTGTAGACTCCACTTTTTAAACCATGGAGTATAGTTAATTAGTTTCACAAACGTAAATTTAACCTTCTTAAATTAGTTTTTGCAAATAAATTGCACATGCACACAGAGAAAACACTCACACTAAAATAACTCTCTCCACTACCTGCTTTTTAGGCTAAAGCTGAAAATGTTCTTTTAAGTTGAATTCACTTTCTTTAGGGGAAAAAGAAAATCTGGCTATACTAAGATCCTGATTTCCACCGACTCTTATTTTTAAACTTTACTGAGTGGACTACGATGAGGCTTGTGTAACTTTTGCCTACAATATTATGTAGCTACTGCCTCATTACAGTTAACGATGGTACTATTGAGACCACACCTGCTCTAGAAACATCCACAGATCCAAAACTACAGAACGGCATTTGGAACATTTTGCAAGTACATATATATATATATATTTATATGGAAACAATTAGTTATTTACCCACAAAATGTCAAATTCAACATCGAAGACTATGGAACATAAAAAAAAATCTTCATTTTTGTCTTTCAAACTTTGCTCATATCCCCAAAGTAATTCACTTTTAAAATAAGAACTGCTCTTATGTAAAGCCATTTGTTAATACACTGATACTTACGAACTGTAGTTGGTTATTAGTACACGTTAAGAGATCATGTAACAGTAAGACAGTTATTAAAGCATTAAAATATTTATAAGTGCCCCAAGAACAAAACTCAAATTCCTCATTCATTTCTAATTCTCACCCTGAACATTCACACCAATACACCACACTTCTGATTGTCTAAGCCACAGAATGGAGACTAGTTAACAGCAATTAAATATATTAAATCTTCCATGCGAAAAATTAATCAGTTAAATAGCTTTGGTAACCTAGTATATAGTTAGCTTTGTGTAAATATTTTGCAAACATCCCTTCCCCCAAAAAAATCCCTATATACCGTGTATATTTATATAATAATATACATATTTCCTGAGTAAATCGTTAAATCTGATTATTCGGAAGATTTGGCAAAATATCCAACTTTATATTACTAAAATAGAATTTTAAATAAACATTCAATAAACACATTAAAATAAATATGGAATGTTTCTGAAAATTATAGTACCGTGAATTTACATTAATAACAAACAATAATTTTTTTAATTAAGTGCATACTATGTTATATAGTTACCATTTTTTAACCCACTGAGTAATCAATAAATCTAATTTCTAATCCTGAGTGACAATTTTTATCACCTGCTAATGTGTACTTCAATGTAAATCTACAAAATCCTTTTTTTTTTTTTTTTTAAATGGAAAATTTTAACAGGCTATGCTATAGAAAAGCTCGGTTTACATTGGTTTAACTAGAAACTGAATTGGCAGCGAAACTGCTGAAGCATCTCACACAACCAACATTAAACACTGATTATTCTTGTCAAACTGCTAGCGATAACCTGAATGACCTGACTCCCTGTCACAACAACAACACAGGAGTGTGGATTGCCCCCTATGGAGTGATCGGATGCAAACTACTTAGTGATCACTTTGACACTTAAAAGAACTACATATCGGTGCCAAACCCCCCTGAACAACTATGAAATAGCTTTCAAATCGATTTTTTTGAGTATGCTAAATTGTATCATTAACAAAAAATAAGGAGAATTAAGTTCTGCCACACTCTGGTTTCTCAGGTCATGGCTTGACTGACAGCTGACACATAGCTTTGGACAAGCAAACAAGGAAATGCTCAGCTATTGTTTAGTTCCTCTTAATAATAAAATTCTTATGCAGCAGACATTGCAATACCAGCAATATTAAAATTGCATTAACACTATTACAAGATGTGTCTCTCAACACCAGAATCACAGTAATCGAAGTGCAGCACTGATCAGTTATATGAACCCTTTTGCATGTGGCTAACCTGTCCAAAACACCTTCCATGGCACTATGCAGGGCACTTTGCCCTTCCCTCCCAGTCCTCAGCCTTCTGCCCTCCCTTTTGTTATTATTGTTATTATTATTTGTTATTATTCCAGAATTCTCATGGGTTCCTCGGGTTTTTCTTTTTTGCTTCCTTTGTTTTCATGCTCCATGCTGCTTTTTTCTTGTGTGCTTGTGTTTGGAGGACAAAGCTCTTGCAATGCCCTTTCAACAACTTCTTGTTTTACTGGACCGCTTGAAGAGGTTTTTGGCAAAGTCATCTGTAATGCACACCATAAAGCGGTACGAGCCTTGCGTGTGGAAGCAGCCAACTCCCTGATGGCAGCCGCCAGAGCCAGAACATCTGCAACAGAAAAACACGTTACAGGTTAAACTAGTATACAAGCCTCGTAATACTAAAACATTAAAAAATTCTGTAAATTTGATCAACCCATCACCAGTACCCAAAGTGTCCTCAAGAAACAGCTAATGCTGTGCCCTGGGGTACTGCACTGGTTGAATTCCATCAGTTATCTTCCTTCTCTTGCAAGTGATAGCTAGAACATCTCACACTAATAGCAACCATAATTGTGTCCAAAATTCAGTGGCATAATCATCAGGCCTGCAATAAAACAATTAAGCTCATTTAATTAGCGTTATCAGAGCGGACTATCTACAACGATACTAACAAGTATGACTAGTAAAACTACCTACTCAAATCTAGTAGCTATGTCCTTTTTTCCCTCCTTTGTCTTCCTTTCAGTGGCCCTGATACCCACCCAGCCTCACTGCCGACCTTTGGATTTGCGATCACCAACAGAAGAACTCAAAGAAACACACATTTCACAGGGGAAAACAGACCAAAGGCTTTTCCATACATGATTTAGATTGTGCTCAGGCACCCAGCAGCAGCACAGGTCTTCTTCAGAAACATAACTACACCGCAGATGTTACCATTAACCATAAAAGATTAATTGCAATTTGTCTAACTACAAGTATGATACAGGATGGTTCAAATCATGCTTCTATATGCCTTTACTAGAAAGCATTATCGAAAACATGGTTTGTAGGATTTTTCTTTTTTCAATAAGACTATGACTACCTGCTTTCCTGGCTTATGCTTGGGGCTAATGTCACATCACTCAATTTTAGGAGTACTTTTAGAAGTTGGTTTGCATATAGGATTATTACTTTTAAGGATATGACATCATGCTTGACACCTAACTCGTGAAAGCAAACCATTTTCACTCTTTACGGTTTATGTTTCCCTTCTTACAAGGAAGAACTATCCCATAACACATCGCTGGAAGCCAAAGGAACCACACTCTCAGCTTCACTGCAGCAACAGGAAATAAGACAATATAGGACTGTGCTGAGCAAGGATCCAAAAGAGGATGGAGGTGAAGCAGGGGAAATGCATTCCTCTTTGGAAATCATTTTCTGAGACACAGGTATTTTCTGCAGAAAGATAATGTGATCTTTACCACCAACCCCCAAATTCTTGTATGTATCAGCTGTATGATAATTACACTGAACAGCAGGTTATCACTTACAGGATGCTATTAGAAGGGAATGCAACTTGACCAAGTTTTGCACTACTTCTCCAGAAGTACATACACCTGGTACAAATTATTCTGGCTTTACGTCAACAGAAGTTGGGAACCTTAAAATGTAATTTCTAGCATTTTTGTGATTTAGATAAGGTAGACAGACACAATTAACACAGCACCAACACATTTCTTTTACTTTATAAGCTGAAAAGAAAGACTAGCTATACCACTATAAAAAAAAAATTAAACTTGTTTAAAAACAAGTATATTTTTACTTTTAGGACAACTACTATGGTTATATAATATCACTGAACAGTTTTTACAGTTCTTTTAGTTGAGAGGAGAAGGTTTCAAAGGGTTTAAACTAGTAACAGAAAAATAGAAGAGGAAAAAAGATCTCCAAGTTATTTAAAGTCTTTTTAAAAGTGACAGGTTTAGATTTACAAGCTTTTTTGGTCGAAGTTGTAATAATTGCTGCATATTTCAAATTTGCATATTTTAAATGGCACACTTTCACAATTAAATCTTAAAAAAAGCTTTGAAAACTAGAGAAATGGAAAGCAGTTACCTTTCTCATTGTTATAACGTGGTGCTCCTTGTCTCTGTGGATTAGCAGCATTAATAATCTCATCCTTGCGCCTCGCCTGTGTTACGTGAATGGCTTCCATATGGTGTTCCAATGCAGCGGATATGTTCCCGTGTACAGGGGTACCACGAAGCCTTTCCATTTTTCCTATTAACGTGAGCACCTGCCAGATACATTGAAATTATCAAAACTGCTAAATCTCCATTAAACAAACGTAAAAATCAAGCTCAAGAAAGCTCACCCTGGCTTGTTCTCGTAACTGGTCGACAATCAAACGATCAACGCGTGATGGGTTAGCAGGAAGTCGGGATACAGGAGTGTTATTTGAGCTAGATATGCGCTTTCCTGGAAAGTTTCTTGCAAGGTCAGCCTCAGTCTGGAAGGGAAATAAATAGCCATTGCAAATGTTTAAAATCAGTACAATATTTCAAGCCATATTTTTGGGGTCACTTAGAACTTTCAAATAAATTAGAAGTGCACTTCCTATCTTTAATTCTGACTGCATTTACCAAAAAAACACTCCCAAATATCTGTCTAGGTGTAAAACCAGATGTTGTAAAAACAATAACACTTCTCTACTCCAGCTCTACCTCAGCATGCAATGCTCAGCAGCAACATTTAGAACCAATGCTGTACAACTTTATTTTAACCAATCCTGGACACAGACCTAGGCAAAGCTATTCTTGACAGTACCCCAGGAATTTAAACTGTATGCCTCTCCCTGCATCTCTCAAGTGTCACACATTATGATTATTACCAAAAGAAACAGGTGATCACACCAGCATAAGTTGTATCTGAAGTGCATCAATGTTAAAAGCCAGATTTAACACAAACTGGTATCAACTCTGAAAGAGTCATCAACAGAGCTGCGAAACTCCCTATTGAGAAAGGAACCGACAAAAACACTGTACAATGCAGACAGTGACTAAACATCTCCAAACTTATTTCTGGACAGGAACTTATTACACTTGGAGTAAAAAAGACATAACTAGCAGCTGATACTCTCTCCTGTTCCTTCTGCAGTGTACACTGGACTTAGGAGAGAAATATTAGATACCACATTACAGTTCAAGGCAAAGTTAAGTCCACATCCACACTATGCACATTCATAATGAAGGTATGTGCTGAAGTCCTTTTCTTTTTGCTTTACTGACATATCCATATTATTTAGTCTCTGTCCTCACCTAACATGAGCTACAAGAGCTGACTGACTCTACTTGCATTCATCTCAGAAGGCTTAAAGATATTCGGAAAAAAATGGATGGAGAAAGGGTCATGAATTCATGTAACACCGCCAGGTATTTAAGAATTACAACTAATAAGTAATTCTCAGTACTCATCTATTTGTGCATTTAATATTGCGGGCAATTCCAAACAGACAATTTGTAGAATTTTTTTTAAAAGAGGGATCTGTGGAAGAATGAGATTTATAGAAGGAAACAGGTAAGCTCACTGTCACTGTGAACACCAAAGCAGCTGCAATGAACAGGTTGCTGAGAGCTGAAAGGGCTGACTGATTGGACAAACTAGAATTAAATGCAAGTCCTGCTGGGGGGGAATTTCTGTCTGCGCTCTTAAGGAATTCAGGTAGGACAAAAATATCAGAAGGGTGAGAATATCAAAAGAAAGTCCCTTCCCATGTACATACGTACAGGTGAGCTATACATACTAGTTTGTTAAACAACAGTTTAGGTGTGGCCAAGGACAGCACCTTGGGATAGTTTAGGTTGTTCAGACTGTAAAAACAGCTGCTGAGAGTTTTAAATCCTGCCAACTAGCAGCCTCCCAAATTGTACCTACAAACAGGGACTAATGCAGTGCATGTACATTCCCGCCAGGCAGACGGGATGCAGTCATCCTCTTATGAGGAATAAGTAGTTTGGTCGTAGGAATGTGAGCCACACTATGGCAGCTGGTTTGCAGGACTGAGATCAGTTTATACTCATAAATAAAGCTATCTGCAGGTGTAGTCTGTAACTACAAAAATCAAGGACTGAGAAAGCCTGAGTAGAGCACTAGGATAAATTTGGATGACATAGAATGGACCAGATAAGTTCAACGATTAAATCCCTTTGATTATTAACAACATCATGAAATGAAGGTAAATAATTTTTTTAATGATGAAAACACAAAAACATAAATTATGAGATAAAAGCTATGATTCAGTCTTCCCAAATGACTTAATTGACCCAAATCCTGCATGAGCAGGTTTCGAACAGCCGCTTTTGCCACAACAGAAAGCAGAAGAGTTTCTCTGTCTCAGACACACTGGAGCAAGAATCATCATCACCCTTTCTCACTTGTAGGGAACTCCTAGAAGACTGGACAGGCAGAAAGAAGTCTTGTTTAAAGGCAGTGTGCAAACAATACAGGCAATTCTATTTACACTTCCAAAAGTCCATTAGCAAGGTCTCACAGTTGATGCTGGAAAGAAAAAGGTGCTCTCCAGAGATCCAGTTTGGTCAGATACCTGTCTCTTTCTCCAATCACCAGGAATCTTCTCCAGCATGGAAGAAGTAGTCAGGCACTCACTGTAGAATTAGGACCATGGGTTACTGACAACCTAGTTTTTGAGACCTCGTATGGAGATTTGAATCCTCTTGGGAAAGCATCTCCTGCTCCTTTTGAGCACAGAGCTTTCATTCCCAAGCATAACACCTTTATCAGTAGTGTGACCCCTCCCTGACAACAGCTCTTAGCAAGAGAGTCTGAGGCAGGAGAGTCACTGTAACAAGAAGAGTATAAATTGAACCTTCCTTTAGGAGAAGTCACGTGCATTCAGAACACTGTATGTTTTCCCTACAGCTATGTACAGGGTGCCCAGGATTACTTACTTACTACTTTTTTTTTTCCAACTAAACAAAAGATTTAGTAAAACAAGAAACAAAAAGAATAAGGGAAAGACACCACTATATCACTGACAGTAAAAAAAAAAAAAAAAAAAGGAAGAAAAACCAGCAAAACCAAAAAAACATTCCACAGTTTCTTTCCTTAAATGACTGTGTGGGGAAAAGGAGAACCTGGATTTGTAATACTGGAGTTAAAGATTTAATTGGAGAGAAGGAGTATGGGACAAGAAAAAAAAAAAAAAGAAACGCATCTAACCAAACTGTGCAATATGGACATTTAGAGCACTAAGGTGTATTAAATGCCAGGACTTTAAGAACCACCTGTGGCAGTGAGGGCCCTGCTGGATCACCATATATGGCTGGTGGCCCTAGAGTCATAACAAAGGCAATAACAACTAGCTAATGGTCTTTTATTGACCATATAAATGAAAAACACCCACGCTAACGACAATTCAGTGCTTTGGCCGGTGACATTATTACCACACTTGCTGTAGCAAATACTGTAAGTGAACAGAAATCTGTTAGCAGCCCTGTCTAAGGGGAAAGGACGTTAGAAACTGAAGCTCAAAGCCACACACAATTTAAAAGCAGTCATGGCAAACAACACAAGCGTTATATTTAAAGCAGATGTTGTAGGTGGTGCTCTAGGTATTTAACAACATGACAACAGAATTCTTGCCTCCTCAAAAGGAGTGACAGCCCCGAGGATCTACTCTCTATAAATTGTTTCAAGCGCTCACCAGCTTTGATAGGAAGTTATTATCAGTTGGGTTTTACCTTCTTTCTCTCTTTCTCCAAAGCTCTCCACTGCTCATAACACTCCTCCAGTCGGATATGAAGCTCATTAGCAGGTCCACTGCGATTTCTGGGAGGCCTGTACTTGTTAAATGGTGTTGGAAAGGCAAAGTACGGTGCAGCTATTTCCCCACAAAACAGATCGTTGATGAAGGGATTCAAGTGGTTAAAATCATCGTAATGAAAAAGATCAACAAGTTCTGAGAATGGAAATGGTGATGGAGGAAAACTGAAATTATTTGCTGATGAAAACAGATGGTGATTAAACGGAGGAAAGCTGGGATTTTGCTTAAAATCAGACATTAATGGGAAAGAAGGAAGAAAAGAAGGATTGATGAAATCTGCCATGCTACCACCATTCTGTTCATGTTTTTTTCGGAACATATTGAAGTGCTGACGGTTTGGGGCTGTATACCCAAAATGAGGAATCCAATTCTTTTTGCCTCTTCTGTCATCTTTATTACTAATTTCTTGGGTCTGCTTTTTTTGAAATCTGTGGTATTTTTCAGGGTCTTCACTTAGAACATTCTGCTGTGTTAACCAGTCAGATGAAAAATTAATGGGGAATTTACGGTATTGACCCTCCTTATTAGTCAATGAACCATGCTGGGATCGTCCCATGGGTTTTATTTGCTTCTGATTTTCTGTGATGAAATTAGAAACTCCCAAATTATTAGAAACACCATTTGATATTTGTAACCTTCCATCTTTCCTTGAAGGGAGGAGAGGTAAGATCTGTGAGTAGTAAGAGGACTGTGTTACAGACTGATGTGTGGGAGAACCACTGGACATGGTTGAAACCCCTGAAGATGATTGTGGACTTGTTACCACTTGCTTTCCATACGTGATATCAGATGCAGATGTTGGACTTGTAATTTTCCCATCCAGCCACGTATGTCCATGGTACGATGAAAAACTCCCATTTTGCATGACATTTTTTACAGATAAATCATATTCAGATACTTTATGAGAGCATTCTTTCGGACTAATATGGATCTTACACTCATTATTATTAAGAGCATCCCCCAAAGTAAAGCTACGACGACCATTTTGCACACGGGTTTCCTGTGGTTTTCTGTTTGTCCCTCCAGAAAAATTATTTTCTTTAGGGGATTGATTGAAAAAATATAGCGATGGATGAACAGATGGCTGCAATTTGTGGGCAGCTGTAAAGTTTTCATATCTTTTAGAAAACAAGTGGTTGTTCTGGGACACTTTATCCCAAGAGTCATCAACAGGCTGATTGGAAAGATCAGAGGAATACTTAGTTTGTTCTTGAGCATCATTTTTCAGAGCTTTGCCTCTTGCTCTTTCAGTTTTCCAATAGTCTTTCTGAATGCTAGTGCCTTCTTTCATTATGTTCTGAGAAGAAAAAGTGCTAAAATTGGAGCTGAATTTTTCATAGTCTCCATTTAACTTCATGTGGTCATAACTGCACAAATGCTGATTATAGTCCACATTTTGAAATGAAAATCCTTCTTGGTGAATTGTATTATTATTATGCAAAGAGGAATTTTCAGGATAACTGTTCTTCAGAATATTATCTGGCTGAGAGCAAGGGCCAGATGGAGAAAGCCAAGACTCTATGAGATGAAGATCTTCCAAACCTCTGTGTAACATCTCCACATCATGAGACTTCTGCAAGTGCTCCTGATAGCAGTTCTGTGTGCCCAGCAGGTTTGAAAAATCCTTACTTTCAACAGAATGCTTAGATGAGAGCCCTGAGAATTCACCATTGCTTCCAAGATCAGGTGCCCACATCGGTGGAAACAATCTTGAAAGAGAATTCCTGTAACAAAGTTAAACAAAGCTCCTGTAATGATTTAAAACTTTTCATACATTAAAACAGTTAATGTATCAGTTATTTCCCCAACACACACATATTTCCCTCATTACATTCTGGGCTAACCATACACAGCTCTCCTCTGGAATGTAAAGTGGGGGAAATATTCCTGCTGTAGTTGAGTAAAGGCTATGTGAAATCTGACTATAAATGCTGTTCTCATTTACAATATGTATACTCAGAACTGCAGAGTTTATTTGGATTTATTAAATATTTTACATTTGACTGTATTCAGTCAACTCCCTACTGGTTAAAATAAGATTATTCCCCCCCGCCCCCCCCAATGCTGTAGGTTGATGGAAGACTTCAGAAAATTTGCATTTCTAACGTTTTGTTGCCTTTTTTTTTTTCTGACAATTGAAGTAAAGAAAAACACTTCTATATTTCAAGGGGATTTAGACCTTCATTACTCAACTCCGTGAAATAATTCAAAATGTGTATCATATCCGTGTGACGGAGGACATAAAAACCAGTACACAACACATAAGAACTTTCAGAACAAACTTACCAATCTGTAACTGGTTCTGGCTTGCTTGGCTCCTCTAAAATGCTTGACACTAGCCCAAACATATCAGGGCCATTGCCAGAATAAGAAAGGTTTATCGGTGCCCTGAAAAAAACCAAAAAAGCCTAGGTAAAAAAAGTCTTTTTCTCCTAAACAAAACAGGTAAAAGGAAAAGTAAAGCATTAAACCTTTGATTTATTTTAGCAGCGTCTGCTAAGTGTTCTGAATTTCATGTATTCTCAGCACAATATATTTCATATACAGAAAACTCTCCCTGCATTCATGAATTCTACAGCCTAAATGAAGTAGAACAATTTTCCTAACTTCTTGCTTCGACAGAGACTTCTCAAGCTGTTATGTGAAGAGACAGGAGCAGCAAAAGATTTTCCTCTCTTCTCAATCAACATAAGTATTTTATAGACATTTCCTCAAATCTTGACTGCCTTCTTTAGAGGGCAAATAGGATCAATCTTCTCAAGATCTTGAGCATTCTAATTGATCTACTTCCATAATTCAAGAACTATTATTTTAATCTCAAAAAAAAATTTAAGTTGTACTTATATTGAGCCACTCCTTAATCCCTCCTTAGAAAAGAGTTGGTCACAACTGCGTTAAATATTCATGATGAATACCAAAGGTTCAAGCATCACCACTCTCAACACAACCCCAAATTTTATCTTTTACTTCAGATGCAAAATGAGATCTTTACAGAGCTGTCTGTAATGATACCTAAATCTCTCTCAGAAGTTAATTAAAACATAACACTGTTAAGAGATCCTTGCCTCTAATATGCATTGGTTTGCATCAATAAATTTCACTCATCATCCTATTCTCATCCAGCTGATTGTTTCAGTGTCCCTGAAGATCTCTCAGGCTTCCCTGGTGTCAGTTTATCCAAACAACTACATCTTCTGCTAATGCTGCCACATAACTACTCACGCTGATTTCACAATTTGATTAACAAAGACTATAAAACATGGGATAAACTATTAAGGCTGTCACCTTGTTAATCTCTTGCCACAATGAATATTAGCCACTTACACCTTACTACTATTTAAGTCAAAACCACATTTTGACTTCTAGCTACTTCTATTATTTACATCATGACCACTCAGCTTCCTCTGTAAGGAATCTGGCCTACATGATTTTGCTTAGAATATACATAAGTGCAAAGATTCTTGAAAATGTTTTATGAATATAGAACTGTAACTAATATTTGATAGCCTGATCTCTTCTGTGTCTCTGTCAGATGGTAATTTTTTTTTTTACTTTTTTTTTTTTAAATGAGACTGATTTACTGCCAATTTCTGCAACCAACTGGAGATCATAGATGAAAGCCTGCATCTACATGATTTTCAACAAGGGAGAGATCAGAGTCGATTTACAATGTGGCATGGAAATTAAAAATAAAATTAGTGGCCATTTTAGAACAGCAGACAGGGCAGCAGGAAGCTGGGTGGACTATAAAAGAAAAAAAGAAAAAAAAGACAAGAACAAGCACAGGACAGCAGTGAGTGTGAAAGTGCCCAAATAAATTTTACAGACTAGATGAAGGTAAGATGAAATGTTTAGCTTTTCCTTCTTTTTTTTTTTTTAACCTTAAGCGCTAGTGTATATCTGCAGTCTCAGAATGGGTGTACAGATGGATTGCCAGTAACAAAGAGCACTTAGTTGTTTAATTCTTTGGATCACTTAAAAAAAAAAAACAACACTAAACACAAAACCACCCTACCTTGCATTTATTACCTTGCAGTAACCTTAAGGCTGTTTTTAAGAAGACATTGTGTATTTTAATGAGTGGATTGGCACTCAGAGGTTAAACTTAGAACTTACAGCTAATACTGGGGGGCCCAGGACAGCTGGTCAGTATTCAAGGATCACCTTCTCCATGTCCAGGAGCAAAAAGAGGAAGGCAGGAAAGAATGCTAGGAGACCTGCCTGGATGAACAGGGAGCTCCTGGACACGCTGTCACACAAAAAGAAACTTTATAAGGAGTGGAAGAAAGGACAGCTAGAATGGGGGGCATATAAGGAAGCTGTCCAAAAGCAGCGAGAGACCTGGTGAGAAAAGCTAAAGCTCGGTTAGAATTAAACCTAGCCGAGGAGATCAAGGGAAACAACAAAAATTTCTATAGGTACATTAATGGTAAGAAGAAGGCTAGGGAGGGTGTGGGCCCCCTCAGAAAGGAAACGGGGCAGCTCGTGACAAGTGATATGGAGAAGGCCGAGGTTCTCGATGACTTCTTTTCCTCAGTCTTCACTGGCAAGGGCTCCAGCCACACTCCCAGAGTCACAGAGGACAATGGCAGGGGCTGGAAAGAACTGCCCATCTTAAGTGAAGATCAGGTTCGTGACCATCTGATGAACCTGAAAGTAAACAAGTCCATGGGACCTGACTGGATACACCCACGGGTACTGAAGGAACTGTAGGATGAGGTTGCTAAACCGCTTTCTATTATATTCCAAAAGTCATGGCAGTCTGGTGAAGTCCCCACTGACTGGAAAAGGGGAAACATAATCCCCATTTTCAAAAAGGGAAAGAAGGAGGAACCAGGGAACTACAGGCCAGTCAGTCTCACCTCCGTGCCTGGTAAGATTATGGAGCAGATCCTCCTGGAGGCACTGCTGAGGCAGAAGAATAACGAAGAGGTGATTGGGTACAATCAACACTGCTTCACCAAGGGCAAATCGTGCCTGACAAACCTGGTGGCCTTCTATGAGAAGGTCACAACATCAATAGACAAGGGGAGAGAAACTGACATCATTTACCTGGGCCCGAGCAAAGCCTTTGACACTGTCCCACATCACATCCTGGTCTCCAAGAGGATAAAATATGGGTTTGATGGACTGACAATTCAGTGGATAAAGAACTGGTTTGACGGCCGCACCCAAAGAGTGGCTGTCAATGGGCCCATGTCCAAGTGAAGGCCAGTGACAAGTGGAGTCCCTCAAGGATCAGTACTGGGACCGGTCTTGTTTAACATCTTTGCCAGCGACATGGACAGTGGCATAGAGTGCACCCTCAGCAAGTTTGCTGATGACACCAAGCTGTGTGGGGCGGCTGACACACTGGAGGGAAGGGATGCCATCCAGAGGGACCTTGACAGGCTGGAGAGGTGGGCCCATGCCAACCTCATGAAGTTCAACAAGACCAAGTGCAAGGTCCTCCGTCTGGGTCGTGGCAATCCCAAGCACCGATATGGGCTGGGCAGGGACTGGCTTGAGAGCAGCCCTGAAGAAAAGGACTTGGGGGTGCTGGTGGAAGAGAGGCTCAACATGAGCCATCAGTGTGCACTAGAAGCCCAGAAAGCCAATCGTCTCCTGGGCTGCATCAGGAGAAGCGTGGCCAGCAGGTCGAGGGAGGTGATTCTCCCCCTCTACTCCACTCTCATGAGACCCCACCTGGAGTACTGCGTCCAGTTCTGGAGCCCCTACCACAAGAAAGATATGGACGTGCTGGAACGTGTCCAGAGAAAGGCCACAAGGATGATCAGAGGGCTGGAGCACCTCTCCTATGAGGACAGAGTGAGAGAGTTGGGGTTGTTCAGTCTGGAGAAAAGAAGGCTCTGAGGAGACCTTATAGCGGCCTACCAGTATCTTAAGGGGGCCTCCAAGAAAGCTGGTGAGGGACTTTTTAGGATGTTGGGTAATGGTAGGACTAGAGGGAATGGATTAAAACTAGAGATGGGTCGATTCAGAGTGGACAGGAAGAAGTTCTTCACCATGAGGGTGGCGAGACGCTGGAACAGGTTGCCCAGGGAGGTGGTGGAAGCCCCATCTCTGGAAGTTTTTAAGGCCAGGCTGGATGGGGCTCTGAGCAACCTGATGTAGTGGGAGGTGTCCCTGCCCACGGCAGGGGGGTTGGAACTAGATGATCTTTAAGGTCCCTTCCAACCCTAACAATTCTATGATTCTATGAATTGTTACCTTTCAGCACCTTGTGAACCAGTGAACTACCATTTCTCCCCACAAACTTCCTCTTGTTAGGCAAGTGATAAAAAAATGCAATGAGATTGAAATTAGAAATGCTAACGGCATAATCATCGCTGTCAAAAGCTGCTGTGCCAGTCTGTACCAACCAATCCTGCCCCCACCAAAAGGTAATATTTTGTTGCCAGCACTTGGCATTAAGCTGGAAAGAAGAAAGTGGGAAGCCTAATATGAAATAATTATTTACGCATTTCTAAGGGTGGAATAGAAACACTACAATTTCAATTGCTGTACACAAGCTATAAAATTACCAACATGAAGGAGAGGCCGAATTATTTCAGTGGGTATCCCCTAGTTTCTAGACTGTGAAATAATTATCCCCTGTTCCTTACAATCCTTGTACCATTTGTGATTTTATAGAAATCATTCCTCTGCAGAGCTGACTTATCAAAACCCAAGAGGAGTTTCATTCACCCTCCACTGACATGGAAGCTTTCAAACCCCTGTGCAGCCTCACTGCCCTTCTCTGTAACTTTAATAATTTTACTGCATTATTAAGACTAGATGATCAGAAATGCCTGCAATAGTCAAGACTTGGGCAGAGTGGCTTTTTGCAGGGGAATAAAAATCTTTCATAATTCAAGTAACACAGACCCTTTGCATTCATTCAGCATCCAAAACCACAGGTTTTTTTTAAATATATAAAATCAAACTTGAGTGCATTATATCAAGGGCACAATAAGACAGTAGGCTGGCGTATTTTCAAGAGTAGCTGTATGCATATCTGTGCTTTCAGCAGCAGAGGTACCACTTACACGCGACCTGTGTCTAACACTCTCTGCATTGTTCTTGTTCCAGGAAATATTCTACGTTATCAAGCAGGGTCACTATGAGCTACAGTACTGAGGGATGGGAGGCACAGAAGGAGAGTGGCTTTTTTCTTTAAGGAGTTTTCAAATTACATACAGCAGTTTCCCATTTCCTTCCCTCAATGTAGTATTCTTTCCAAATTTTAAAATGTTTTTACATCTATACACACACATCTATACACACACATCTATACACACACATCTATACACAGACAGACCCCCTACCTTCCCCCCACCTCAATCTCTATAATAACTTTTATACAGTAAAGAAAAATTTTGAGTTTCTAGTTATCCCATAAATTCTTCCAAAAAGATCCAGAATCCCATTTACTCTGCTCCATAACAATTTCAGCGTTCCAGAACAGTACCCTAAGATTTTACCAAGAATGCTCATACCGTTTCTTTGTGCAGTCTTGAAAAGAAGCTTTTGAGCCAATATCCTCTCCACATGCCGACCAGTCACTATACAGACGGGAAGATTCTAGCGGAGGTGGCGTACTAGTAATGGCTCCTAATAACGGGGAAAATAATTGAGTGTCCATTTTTTGTTTCTTGCTATTTACCTATGTTGAAAAGAGAAGGAAACGTATTTAACATTAGATGTTTATATAAATAAGCAGTAAAGGCAATAAAGCAAACCTTCTTTTTATATCTTGAGTTAAATAATTTTTCAGGAAAATCAAGTGCAGCTATGACAAAAGGATACAGTCTAAAACTTGTTCCCTCTCCTGCCTTAAAGCAGTCCAAATCTGACAAATGTATGCATCTTCTAAAAATAAATAAGTAAATAATAAAACTTACTTACTATAGAATAATAGGAATTGTCTACACATTGTAGGTGTTTGCGTGTCACGTTCACAAGCTCAGAATCTTCTAGTCTATATGACTGGAAATGCACATGTCACAGGCATACACATCCCTTCTGAGAAAACAAAGGGAAGAGCTATTATCCTTGCTATATCCCTGCAAACATAAAATATTCCAACAGAGCGCCCATGGTAAGCAAGGAGGGACATTTGTAAACTTCACAGAGTAAAATCTGGGTAAGATCAGTGATCTGTCCTTAAGTATTGGTCCAGAAAAGACTATTATAGATAAATTATTTATTCAAAGAATAAATAATAGGAGATCCAGGTAACATAGCGAACTGTACCTCATGAGGTATCTCAACCAGGAATTACTACAACAGAATCTGTGATTGATAAAGGTTTAAGTAGAATATCAGAAAACTACTTAGAGTTGGAAGGAACTACTTGGGGTCATGTGGCCTAATGCCCTGCTCAGAGCAGACCCCATTTGATCAGGCTGACAGAAACTTGCCCAGATGACTTCTGAGATCCCACCACTTCCTCTCTGGGCAAATTTTTCTAATATCTAACTGCTGTCCTAGTTTAAAAAAAAAAAAGTCTTAAAATAGTCTGTACTACCTTCTCTACAACCTCCCGTAAGGCAGCTGCACACATCTGTAAGATCTTCCCTTTCTCTTCTCCAGGCTGATCAGACCCAGCTCTCTCAGCCTCTTCTTGGGCATCCTGTTCTCCAGCCCACAAACATTTTGGGAGCCTCTGTAGGACTCACTCCAGTACCCCTCTTGCACTGGGGAGCCCCAAACTGAACACAGTATCCAGTTGTGGTCTCACAAGGGCAAAACAGAGAGGATCATAACTGCGCTCACCCCTCTGGCTACGCTAAGACAGCCCAGTATAAGGGTGGCCTTCTCTGCTGCACACTGTTGATTAATGTCCAGCTTGACCACCAGGACTCTCAATCCTTGTTGATTAACTTTTGCAAGTTCTGACTCCAGGAGTAAAACCTCAAGCTTTCTTAAAAAAACAAAACCAAAAACTTTTATGACAGAGAACTGAACTAGCTGCCCTTTAATTCTCCTAAGTAAAGGCATTCACTCAAGATGGAGTACTTGTGGTTCTGAAAATAATATTTGGGAGACTCAAAGGGAAAAAAAAGAAAACCAGCCTGAACCCAGAAAACCCAAAACCAACAACAACAAAAAAAAAAAGTAAAATAAAAATCCAAAACCCCAGATGTATCATTAGTTGCAAGAGGCCATGGAATTGGATACAGACTGGAGCTGACTGTAGCATCCCACCCTGTGCTTTACACCTTCCTGAGGAGGCCAGTAACTAACAAAATTGCCCTAAGGAGAACACTTAGCAGCCTCTGTACCCATCCAATTCTAGAAGCATTTCTTAGTAAACTGAGGCTCTTATAAGCACAAAGAAAAATACCACTGCATCAGTTGAAAAGAATCTATTGAGGGGATTTCCTATTTCAAGATATATTTCATTGAAGATGCTGCCTTTCAGGTTCTTTGAGTAATTCAACCCATCTCCCTGAAACAACTTCTGAATTTGTTTGTGTTCTTGGCAAAAAAAAAAAAAAAGTCAGTAGGCCAACTCAAAAAAAATACATATTTTTTTTTTTGGCAGGGAGGACAAAAAAAAAAAGGAATTGCTTCCTTACAAATACTAATATATTTCATCTTCAGCTCTCAAAGAGCATATTAAGAGTTGCCACCCCACTGACTATTAATATATGGATAGCAATGCCTGGGAGATTGGAAAGAAATTGCAGATTAAATGACAGGAAGTTCCAATATATTTACACTTAACTAAGATCACTTCTGAGGGCATGAGACAACCTGGAGATAGTTTGACGATCCCCAGCTTCTCTTGGATGTGTCAGTGACAAAGGTTTTCAACAAAAGCAGCAGGTTAAAAAGAGATGATGTTGTGCATGTCACTCCTCTAGCAAAGCCCTCCTGCTAAGCAAGTTTGTCCATCTTTCCAAGTCTCCCATTACAGACAGAAGGGCCCAGTGTTAGGACATTAACGAACTGGAATTTGCAGAGGTGCTGTTGGCAGGTGTCCTGTGTGTACAACCTGGAGGCAGGAAGAGTTCCCAGCCTACTGCAGAAAAACAGTGCAATTAGCTTACTCTAAGACCCTAACATGCTGAACTGTGGATACCTGGCTGCTAAGGATGGAAAACAAGAGGGTTTTTTAGAACTATGAGGGTAAAAGTAACTTCTGTCACATTGTTCTTTGTAAATACAGCTGGGATAGGTACAAAAAGCCAGCTAAAGAAAGCTCTTTCATCAGGATGGTCAAACTAGCCTTGGATCCAACAAATGGAACCATTTGCTAAACCCTTATTCAATAACTGCAGAAAGATCTCAACCATGTACTTATAAAATTCCCGAAAAGGCTAAAAAACACAAAATGAAAGGAACAAATGGTGCTGCAGTGATGACTGATCCTCACACTTAAAAACATTTAAGCTGATCTACAAAACTTCCATTTTATTGCTTCTGAGATAAAAATTGCATTGTCACTAGGAAGCATATTGCCAACTCTGTGAGACTGGTGCTTCCTATTGGACAAATACCTCTGAAGCCCTGAACAATCCAATAGAAAACAGAGGGTTTAAGGGAAATTTACACTGTCTGAACACAGCCTTATGCATTCAGTCTGTCTAGAGTCACATTAAAAGTTTTTTGTAGGTAGAGCTTTTTAAAAGTTTTATCTAAATAAGCTAAAAGAACAAAACTTCAATATTGATCATTTCACTATCTCATGTCTCATCCTTTTAAAAAAGAAAACACTGTTAATTTAATTTTTCTCTCTTCCCTCTTTTCTCAAAGTAGAACAGTAAAATTTTGCTTACTACAAATCCTCAGCTAGAATTTGGGTTAGTGAAAGCTGTCACAGACTCGGAAGGTCTCCCTTCCTGGGTCTTGTCTGAAAAGGTAGTAAAATATTACTTGGCCAAGTGTGCTTCTACCAGGAGCAGAACAGAACAACCCTTTAGTGAACTGCTTCAATAAAAAATAAAAGTTTACACTAAGGGCTTATCACTTCCAATAAACTTGTCTTACACATCCAAACATACCCTTATTTAATAACAGAGTTACTATAACCCTGTAAAGGCTAGACACATAATCTGTAACATTCCATACAAACACACTGTCAATATCTATATCGTTAAATAAGAGACAAGAACAACTAAGTGGCACAGCAGTGCTCATGAGATAGAAGTAAATGCTTACTCTGCAGAAGAGAAGGAGAGTGATATCCAAATTGTCTGCTACAAATGACTCCTGAACCACACGTAGAGTATCCTCTAGGAAAGCAGTAGCTGACCAAGGCCAGAATTTTAGCAACAATCTAGCAGTATCAACAAGCACATGCCAATGCCCAGGCCCTGCTCTTGTTTAGCTTATGAGGAGGCAACACAGAGATAAATTATGCTCCTTGGCTAGAGTATAAAACACGTTTCCATCGATTAAAAATAGGATCTGTAACTAATGGATTTATCTTTTCTTTTCAGAGCCATTAATCACTGCTAATGAAAGTTGTGCAGGACAATGTGACTAAAGATCAGTAGAAGAGGTACTTTATGTACCCTGGATACAGCCTCGTCACTCAGCACTTACAAAACAATGGAGGCTGTCATTCTACCTAGTTAAACAGAATTTAAAAAAAAAAATTAGAAACTCTTGTCTGTGCTTTACATATGAACTACTAACAAGGTACAGCAAAAAAGGGAAAGGGATAAAACAGTGTATTTCTCCTACAGTTTGCTTTAGTTTCAAAATTCTTCACTGAATTTTAGATAGTCATAACCTCCATAACTGGCTTTGGAAAGAAAGGACTGCCTGCAGAGGCACAAACGTGTTTTGCTCAGAACTCCAACCTTAAAAATCAGTGAATGAAATACTGTCTCAAAAAAAAAATTAAAAAAAACTCAAATGACAACTCCTACAGTCTCCCATAGGGCTTTTACTTCATTCTTTACACCCTGCAAATCATGGGAAAGCCACTGCTTTCACTAAATTTCCTCTCAAAACAACAAAAAAATTACCACATCTAAAACCTAGATACATTATCTCTTTTTTTTTTCCTTTCAAAGCATAACAAGACACAGCTTCTGTTCTTTCCTGTAAAATAGAAATGTGCATTGACTAAACTCTCTCCCTGCGTACAAAACTGAAGACACTTTTTTCCAAGACATCTAACACTGTTATTAAGTCACACCTTATCTTCAAATGAGCTCAGAGGGCTTTTAACTTCTGCAAGAAGCTCATCACAACTGAGGTATTTACCAAAAACATTCACTATTTCCAAAAGCCTCAAGCAGTTCCTTGTATTTAGAAGCTCTTTCAAAGTTTCTTTTATTTGAGGAGAAATAAACGAGTAGAACTTCATCGGTATAATGTTAACATTTCAACCGTAAGTATATATGAAACTAAATAGTATCAAAGCTATTAGGCATTGATATTGTTATGGTATCTGTGACATGAGTTCTGTGCACACTGACTTGTTTTGCGACCCAGCTCCTTTGTGCTTCTGCTTCGACCAGGCTGTGTGCTAAGGATTTGCTGTTATTACGTAGATGGCTTCACTGCTCCAGCAGCGAGGGCAAAGACCTTGAGGAAGGCTGTTACTCCCTCACTCCTACTGCTGTCCTCCCATCCCCCCAACCAAGTGCCAAACTAGCACAGCTGCCAGGCACGTAGAGACAGATGAAAGCTACAGATCACAGTTAAGGACTTGATAAACAGTAAATTGTATTGGGAACAGAGAATCCTGCATGGCAGAGATCTCGGAACAGCTGAGGTTGGAAGGGACCTTTGGAGTCAAGGCCCCTGCTCAGAGCAGGCTGCTCAGGACCACGTGTGGTCAGTCCTGAGCACTGCCATGGATGGAGAGAAGACACACAGAAGTGCCAGTGTGCCCCCACTGTGCCCCCATACACAGACACAAGACAAATTTTCCACAGAGAGAGGTTTCTGCCTTACCACCACAGCTTGAGATGGGCAGCTAGGAGGCAAGAGATCTGTGACCTTCCAAAAATCCTTCGTCCAAAGATTTAACAGCACTGTGAATACAGCGGACGACTCTAATATTACTTCTTATTACTGGAAATGTTTTGTTTCATGTACTATCCAGCTAAGTACTGGAAACAATTCCAGACTGTCACCATCTATTCTGAGATGGTAATAGCTGCTGACAGAGCAGTGAAGGCCCCTCAAGCAGACTGGCAGGAGTTTTAGGGACTTTCACAGAGACCACTACATTACGCCAATTGTATAAAACATTTGCAGTGACATTATGTATATCTGGGGTACCTTGCTGAACTATAGCATTAGAGGACACAGGCTAAAAAAATTCAATAGGGCTTCACTGTCCTCCTGTTTGGAGGTGAGAACAGTCTGCAGCTTATATCAGAGTAACAATTCTCTGAAAAGATATAGGCTAAAAAATAATGTAATCGGAGCTAAATATTTCCTTCTTTATATAATTAGAAAAAATTACTTTAATTCACATAAAGTCCCATCCGACAGAAAGTTCTTGATTTGCCAAAAAGCATTTGAGCTAAATTAGGTAACAGCCTTTTTACAGTCAGTTATCCTAAAACTGCAGGAACTCACTGCTACAGAGCATTGCTCGCAGATGCTTTTTATAAATATCTATCATAACAACAGTAAATGATAGCACTGCACGGTGTTATTACTTCTATACTGAATGTATTCTTCTCTGATTTCTTGGCAGGATAAACATTTCCTGTTTATTTCTTGTTTTTCTTGGCAAGATAAAACAAACAAAAAAAAAAGTACTGTTTTGGTTTTTTTACTTAAGGCTTCTAATAACTCCTGCCTACAGCCATCTTAATCTATAGCACACTGAAACAGGTTAACCCATTCAGGATGCACTGATATGAATTCTCTGAAACCAGTGGGTAAAATAAATAAATAAATAAATAAATCAGAATTTGATAAATTGTCCTCTTGGACTACCTGGGAAACTAACTAGCAGAAGTTAACAGGTGATGAGGATGTGTCAAAAACTAAAACCAGGGGATTAAATAGGTCAGTTATTCCGACATCTCTTAATATCAGGAACAAAACCATAAGAATGGCAGATTACTGGAGACTTCCTTCTGAATCCCAATTTTGTATCATCAAAAAGGCTTGTTGCTGCAGCAAAGGGAAATGTTCCTTTTCATCAGTCGAAAAATTAAGATTTTCTTTTGCTGAGAAAAAGGAATCAATTCTGTCAGACATCTCATAGACACTTAAGTCAATATCATATAAAAAAGAACCGCTTAAGGTGGGGCAGAGCGGGAGAAGTACATTTATGAGCTGCTTGTTCAATATATGGGTTGTGTAGCCCACTTACAATTAAGAACACTCATGGGCTACTGGGCTATTTCTTTTGTTTAAACACTAGCATGTAAATACAATTATTGAATACAACAAAAAAAAAATTTTGACCATGGTAACTTCCAGCAGTTGTTCCTCAGAAGACTTTATGGTAAGTCTCACAAACACCCTTGACAAGAGGCACTCAAACCCAGACTGAATGAGGAACTGCTGACTTCCATGAATAGAGGATCACTCTTCTGGACTGACACAAAGTAATAGTGAAAGCTGCTCCATCTGTAATGTAGAATTCTCTTCAGGTGCTGAGGGGTTTTTTTGTTATGTGGTTATTCAATATATTTAGTTAGAAAAACCAACATACCATACAAGTATTTATTTCTGTTTACTATTCAAGTTCACTTTTTGGACTCACCTGTGACTCATAATTACCAGGGGCGGCACTTTGTTTGACCATGTCCTTGTTATAAGTATACAAGTTCTCTTCCCTGAAGTATGCAGCATTGCTGTGCAAGCAGAAATTTAGATTCCTATGGACAGACTTAGCCTATTTAAAAACAATTAAAAAATAAAAAAGAAAAAAGGTAATAATTACCAGGTCTGTTAAAGTTGTATTTATTATGCATGAAACTCATTTCTAGCTAGCCCTCATTGCTCCTCCCACCATCTCTCCACATCAAACCACCCACAACTCCCCCAGTACCACCTATGTCTCACATTCGCAGAACAATGGCGACATTGCTTTACTGCTGTGAGAGGCCACATGACAGAACAGCTCAGCAGATATGAGAGCTGCTGACCACGGGTCACGTGGAGTCCCAGAATGGGTAAACCAGCTGCGCTGAGCTGCACCTAAGATCATGCAGGCAGAGGCAGCTTGACAGACAAGACTCCTCTCTTCAGCTTTATCCTGTCACATAGATACATCACACAGGTCCACATCTACGACGCCAGTATGTAAGCTCACCCCATGATTCTGCTCACCAGCACACGTCTGCCACAGAACTGAACATCCATCCCTGTCAAATGACAGGACAAACAATCCTCAACTACCTGAGACTGCACCCATGTAAGGGCTCCACTCCATCTTCAGACTCGTAGCTTCTCTCAACGGCAAAGGCAAGGTTGGCTCCTGCGACACATTGCTATCCAAAACCAGGAGTCATAAAAGCATGTTCCCATGAAAGCCCAAAGTATAACATGCTGATTCTGAAATCCGTTCCTATGCGCTCTGCACATCCATTCACACATTACAGTATAACCTCCTATACTTCCCTTATTGAAAAGGGGATTATCAAGATGCCACTGCCTACTGACATGCCTGCACTTTGCACGCGTGCCATTTCTCCAACTTCAGATGTCTGCACTACATGACACAGCAAAAGCCTGTGCATTACACAAATATAAGGCTTCATCTTCACTGACACAAAGCCCTAATTGGTGGAAGAAATGAATGGGGGAAGGGCTGCTTTTACAATTAAGATAAACCAAGATAAAGTGTGCAACAATATTATGATAAATTCTTAAAACTTAAAGCACTTGCTCTTCTCCTAAAGTAATAAGACTGTGTCAGACAATACCCACATCCAACTGTGGCTGACCTACTCTGACCTGCTGAAGGACAGAACTAAGGATTTACCTATCCTGATGTCCAATCTGAAGTCTGCTACAATGATTTGTTCAACCCACAGTCAAGTCCTTGCTCTTCTCTTTTCCCAGGGCCTGCTGGAAACAGGCTACAAGCTGGATAAATAAGTTCATCCATTTCTGACAGTCACTTGTGCCGGGTTTCCTATAGTGTTTCCATCACCATGCAGCAGAGAAACATGCTCAGACTGACAGGAAAGTCTGCAGCCAGGAATGGGTTGCAGAACAGTTCCATGAAATGTCCATGTAGATGTGTCGACGCTTCTGGGAAGTGCTGAGCTTGCTGCTCTTGCGCCAGTTGGTCTTCAGTGCATGTACAATACACCAGCTGTATTGCAAGGGAAGAGCTGCAGCAACACATCCCTTGACACTACAGAAAGCTCTGTGGCCCACACAGATGGAAGATTAGGCTCCTTGTATTTAAGCTAAATTAGTGGGCTCTGCAATGAAATGACTCAGGTGCACACAATTGCTCCTAGGTGCTAATTTTATTACCCACAGTCTCCTTTCAGAAGGGATGACTAGTGATGTCTTTATACCTCCCATGATGATTTGTTCAGTCAATATGTGTCTAAGCTGCTAACCTTTACTGATCCGTTAACTATTTGTGTGATTTATTAGCTGCTGTTCTGTCAAAGCAGACTTAATGAAACCCATTAATGATTTGGCTAATCACTACCTCTGTGACACAGTGTAACTATTCGGAACTTTAAAAGTGGGTTTCACAAAGCATTAATTGATATTTGAAACCCCAATCAACAATCCATTTATATCTCAAAATAGGAACTACTTCAAATCATGGGAAACTTTCAAAGCGTTACAGATGCTGCAATTAGGCTGCACAACCTATGTAAAAGTACAACCGAAGCTTAAAATTTACACAGCTGTTCAACAAAGGTACAAGTGCTACCCTCCGTGCTCAGGCAAATACACCTTCTTTCAGAAAAATGGATTTTCAATGGTAACTTTCTGCGGCTGTCACTTAGCTTTTAGGGGCTGATAAAACACATGCTTATTGCACTACTGATAAATTATTCATTCCTAGAAAGACCTTTTGGGATATCTTCAGGATGTGAGGGTACTACATTAGAGCTTTAGTGGAAGCCAATGCTTTACTTAAAGAAGCACTGCCAGCTTGCTTTGCGTTAAATTAATAATAATCAAAAAATGGTTCTCATTGAGTACTTTAATACCACGTCCTCAATTTGTAAATGGTTTTGTTTTCTTCTGACGTTGTTCAAAAAGATCTCTTAAGCAAAAAGATGAATGACCACAGCTCAATACCAAAGGGAAACAAGTTGTTCCATCAGCAGCAAAGATGGATGACCTGCTGCTTATATGTTCATGCTGTAACCCAAGCTCATCCTAACAGAAGCAGTTTCCTTACTGCATCATCTCCATCTCCCCAGTCCCTCCCTACTCACCCTAACGGCAACCAGCTAGGAGCCCACTGTAACATGACAGGATAAGCAGGCCACACTGAAGACTTAAAATCATAGAATGTTTCGGGTTAGAAGGGACATGAAAGATCATCTAGTTCCAACCCCCCTGCCATGGACGTCATGTGGAAGCCTTTCTCCCTGCAAGGATACTGATCTGGATCTCTCCTCTGTGGTGCTGTCAACTTCCATGGCATTTACAGAAATTCTTTACCCTCAAGACATCCATCTGCCTCACCCCCCATTTCATTGAATTTGATGGACGGTTCAAAACTGACTAGAGGAATGACAGACACCCCAACAATGTAACCATTCAGCAGCTGGAAAAAAGCAATGCCTCTGATCTTCCTTAGGAATGAAATGTCCACTCATCTTCTCATCAACACTTCTTAAAGCTAACACTAGAAATTTTAAACAAACCTTGCAAATAGCAAGCCCTCTCAGCATGTGTATAGTCACCCTACTAATTTTGGTGCCTTCTGCCCCCAAATATCCTGTCCCACAGTAAATACAGGGATAATGTATTCCCTGTACACATATGTATGTACACAGACACACTTTCCACAATCTTCTTGCATTTATCAAATAGAAGCCATAGTAAATATGAAACTTAAGTTTGAATTATTCCTCACTGATTAATGTGAATTTTGCTAATCCGAATGCCTGCTTTTCAGAGTAATACAAATAGTGGTATCTTCAGGTGGATTTATATTGCACTTCCAGAGAGACACAGTGTGCACATGTACACACACTGATGCCATCGTGGAAAAGTCACAGGTTTTGCAGTTCTGCACACTACAGTACATCGAATCCTTCAGAAAACAAAGTCGATTTGAAACATTACCTTAATATTGTAAGGAGATCATGAGGAAAGCCTAAAAACTTCCACCTACACTACTTGAGGGTTTACAAGTTCCAGAACCAGGTTACATGGGAAAACTACTGTTAAGTCTAAAGACCCACTCTTCTTTTTTTAACACACGTGTTTTGAACCTCTTTTATATTTAGGCCTATCTGCTTTACGAAGCTACATGGCAGAAAGTTTGTTGGGGAAGATTCCAATCTGCTCCTCAATTCTACCTTTAGAAACATTATCCTTGAAACAGTACACCAGTACTTCTGTGAGCTTCCTCAGTTAAACACAAAACCACAAACATTTCTGCAACATTTATATTAAAACTTAGAACATCAATGACAAGAAATTAAGCATAATAAGCACTTGGGAAATCATGTGATACAGATTTATCTACCAGGAACTGTGGCTATGTACGTGCCATTATCATAACTTCAGCCTTCCTAAAGTCAGTAAATTCAGAAATTCAAATTTGTAACCTCCTCACTTACTGCAACTTTTGCTTTATTAGTTAGAAAAAATAAGGATAACTTGCCAGCAGGTAGTTTAGAAACAAAGCCCTGATATGCAATTCATTTAAGCCATTTTTTAAAAGTTACAATATTGCTTTTAAAGACAGATTTTTAGAGATCTAAAAACTCGAACTGTGATCCAAAGCCACAAGTACTTCTAACACCAAAGTCTTACTATTTCTAAGTACTTCTGCATGCAAAAAGGACTGAAGCCTCCTGCCCTTACTCTGGAGTTTCAGAGGATGTTTTTTTCTTGTTTATAAGAGCCATGAAACCCTAATCCCCCATTAAAAAACATCCTTAATGAAATATTGACATGAAGTTTCAGTTTTAAAAACAGCAAACACAACTCAGCTGCAACATGTCATTATCCAAAAGTTCAAATTTGGGACTGCTAAAGGAAAGTTTTAGAAATGTGGTGAAAGACAGCTACTTTAATGCATCTATCACTAAGCAGCCTATGACACTCAAAATATCTAGTCAGCAAATACACATCTAAGTATTTGAATAACATATTCATGTTTAATGCAGGCTCCATGGAAATAAAAGGGAACTTAATACCATCTACCTCTATATATTCACCTTCACTTACAATTCTTACCACGTGTCACACTCCATTATCTCCTGGTAGACCAGGGAAACACAAGGGACTAAAACAAAAAGGTACAGAGTTTTTTAACTGCACTTCCACTCACTTTAGAGTCAACTAATCCAAAGGTAACTTAACTGCGTGATTTGTAGGTTACGTCCTTTCAAACACATGTAGCTGCAAAATAGGATTATTGGTATTAATATACTCTCAGTATAAACTTTTTTGTTTAGGAATATAAAATTCTAACTGCAGTTGCAAAATGTTTTTCCAGATTCATTTTGACAGATGGACTATCTAGTACAGTTTAAACTCCACTAAATCAAAACGTCTTTCCAAATATATTTTTAAACAAACAAAAATGATGAAATTATCAATTACTGTATGTGTAAAAGCAATTTTTTTGAAGTTACAAGCCAGCGTATGTGGCCAAATAAATATTTTTTTAATCAGCTGCACAAGGATCTGTATACATTATATATCATTATATGGAGACTTGTATCATTACATTAGACTACCAAGATCAGGTATAAAGCTACTTTTCCCACTTGACCTGCTCCTCACTTTGTGAAATTCAAGTACTAAGTAGATGCCTTCAAGATCTCAGACTTGAGCAAACACTGTCATAATGCCATTCAACAGATATAAACTGTTTCTAAAGAGAAATGAAAGGGGATCTATTACCTGTTTGAGAATTTATTACATTTCTCAGTGAAAAGATCACAGCAAGTATTCCCAGGTTTCCCATTCACTTTGTAAGCCTCTCCTCATTCTCCCTATTAGAATAATCTGGCAGTCAACACCAAGAGACATTTGTGTTTAGAGAATTATGTTTTTGTCAGGCACTTACAATATGTGACCACATGAAAGGCTGGGCACTATCAGGTGAATAAATCATTACACTTAGTTTAAACTACAGCAACATAAGCAAATACCCCACTGCAGAAATTGCTTTGCCAGATTGTTTTCCACCTTTCTAAAATACGATTATTACTCCAAACCTCTAACATCTCTCCTGAACAACAAAATCGACATAAACCTCATCCCGTTGAGAGAATCAACTTCCACGGAGACAAACCTGCACAGATGTTGCCACCAGCCATTCCCTGCCTGCATTCCTCCCACCGACACAGGCCACTGTGGAAGCACAGGCAGCACAGGCACTCCAACATGCCAGCTGTACACACTAGAGCACTGCAGCAGCAGCTGATCCCCGTGCTTTCAGGTCCGGCCGCTGCCGCACCTCATTTACCTCCCCTCAGATCGCTGCCATGGGACACACACTACACACCTCACTTACTACATGCACACAGAAACTGTTGCCAGGCTATGGACAGCGTCTCTCCTCCATCCGTTGAAGCTGCAGGACAAAAACAGCAGAAAAGAAGCAAGCGGATTTTGGGCTGTGGGCAAGGAAACGGCCCCTCGAGACAAACTAGCAGCGCTGGCATTAAACAATTACTCCACACAGCTATTCCTAGACAGAGGAGTCTCTAAGCTGCACCAACACTACGAGAAACAGTACAAATTGCTTGCCCTTAAATGTCACCTCATGTTTTCTTTAGATACACACCCTTTCCAATATCTCTGCGGCAACTGAAATCCTCCCCTAGTAAGCAAAGATTTCACACTGCCAAACACCCTGCTACAGAAGTGAAAGAAACACCAAGCTTACATTTTTGGTCTTCTTGCTTTACAACCAGTCTCAGCCATGTAATGTCTGATGTCACTGGAGTACCAGTATGTGGAAGTACTATGGGAATTGTAGTCTTTCCTCTGTTGTGCAATAGCTACAAGGTACGGGATCGAGGACTGCGGCTGTGAGCTTTACAAACTGTCCCTTTCACACAGAGGCTTACAGGGACCACCTGAGAAATGCAGTTGAACTGCTTTATTTGGCCAGGAAATGCTTCGCAGATGGGAAAAAAAGAAAAGTGTGTGGAAGGTTTTGAAATGCACCTTCCCCTCATTCCCATGCAAGAAGTAATTTCTAAGCAATTATTCTCAGGTGATCGCATATTTCCAAAACCATTTAAGTTGTAATCAGGAGGCACAACCCAGTGAGAAAAGTTTAATCACTATAATATACATATAATAAACAATATACATATAATAACCTTGTATTTAACAGTACAAGAGTTCTTATGACAAGTTCATCATCTTCTGTACCTCTGGGGCTTTGGTACATCCACATTATAATTCTCTGGAATTAATAACACAATAATTCTCTGGAATTGATGTTTTTTGTCAGTGGTGATGATGAACCTGCCACTTTTGTTCCTATCTCTCCACTGAAATCTACCATTTG
The DNA here is from genome assembly GCF_963924245.1 of Chroicocephalus ridibundus. Taxonomy (NCBI): domain Eukaryota; kingdom Metazoa; phylum Chordata; class Aves; order Charadriiformes; family Laridae; genus Chroicocephalus; species Chroicocephalus ridibundus. The sequence goes on along the minus strand of NC_086285.1, from coordinate 3,471,123 downwards.
GCTCAGCTTAGCTATGTAACTATGAAAGAGTTGCAGCGTGAGCAAATGGAGCCCTATGCTTCCTGCAACAAGAATTAAAAATAAAGGTTATTTTAATTAAAGCACTTTCAGGCTAAAGTGCTGCACCTGATAAAGAACCTGAAGTACCTGACTTACCATCTCCCCACTTTTAGTTGAGCATCTCATAGACAGTTACATTTTATCACCTTTTACACATTTTTCCTTAGTAAAGTCATTATTTTCCCATAACTCTTTGCCTTAACTCAGATGATGATGATGAACTCAGATGATCCTTCCCTCACATCGCCATATTTTTAATGCTACAAAAAGACCGAAGAGATATAATTTAAACAAATAAAGGAATCCAGAGACAATGGAGAAGGCTAACAGAGCCTTTTTCATCTTTTTGAAGAAAACAATATAAAAATCAACTATAACACAGTTCGGCTGCTGGGAAGCATAGTCCATCCTCAGTCAAGTATTATTACAGAGCCTTGAGACTAGAAAAAAAGAGAAAGCATAGTTCTAGCAAGTTTCGGCTAAATTTTTCCAAAAAAAAAATCACGATAGTCTTCAGCATAAACTTATCTGTGTTAAATCTAAAAACATATGTTGTTCATCCTGAACAATAAAACTGCCCCAAAATCCATCTTACAGAATATGAGAAAACTCCTACGACAGCTAGAAGTGTTACAGTGGAAATCAGAAAAGCATTCCATCTTAGGTTCTTCAACAACTCCATGGAGGCAGATTAAAAACAAAAGATCCTAAAAGGGAGGGAAGGAGGAACAAAACTTTCTCCAAAGTTTTCTTCTGTTCCCAAGGCATTTTCACAAAGCTTTGTTCTGCAGAGTCCTTCCCTCATCACTATCACTGTAGCCCTTACCACTAAAGCACTGCTAAAACACACTGCAGAGTGCCACGTAGCACATAACCTTCTCCAAATATTAAGTGTATTCCGTATAGCTTTTCTGACACAGCAGTAAATAGGAAGTGAGGTCACCCCTCCCTAAAAAACCTCAGCCCTTGCTTACATTATTGCTATTCTCCCTCTGGTTTCTCTCCACAAAGCTATAATGGCATTCAAAGAATGTGACCGTCCTCCTCCAGCTCCTACAACAGTCTGATATAAGCACAATTTGAGAATGACAACGTATATAAAAACGACACACTAAGCTTTTATACCCATTTCCACATTTAAGTTTTCAGAATAGCATATCGGCACCAGTGCTGCCGATAGTACGCACTGAACTCATTTGCTGCAAGGAGGGGGGTGGGGGAAAGAAATATCAAAAATCTCAAGCCATGCTCTGACCAGGGATTAAAGAAAACAGAGAAAGCCCAAATGTTGCCAGTGTTATGGCAGCACAGGACTAAAGTATATGCAGTAATTTTAGTCATATGAATAAACCCCAATAGCTTCGAACGAAGTCCAACAGCAGAATTTCACACTTGTTTGGCCCAAGCAAGAGAGAGGGAAAGAGAGGAAATGCAGACACAAATCCTCAAGAACAGTTTAGGCATAAATTATTTCCGCTAGCTGGACAACAGTGTGTTACAGAAGAAAACAAGACAGCCTTTTCTGAAGGGCTCACAGGCTACCTAAAAGCAAAGTAGTGCACACAGAAAGGAGTGAGAGAAGAGTTTGATATCAAAATGTAGCACATCTCCTTGTTACCATCCAGCAGAAACTGCTCCCACCAACATTCTTACAAAGTAGCTAGAAGTAGTAGCAGCTACACCTTCCTCAAAGTAACATCCAAAAATGCCCCTAGTGCCTGTGCAGAAGCACATCAACAGATCCTGGCTTCAGCAGTAATGGCTGTGAACAAGGGCACCAAAGCTGCCAAATTCTCCTGCCTTTAAAACTCTGGAGAAGACGTGCCTGCTGGAAAAGCAGGATCACCGCAGGCTGCAAAGGATAAATCACATTTGTGAATCTTAGCTGAGCAGTATTCAGATACCTCATGAAGATTGCAAAGGTTTCAGCAACGTATTAACCAGCAGGCAAACATACTCAAAATATTAATAAAGCAAGGACTTTTTAAACTTGCTAACTTCAAGTAACTCAGCATGAAGATGATGCTCACACACAATGTCCTAGCATCAACCCGGCCAAAGCGGTATAAATTCATTCAATGATGCATTTTAAATAGCAGATTGTAGTGATTTTAATAACTAAGTAGACTATCTGTTTATACTTCAAATATTAGCAGTCATTCTTCCGGACGCATCACCGCACCGGGACAACTTTTGTGGCTTTTTACTATGATAGGAAATGTAAAAAACATAACAATGCAATCAAACACTGCTTCCAGAAAAAAAAAGAAAAAAAAGCCAAAAAAGAAGAAAACAATTTCTTTTTCCTGAAACCAAACATTTCAATGTATCCCCCTCCACAGCCTCAGAAAGCATCTTACTCCTGTCTTACCCTATTGGGATTTCAGGCTAACACAATCGCTTATTCCCCGCTCTCTTCTGCTATCTCTCCGTGCAGAAACATCAGTCATTTCTGGTGTGTCAACACCGCTCACGGCTCTTTAACTTCGGAGGGCGCTCAGCTTTCTGACAGGCCGCATATGACAAGTGGAAGAGGAAGACAGCCTGGTACTTTCGCAGACAGGTCCTTTATTTACATGGTTCTGCTCTACCAGCAGCCACAGGGCTCTCCCTCCCTCCAAGGGAGCCTCGCTGCAGCTCCGCCGCCGCCCCTCACCGGCCAGAGGCCGGTTCCTCCCCTTAGAGAGTGGCCTCACGACCTCCCCTCCACCGCTCACCCCACTCGGCTCCGAGACCCCAGCCCCGTCCTGACAGCGGGGGCGGCGGCGCTGACGCCTCACCTCTGCCCGACAAGCCCCGCCAGGCCTCAGGGCGGCCAGCCGGCCGCTCCCCGCCACCATTTTATCCTCCCGCCTCACACTCCCGCCCTGAGGAGACCGGGCGGCACGCGCCGCCGGCCAAGGCGGGAACGGCGCGCGCCGGGGCGGGCAACACCACTGCGGGGGCGGGGGGGAGGAAGTGGGGGACTGGAAAAGGCGAACCATCGCTGAGCACGGGAGGGGAGCGGAGGGGGTGGCCCGCCATGGAGGGGAGGGCGAGGGGAAACTGAGGCAGCGAGGGGGAACTGGGGGGATGAGGGGAAACTGAGGCAGCCAGGGGAACTGAGGGAATGAGGAGGAAACTGAGATGGTGAGGGGGAACTGGGGGGTGAGGGGGAAACTGAGGTGGTGAGGGAGAACTGATGGGACGAGGGGAAACTGAGACGGTGAGGGGGAACTGAGGGGATGAGGGAGAACTGAGGGGATGGGGAGGAACTGAGGTGGTGAAGGGAAACTGGGAGGGTGAGGGGAAAGTGATGGGAAAGTGATGGGATTGAGGGGAAAGTGAGGCAGCCAGGGGAACTGAGGGGGTGAGGGGGACCACCCAGAAAACAGGTATGGGGCAGGGGTTGGCCCCTTGGAGAGTGGGGCCCTCATCTCGCAGCTGTATTTAGTCTGAGGCAAGCACCCTGAGCAGTTTTACCCGATGGCTCCCCTCAGCTGCCATGTTCATCCCATGCTGAGGGAAGCACAAAAATATGACGGAATTGTGCCATAAAAGCGTCTCGGCTCCCCCCAGGGGCTGTGTGGGCCTGATTCCAGTGTTTTATTTCTCAACAATTCCCCCTTCCTGCAGAAATCAGTTATGAAAAGTGCCATTGAGGATGTTTCAGCCCTTTGGTTGAGGTGAGGAAGAGGTGATTGGTTATTCGCCCCTTTTTAGCTGGCTCCGCCATGGCTTTGGTCAGCAGCGGGGCTCTTCACTCAGTCCCCGCTTGGCATTTGCTCTGTCAGGGATCGTTGGCGAGACGAACACCTCTGCAAAATCAACCCTGCACCTCCACGGCCAATCGCCCGACCCTCCAGCCCAACCTCACCCAGCTGAAGCTGTTAACGATGGAGCAGGCTGCGAGGGAAAATAAAAAATGGAAGGATAGCGTGGATCAGGGCTGCCCTCTCCCATTTCTGCCACATCCTTCCTCTAGAAGTCATCTAGTATTACCTCTGGAAAAAAAAATCAACCTGTGTGTTTATTTTGTGTCTAAGCAGCCGCATTTGTAACCTGCAGCTGTTGGCAACAGAAAAGCCTTTCACATACGTTACAAAGACAAAAGAAACGTGTGTGTGACAGAAAGAGATGCAGGGCTTCCCCTAACAGAAAAAACATGGTGTTTATTCAGGCTGTGTGTATACCAGGACAATATAACTATTCTGAGAAGACATTGCACAATGGGCAGCAGAGGAAGAAAAGGCGCTTCTGGCAAAGCGGCATCAACGCGGGCAGCACAGTCTCGCCTTTGTGGCATTCAGAGGATCCAGAAAGGGTGAAGAACTGCAGTTTCGTTATTTTTTCCGGCAGAAAGACTTTCTTAACAATCTCAAACCTGACAAAAGGGTGTCAGCGATGACAAGAATGAACAGCGTAAGACGTTTCTTGTCAGCAAACAACCCAAAAAAGTATTCTGTTGTGTATCTTCACACAAGGTAAATAAAAGGCAGTGTCTCTACTCTTTCAGACAAGTCACATTTAAATTATTGATACAATAAACTTTTAATGAGAGATTCCACAAACTCATTTTACAGCAAGCGTAGAGTTTTCACCAATATGAGCATTTTTCACAAATCCCCTTCACAGTACCAGTGACACTGAAACAGTGGCAAAATGTGCTTTGGACGGTTTTTGTTACAAATATTCATGCGAGGTCTCGTTTTTTTGGCCAGAATGGGATCTCACCAGCTCATCTCTCTCATCACCCCCTTCTGCACAACGCGCCATTCCAAGAGCACGCACGCAATGGAATTATCGTAATACAACAATACAACAGTCACCCCAGGCCACGCACCAGTGCGCCTTATTTCTGTAAAACACCCCTTTCCTCTCCGAAACGGTCGTTTGGGCGAAGGACGGAGGTCGGGAGCGGCAGAGGAGCTGGCTGCTGCTGGCTGTGCTCCCTCTGCCGGTGCTGAAGCTGGGGACCGGGATGTTTGAGAGCTTTCACACCGGGGACGACTTATTAAAATCAAGGTCTGAAATGTGGAGTACAAGGAATTCCTCTTCCTGAACATAATTACAAGTTGGAGTGGTGGGAAAAACCACCCACCCAATCGGGAAGTTTAAGAAGCAGCTCAATGCAAGGAGTCATTTGCAGTGAACAATTTAGCCTGAGTACGTACCTTGTGCAAGGAAAGAGCGGCACACTCGCCGTTAAAAAAAGACATTATAATACCACAGAATGGTTACTCTGAACAGAAACATTCAGTGCACACAACAGATTTGAAGAATCCTGGAATCCTGGCATCAAACACCACAAACAACAGCTGAAGGCAGAGTCACCTTCCCAAACTTACCACACAAGAATATATCCTCAATAAGGCAAATGTGCGAGTGGTGGTTCCTCATTTATTTACTAGCAGTTTTTGGCCACCACTCAGGTATATTTGCAGTGAGCTTCACTTTATCACCCGCTACATTTAGGCAGAGCGTTTCATTTATATTAGCTAACCTCAGCAAAGCTATACCCAGTTCACCTCCTCCTGCCCGGAACTTGCCAGCTGACTTTCCCGATTCAGTTAAGATCTCGGCACCCTCGGGAATGCTGTCCTTGGGAAGCGGAGCTGAAAAGTGGACTGGCAGCAGACGTTTGCGGATGACACCCATGTGGTGGGTCCTGGCTGTCAATTCCTGCCCGATGTAACAGCCTTTGGTAAAGCTGATACCGTTCATGTAGGCCAGGTTTGATTCCAGTGGGAGGGCTACTCCAGGAGGGAGATCTTTCACACCTTCGGGAATTCCTAGGAAAAAAGTAAAACCAATGGGTAAATGCTGTAAGACCTTCAATATTTAAGCTTTCTGGAGTGTGCCTCCTTGGTCATAAACCAAGAGAACACATAAGAAGCAGTGTGAAATAATGAACTTCCCAGTACTCTGGTTTGGACCTAAGTGAAATCATTAGCCATAAACGACGTTTACTGTTACGGGCTAACAGAGAACAGCACTAGAACCTAATTTCACCTCCCAAGCACACTGGTGGAACTTCAAAGCACCCAGAGAGATGCAGACTCCCACACAAAGGCATCAACGTTGATGTCAATGCCAAAATCCTTCTCACCCACAACCTACAACTTGACTTTACTGTCGATAGACAGTTGGCCGACTGTCTTTCTTAAATCCCAAATGCCGAATGTCTGTATAAGTAGTTGTCCTTTTAGTGACCAATGACACAAAAATATTATTTTTTTGAAGCAGAGCATTGGACCAAGCTTTCTGCAGTGGCACCGCAAGAGGAGTGCTGGTGTTCTAGGGAAGTGGCACATCCCCACAGTCCAGCCCAGTCTGACCCATTAACAGCTTGCTTTTCCGAACCAGACGGACTCAGGTTCAAGCAGAGGACCATGATCTTTCAGTCCGCCAATTAATTTAATCCACTGTCTGCGTGGACACAGTAAAATCGATGGGAGCTCTGCGCAGGCAGGGGGACTCCCAGGACCAAGTTCCCTCTCATTTCAATCATCCGCCCCTTGGCCTCCGAGTTAACTCTGCAAATCCAGTCATGCATTTTTAGGAAAGTACGTTAGGGTGTTTCCTTTTCCTCCCTTAGCAACAAGGAAAACACACACTGTGCACAATCCCAAAATAATCAAAATGACTCAAACCACAGAAGTCTCCCTCTAAGAAAATGAATAACTCTGGTTTTCTTTTGTGGTTAGCGTTCCTGACCCACTGCCCCATAATCTTAGTAATAGGGAACTATACCCAAATATTGATTCTGACACAAGAGAGAATTGTAACTACCAGATCACTTCTATCCTCAAAGTAGTAAATAATACCCGTACTTATTAACAAGTTAAACACTTTGAGACATACCAGTGTGGCTTTTATAATTTATTCCTTTGTCTTATATCAGCTTATGGACTCTGATAATAAGACGGAGCTGTGAAAATACATAAATAAATAATTTTCCCCAAAATCCAGTGACACAGAGTGCAAAACAGGACTTGGCTTTACCTTGTTTGTACCTGTGCCTGTGGTAATCCTGAATATTTCCAATCTGACTCCCAGGGATAATCTCCGACAGATTTGCTCCTTTTTTTGTAATCAGTCTCCAGCCCATGACTTCTGTCCTGGGGTCAGGAGTTAAAATCAGAGCCTGGTCTGCAGATTTAGCGAGGGAACTGGCGATGTCTCCAGCCTGCTCCCCAGGGACGACGGCCCACAAAGAGAGGTCAAGGCAAGGGGCGATGTTTACTTTCCTCCGGATCTTGTACAGTTTGAGATGTTTTTGTATGGCCTCCAGCACGCCGCCGTCACACTCCAGCAGGATGTGCGGCTCTTCTTCTGGATTCTCGTGGAGCCTAAAAAAGTAACACCTACAAGGTCAGAAAAACAAACCTCCCACAGCAGCAGAAGCCAACGCGCTTTATCTTGATCCTGGTGCGAATCCAGGGATCTGGGGAACCTCACTGATGGCTGCTGGTGCACACAAAAGCAGCACTCAGCTCCCTGAAATATTTTTTTCAGCCACCCGTTCCACTATTTTCTAGTAAATGCTGCCTTCACCTCTCCTGGGGACAGAAATGGGTCTGGCCTTGCAGTTTTCTGTACCGGTCACACTCACCTAAAGCGACGTGAGTTTCAGCAGGAGAAGAGGCTTCATTCAGCTCTGCCATCCGTTAATTACCACACTGTTACCCTCACGCGACTGTTACCCTCACGCGACACTCCGCCAGCCCAATTTTTCCCTGTCACCATACCTGGCTATAGGGTGTAATTATTATATGTCATCTGTCAGTGACTATGGTGTCTGTAAGGCAGCACAAAACGCTTGTTTTGAATATGGCCTGAATATACTCATAGATGCCGTGCCTGGGGCCTGCCCTGAGGCCTGCTTTAAACATACTAAGATTACAGAACATAGAATTGTCCAGGTTGAAAGGGACCTTTAAGATCATCAAGTCCAACCATCAACCTAATACTGACAAAAACCACCACTAAACCATGTCCCTCAGCACCATGTCTACCCATCTTTTAAACACCTCCAGTGATGGTGACTCAATCACTTCCCTGGGCAGCCTGTTCCAACGCTTGATAACCCTTTCGGCGGATAAATTTTTCCTAATATCCATCCTAAACCTCCCCTGGTTCAACTTGAGGCCATTTTCTCTTGCCCTATCGCTTGTTACTTGGGAGAAGAGACTGACCACCCCCCTCACTACACCCTCCTTTCAGGTAGTTGTAGAGAGCGATAAGGTCTCCCCTCAGCCTCCTTTTCTCCAGGCTGAACACCCCCAGTTCCCTCAGCTGCTCCTCACAAGACCTGTGCTCCAGATCCCCCACCAGCTCTGTTGCCCTCCTCTGGACTCACTCCAGCACTTCAGTGTCCCTCCTGTATTGAGGGGCCAAAAACTGGACACAGCACTCGAGGTGGGGCCTCACCAGTGCCGAGATTGAGGGCGACGATCACTGCCCTAGTCCTACTCACCACACTATTCCTGATAGAGGTCAGGATGCTGTTGGCCTTCTTGGCCACCTGGGCACACTGCTGGCTCATATTCCACTAGGCAGCTTTCCACCCACTCTTCCCCAAGCCTTTGGCATTCATGGTGGTGGTGTGACCCAAGTGCAGGACCTGTCACTTGGCTTTGTTGAACCTCACACCATGGGCCTCGGCCCATCGATTCAGCCTGTCCAGATCCCTCTGAAGAGCCTTCCTACCCTCCAGCAGATCAACACTCCTGCCCAACATGGTGTCATTTGCAAACTTACTGAGGGTGCACTCGATCCCCTCATGCAGGTCTTTGATATTAAACAGATCATAGAATCACAGAACGGTTTGGGTTGGAAGGGACCTTAAAGATCATCCAGTTCCAACCCCCCTGCCCTGGGCAGGGACACCTCCCACTAGACCAGGTTGCTCAAAGCCCCGTCCAACCTGGCCTTGAACCCCTCCAGCGATGGGGCAGCCACAGCTTCTCGGGGCAACCTGGGCCAGGGGCTCACCACACTCACAGTAAAGACTTTCTTCCTAATATCTCATCTAAATCTCAACGGCATTACCCATTGTCCTATCACTACATCCCCTTGTAAAAAGTCTGTCCCCAGCCTCCCTGGAGCCCCTTGAGGGACTGGAAGGGGCTCCAAGGTCTCCGCGGAGCCTTCTCTTCTCCAGGCTGAACCCCCCCAGCTCTCTCAGCCTGTCCCCACAGCAGAGGGGCTCCAGCCCTCCCAGCATCTCCGGGGCCTCCTCTGGCCCCGCTCCAACAGCTCCGTGTCTCTCCTGTGCTGAGGCCCCAGCGCTGGAGGCAGCACTGCAGGGGGGTCTCCCCCGAGCGGAGCAGAGGGGCAGAATCCCCCCCTCGCCCTGCTGCCCACGCTGCCGGGGATGCAGCCCAGGACGTGGGTGGCTTTCCGGGCTGCGAGTGCACGTTGCCGATTCATGCCGAGCTTCTCAATTATGCTATTCCACTGAGGTAACTCAGAGAGGCCAGCGGTGAGAAATATCCAGAGCGAGCCCTTTGGTTTTTTTACGCCTTGATTTGCAGCGATGAACCAGGAACGCCTCAGCGACTGGCGCGCGACGTGGCGGCCGAGCAGGGAGAAGCCCGCCAAAGCGGCGCGGCCCCGGTCTCCATGGCAACAGAAGGCCCCGCTCCCCCCGCCCGCCTGGCCCCGCCCCTCGGCCTCACCTGTAGAGGATGACGTCGTACAGGCAGCGGCCCTGGACGTTCAGCGCATGCGCGTAGAGCGCGCGCGGCAGCCCCGCGGCGGGAGGGGGGGCCCCGTCCCCCTCCACCAGCCGCGTGACGTCATTGGTGAGGAGCCCCTGGAGGAAGATGGCGGCCTCGGCGCCCCGCACCGCCAGCAGCGCCCGGCCCAGCTGGAAGCAGGCGGCGGCCCCGCTCCCCCCGCCCCGCCACAACCGCCGCAGCCCTGGCAGGGTGGTTGTTGCTGTTGCCGCCGCCGCCGCCGCTGCTCCCGCCCTCACCAACATGGCGGCGGGCAGGCCGAAGGCTGTCAGAGGGCCCCGCCGCAGCTCACCGCCGCCGCCGCCATCTTGTGTGTGTCGGCGGGGAGGGCGCCGCCGGCCCCGCCCCTCTCTCCCTCCCGTCCCAGGGGCAATCGGGTACCGGTCGGGTAGAGGTCGAGGGGCGTTTTGGGGAGTGATGGGTCCTGGACACCCCTAGCTCTGCCCTGCAGCTGCACGGAGGGGCGGCAGCGTCCCGCTGGGTCGCGGGTCCCTCCGCCAGGCAAGGGGACGATGGAGGAAGGGAAGGAAACGGCCTAAACTAAAGCCACCTCCTGCGGTTTGGTTGTGCGAGTCCTCGGGGGCTGTTCAGGCTACCTCTGCCCTGCTCTCGTGGCTGCTCGCAGCATTCCTGCACCCTTAGTCATTCCTTCCCCCCCCACCCCCCTGCCGAGCCTTTAATCCCCTGGAAACTGCAGATGGATAGGGTACGTACCCATTCTCCAGTGGTGGTTTGGCTGGCGTGCTGGAAACGCCACTGCTCCAAAGGTTCCTGTTTTCCACTCTATTTTAATGCTCCGTTGGATATGTTTCTAAAGGACCCGTCAGCTGGCCCCATCCTCTTTTAACACTCCTGGAAAAACAGTCGGTAGCTCTCTTTTGGAATCAACGACAGTGTTTGACAGTAGTAATTTCTACTCATTGACACTGCACAGAAATAAAGTCCCCGCATTAAAAGCGTGGAGCTGAAGGTGCTGTTCTCCTGCCTCTTTAACATTAGTTAGCGCTGTGAAGGGCCCAGGTAGCCCCGGGTTTAGCTGCAGCTGCTTACGCTGGAATTCATCCCACAGTTCAAGACATGGCCGTGAGTCACGGCTGTCATTTGTGATTGCTTTTCTCCAGTTGCCGCGAGTCGGTTTAAGGCCATTCTGCCCCTTGCTGCGGCCAACGCCGGTGCATGTGCGGCTCTGCAGGGAGGGGGCTCAGGCTGGCCCAAAGTGAACTCTGCAAAACAGAGCCATCTGTGTTCACCGGGACAAGCAGCACCGGTGCAGAGCTCCAGCTCAAACACACTGAACCTAAAACCCTGAGAAAAGGGGCTCGTTTTTCAGGAGCTGCAAATGCAATGGCAGCAGCCGGCGCATCCAACCAGCTGGCCCTTGGGCAGGACCAGGCGCTCCCTGCGTGTCCCGGCAGCGATAACCTTATCACATATCCCTGTGTGCAAGGGGACAGATCCGCTGCCAGTGGTGGAGAGCGATGCGGCATGTTGGCCCCTGAATTCGGCGCTGGCCCTGCTCGGAGGCGACGCTTGTCAGGCAGCTGCGCCGGCAGAGCAGGTGGAGAAATAAAAGCAGGCCGCGGATGTGATTCAAGGTGACCTTGGCGCACAAACGCACTCTGCCCGGCTGCTGGCACGTGCTGCGTGTAAAAAATGGGGCTGAGGAAACCTGCCTTCCTTTAAACCAGGGCTGAGGATGCAGAGAGCTTTTTCCTCTCCTTGGAAGTGTGAATATGCCAAGAGTAGGAGCTGCGCTTTGCTTTTTAGAGATCTGGGAGAAGGGTGAAAATCATGTAGCTGGAAGCACGTCTGGGCTGAGACGCGAGGGTCAACGGGCACCAGGGACCCACATCCAGATCCAGCTTTGGCCCTTCTTTGCCCAGTGCTGCATCCCTGTTGCACCCACCAGGACACGGTGGCTGTCCTGTGAGCAACCCTTTGTCATCTCTCTCAGTGCATGCCTGTGCTGCCTCCTAACTATCACACGTGTTGCGTGAACCCCCCCCCGAGCATATTTGAAAGGATGGCAACGGAAAGAAAAGTGAAAACGGAAAAGCATTAGGGAGCCAGTTTGAGCCTTTATTTGGTTTTTCACTTCCTACAGCTTTTATTCACTTTTTTTCTGGGTTTTCTTTTAGCACAGAGTTACGCTGCCAGTAAAGGAGTATTTAAACATTTCAGTGATCAGAAAATACAACTTTGCCAGTTTAGAACATTAAATTGGCTCAGGGAATGGTTTGAGGGAAGCTATAGTGTGGTCAGGACCTGGGATGCTGAGAGCCAGGGGGAGGTTTGTGGCAGCGCTCGCTGAGCGTGTGTCTGAACTAAAAGTAGGGGACCTGAAACCTGGTTGGAGGGACAGTGTGATTCCCAGAGCTTTCTGTGAGATTAATTTGACAGATATTGATTGGGTGATTCTTCCCTGTCCTCCACATCCATTGCTCAACGCTCTTTGGGTGAAGTTACGGTGACTTTAAACCCCATTAGCAGAGCAGGACCCGTCTCCACTGGCATCAGCATGGACTTGGCTGCTGTGTTTAAGGCTCCCAGGTATGGTCACGGATCCCCTCCTTCCTTTCCTCTGAAACCAGAGTCCCAGCTCAGCAACCGAACAAAAAGGAAAGCGTGATAAAAGGAGTCTGTGGCCTCAGGTTTCTTCTTCATTTCTGTGCTTTGAAGGCAGTTTAGGAACATCAAAATGGCCTGGTGCTGAGTGGGGTTGGCAGAGGCAGGGGGAATTTTGAAAAGCAAATACTCTGTGATGCTCGGTCGACTTCTGTCAGAGTCTCTGACCTAAAATATCTAAACTTATACTGGAAAACCAGTCCTCTCCTCTATGGAATTCATCTACCCAAATGTGGACATCCGCACCCGAGTGGGCTGGGCTCCTTTGTAGGTGACAGAGGTGAAAAAACACTTTCGGCATATTTTACCCTGAAGCATCTGCATAAACCAAGTCACACCAGCTGCGCCAAGAAGTGCCTCTTCTCCCCACCCAAGTGGTCCTGGGGGGACCATCTCCATGCAGGCATCTCATGGTAATGGAGATTGGTCTCTCCTCTGTACCTAAGGCTCTCCACGTCCCGGTGAGACCATAAAAGGTACAGCTCCCTCTTATGATACTGCACCCACAGCAGCCTGATGAATTGTCCCCCACCAGCTTATTCATTTCTAACGTTTTTTGTGGAAGGAGAGCTGGTGGCACGGGTGGCAGGGTGATGAGATGCAACGTCCCCAGCTAAGCCCTATCCCAAAGGGGACATCCCCTGAAATCCCTCCCCCAGAGGAGCATCTCTCACCCAGGCAGGTATCTCGGGGCAGCTCAGAAACCTTTCTCACAGCTAAGAAAATGGTGGAAAAGGACAGGGAATCTCTCTCTCTGTTCCTCACCAGTCCCTGGGCAGTTGCACAAGCTGCCGGCAGCCTCTTGCTCCATCAGCTTTCCGCTCTCTGCTCTCCCACTGCCCGAAACCCTGCCGTGTCTGGGGCTTGCTGCCTGCCGGAGCAGCAGGTCAGCTCGCGGCGGCTCATCCTCGGCGTTTATTCATCCATAACTCAGCTGCACTAGCATAAAGCGGGGATAACTGCTGTCTCTCTGCAGCCAGCCCTGCAGATTAATGCTGGTATAATAAACTCTGTTTCTCCAGCTTTTTCTTGGGGTGCTAAGCACGAACTCTCATCCACGAACCCACGTGAGCTGCAATTATTCAACCCTAACCCTGTGCATTAAATACTCCCCAAGCTGTGCTCCAGGAGGTCAGTCGCAGGCAGCCAGCAGCTGGGATGCGGGGCTGCGGTAAACCAGAGCAGCACTTCTGGCACGGGGACTGTATCCCACAATCTTGGAGAGGAAAACACATATTATGGCCTGGGCAATGCAAAGGCCGGTGAAGAGGTGGGGGAAATTGCAAGGACAACAGGCTGGATGTAGAAATAAAGTAAATTGGCAGCTCAGGGGCAACCCGGCTGAGTTTGCAAGGAGTGAGTCTCTGCACTGAAGGGGTTGTTCTGTGCTAGCGGGGCTGAAAATGAAGGTAAAGCTGTTATTAGCATCTCCCCAGGGGGAGCGATTAGGAGTTAGTGAGATGCTGTTGACAGGAATACTGGCTGCAGCGTGGAGCAGCTGAGGAAAAAGACGGGTCTCGTGATCCCAGAGAGAACGGGACGCTGGAGGGTCACTGGTATTTTTCAGCCTGGCTTTCTGAAGGAATGAGGGGTTTTGCAATTGCTCTGTGTGTTTCCAAAATACAGGCAGATGGAGGCTGGTTTTGCCGCTCCTCCTTCTACTGAGCATTAGACTCAGGGGCACCGTCACCCTCTGGCTCTGCCCTCCCTCTGTCCCTATCACACTCTCCAGCGACAGCAATTTGGAGGTGACCTGGGGACAAGGGACGAGGCTGCTCCTCACTCACTCCCCACTGATGCCAGTCACCCAAGCCATCAGGGCAGGACGTGGCTGCCTGGGTGTTGGGGCACAGAGACCTAGAGCAAGCCTGGCAGCGAGGGATGAAGGACTGCTAGCGAGGAAGACTCGCTACAGGGTTTGTTCCTGCATGACTGTGGCTAGCACCAGCATCAAGCTAAGGTCAGCCACCTGTTGGTGCTTCAACGGCCAAGTAAATCTGGTACCAACCCAGCAGCCAACAGCAAGGATAAGTTCACCTTATTCCTCGGACCTTTATGGTTTGAAGGACGCCTTGTTATTTAGCAAAATTTTTCTTTCTTTTGCATGTTTGATGTAGCGCTGCAAAGGATGTGACCTACGAGGCTAAAGTGCTTCTGACTATTCACCTTCCTTGTGGACTTCTTTGAGGATCCTGTTCTTCTCTGTCTCTTGGTGGGAGCTGGCCCTGCTCATGTCAAAAGAAGTGGTAAAGGTACCACAATTGCCAGAGAAACAGCAAAAATGCATGATTTTGTCCAGAATTTGTTTCCTGAAGACTCTTTGGACAGTGGTTGTGAGTGAACGTGCCTGCTCTTTAAAGGGATGAGCAAAGATTGAGGTCGTTTGGAAAGTCAGGCTTTCTCACAAGTGCTTTCCCATTGTTTGCTCAGCTTGAATCATCAGTTTCTCCCCACGTCCGCAAAGTTTTCTTGCTTTTGAAAGTACAGGCTTTCCTGAGCAGTTTCAGCTCTGTGCCTGAAGGAACTGTAGGCAGTGATTCATCAGAGAGACAACACATCCCAAACAACTAGAAGGTCAACTGCTTCTTAAGGCAAAAATATTTTGCAGTGATTTATAGCCATATCTGGGAAAATAGAGCTCTTAACGTGGCTAAAAACAGGCAAATAATAGATGGAGAAGAATTTCTTGTCATCAACACTCAGCGCCCTTCTTATGGAAACACCACACGCTTTACATACTGTAACGAAATGTAAGTTTTATTCCTTTTTATTAGTAATGGATGTGGAATAGCCAGTTGAAGAGTTGGGCTGATGTATCTTTCTCTTTTGACCAGTGTTTAATGTTGTAACTACAGTCCAGATGTAACATTTACACTGAAAAATACTTACAGATTCAACCTCATACTCAAAAAATTTCTAGTACAAATACAGTTAGTACATAAAAAAATGAACGACAAAAAAAAAAAAAAATAACAATCCCAGAAACTTCGTAACAGCACAGACTAGTTATGGCCTTGAGTTAAGTTCAAGTATTTCCCAGTGGAATGCAATGCAAGCAACAAGGTAATCTGGCTTTTACGTGGGACATTCCTGGCCCTGAATGGTAAGAATAGAAATATAAGTGTGGGCACTTTATCCGACCAAGTTTAGCGAGAGAGTCAACATTTACGATTAGTTCAGCTACAGAGCCAAACCCGTCTTGTGTGTGAACAAAACTGCTAACTTGTAAAAAAAAAAAAAAAAAAGCAAAGCATTAATTATACTACTAGTGTTTCTTCTGTGGCCAACTGCCTGTCGTCTAATTGAAATTCCTCGAGCCGCTGGTTTAGTTTGTAATGTTGTGATGGGGGTTTTGCTTATGGTTATGCTTATTTTGCCTCTCTATCCTTTTCCTTCCCAAACTGACATCATAAAGGAGGTATTTTTGCTCTTGCCCTGAAAGGAGTTGTTTCTGCAGAGGCATTAATGCATGTCTGTTGCCTTTGTGGCAGTGACTTGGTGGAAATACACAATATTCTAAAGGCTTTAGAGGCCAAGGAGTGGAGGAGGAAGGGGGGAAGTGAGCAACTCAGTATACATCATCATAATAATAATTCCTTATATTTCTAGGGCTGTCTGACTCAAGCTGGCTCCCGTGTGTGGCTCAGATGGGATCTGGGAGAACTGGGGTCCCTCCTCCCCAGGGTCAGAGGAGTCAGTGGTGTCCTCCGGGCTGGCTGGGACCTTGCAGGCAATTTTGCATCTCATCCAGGCAACCCATGACACCAGAGAAATCCTGCTGGGAATGTGCCCTTGTGCTTCTGTCCTTGTCAAAACGCTTGGGAAACATGAGAAAGGAAGATCAGCTCCCACTCCCAAAGCATTTTATGCAAGGAATTGTTTCAAGCCTGATAGATGAGCGGGGCTGGCTGGAAGAACGGCTGAGAGAGCGGTTACCCTGTCTCTCTGCCCAACGAGGAGGTTGTATTGATCACCCGAGAGTCTGCCCTGGCTCTAGTCCTTGTCAATATTGCAATTATTGACTCTCACTGTGGAAAACAGTGTGTGCGTATTAAATGTGATGGTGACACCAGCCGGGAGGAGGCTGCGAATCTGCTGCAGGACAGACAGATCATTCAAATCTCCCTTGGTGCACTGGGTCTGTGGTGTGAAAATAAAAAGGCAGTTTGATGGCGGACAGGAAGATCCCAACTGTACAAGCACACGTCTGAGGAGGGGAGCAGTTCCCATGCCTGCAGAAGATGGGGTTTTGGGGAGGACCAGGGTGGCAGATGAGCACGTGAAGAGCAGCAGAGTGGGAAGGTGGCCTGAGGACCATCACTGCCACACTGCTGGGAAGGCATGGACTGGGTGGTGGTGGTGGTTCAAAGACACCAAGGAAAACCATGCTAGAAAAGCAGCCCTTGGAGAAAGGTTGATGAGACCAGAGTTGTTTAGCTTAAAGCAGACTGGAGGAGGATGAAAACAGACTTCAAACACTCAAAAGCTTCTGCAGCCGTTAAAGGCATGAGATGTTCTCCATGGCTGCTGAGGAGAGGAGACACTAGGGGTTGCAGTGAGGGGGGTTCATGTTAGCCATTAAGGAAGCATTTGATGGTGGCAAGTTCGGGAGAAGATCCATGGTCCTTTCCAGCCCTGTTGCTCTTAAGTGTCTCTGAACCTGCAAGTATGGTGCCCAGGGATCTCCTCTTGTCAGGCACTGACCAGCTATATTGTTGGGGAAGTGGGTATAGCCCTGCTGTATAAAATGGGTTTAATGATTCAATCAGTTCCCTGTGATCATGTTCTGGGGTTTCTGGCTTAAAATCTACCCCCCACCCCTCTTCCCCATGGTGAGGCCAGGATGGTTTCCTGAAGCAAGAACAAGGGAGGCACATGCCCATCCCTGCGTTTGGTGACTCGCTTGTGAATCTGCAGGTCAGCAGGAGCCGAGGGGCCAGTCTGAGTCATCAGGAAATGCTCAAGCCGTGTCTGGGGCTGAGGGAGGTATCGCTGGTATGGGCAGAAGAAATCCAAAATCCGGACTCCTGCACAGCACAGTGCCTTCCGGCATTGCGTGAGAAGGATGAGTTTATCTGGGGCTGTGATATTGCTGCTCATCTCAAAGGAATCAGAAAAACCCAGACAGAATCCAACCATCGCTCTCCTCAGAGTTTCCATCCTTCCCTTGGGATCGTGACTTTAAATACACGCAGTTTCCCATGGAACGCAGGGCTGGCCGTAAGTGAGAAGTCACATCAATATGGAGGACGGGCTTGTGCCCTGAACAGCTGTAATTACTAGGGAGCAAATTTCCACCCAGCAGCACCTCTGCTTTCCTCCCCGGCAGCCCTGGGCTGTGGACCTGCATGTGTTTATCTTTATGGTAATAGCAGCGACAGCAACCAGCCTCTCCTGCATTGCCTGGTGCAGCACAGCCCAAGAGGAGAGCCTTCCCACGCGCAGGAGAAGGACCAACAGCACGGTTGGATATGTTTGTCTCCCCACCACCGTGGTGTGAACTATCTGAGCCTGTCATTCAAAATTCACGGCAGAAAGGCTGTCCCCCCACACGACAGATGTGTGTTACTCCTGACCATTGCTGGTGGGGGGGATGAACCGATCCTCCTCCTGGATGCAGTTGTCCATTTTCAAGGGGAAGGTCTCTAGCAGCGAGAGCAGGCAGCACTCCAGGCATTTTACTGATGCCTTCAGCAGGTCCAGGAATAAGCCTGAAAGTGTTCCCCAGACTGTTACACAAAGCCATAGCGAGTATTTAAAGCTGGATACTTCCCAGGATATTTCTTTGATTTCTTTTTAAGTCTACTTTTTTGCTGTCAGCACTGTTCTCTAATGGCATGCCACAGCTCAGTCGAGGTCTGGAAGAGCTGAAGTTCTCTGTCTGCTCCCCAGACTGCCCAAAGGGTCCGGCTACCTGGAGAACGGGCATCCTCGAGGCTTTCAGGGACCAGTCTCAAGAACATGAGAAAGATGCCCAGCAAGAAGTCACATAGATCCAATGCATAAAAAATACTGGCACAGGGACCTGCGTGTGACTTTCGGTGTCTGGCATGGCCCTGAGGGAACAGCTCGGCGCAGGGACAGCTCTGTGTTCAGTGAGGATTTATTTCATTCACGTTAGGTTTGATCCTGAAGGCTCTGCCTATTTGGGTTCTCCATGGTGGTGAATCAACCGTTGGACTCTTGGGAGGTTGCAAGAGCATCTGCCAAGCCACAGGCATCTTGGGAGCATCTCAGGGATCAGACCTGCTCTAAGACCTGGCAGAGAGGTTTCAGCCTCTACCAACCTAAATGATTCTATGATTCAGTAGGAGATGCTCCCTGTGACCCCAGTGATGAGGTTTTCTTTCTGTTTTGTGTTACTGGAGGGGTAAAAAGCCACAGCCCCACAGCTGTGCAAGAGACACAGTATGAAACCACACTGACAAAGCACGGTCTCAGCACTAGCAGGAACCTTGGAGCTCAGCAGCTTGGTTTTGACACGCTCCCAGTTCCTGTAGCTGCCTGAAAACCACTCTAAAACCAAGCCAAGCTCAAAAAGCTCCCTATAAACTAGTGAAAAACTTCCTGCTGCTGTCCTGGCCCTGTCCTCCACTGAAGCCAGATCTCCTGCTAAGCCCCACAGACAAATGGGTGACACTTGCCAGTTCCCCAGGGGAGGCTGGAAGCTGGAAGCCCAAAGACTGCTCTAGGATGAGATCAGCCATAGTCCTGGACCAGTGGGGTTTTCCCAGGAGAGGTGGAAGGCTGTAAAATTACCAGAGGGTTGATATTACGTTTATATATTCTCTCTATGGCTATATTCATACACACATGTTCATATGTGTCTGTATATATACGTACATGTACACACACACATCATATACACACTATGCATAGTTCTGCCATCTGCCACTATTTATAAGGGTGTTGATTAAACAGAAAAACAAATTTGCCAACACTGATCTTCCAATCTCTACTAAAATTCAGCAAATAAAGAAGTCCAAACCCTTTATAATTTTGTTTTCCTGGTTGCATGAAGGCACTTTCTGATGATGTGAAGCAGCAGTTTGTTAAAAACAGTGTGACTGCAGCCGTTCCCATCGCATCTGTAGCAAGCGCTACACAGGCACCAGTACGACGCAATGTCACTGCTCGCTCCTGCTGTGTAGTGTTTAATCGTATTTGCTTTTTGCTTCAACGCAGAGGAATAAAAGACAAAAACCATCAGCACCGTGCTATGCTTTTAGGTCTCCCTGTGTAAGAGAGTTGCTGTGTTTCTGCCCCATAACCTGATGTGGGTCCCAGCTCGTGGCTCGAATGATGCCTCCTAGAGCATCTAGCAATTCAGGCAGGACATCAGCTGTAAGCATGTCACGAAGGTTCCTGCAGTGCGTCAGTTGTTTTCTTTTATCAAGGGATCAGAAATTAATTTTGATTAAGGATATTTAGTAATTAAATGCTGCCTGACCTACAGCACTCTAGCCTCGCCATGCAGGAGGGGAGCTGCTCATTGTTGGCCTGACTTCTCTCCTGAGCCACCAGGAGCTCCGCTTCCCATCATGGCATGTTGTCCAGTCTCTGCTGGGAGCTCCAGTGGTGGTGGGAAACGCAGGGGGTTTGCTATTGCTCACCGGAGGTTCCCAGCTGGAGAACATGTTGGAAACAGGGAAGAAACGTCTTTTGTTAATGCGCTGGAAGACAGCATTAAATTGGTCTGAAACTCCGTTACTTTCTTGACTTCCATATAAAAATTGCGCCTGTGCCCTGTGAAACGAACGCAAGACAATACCGAAAAACAGAAACAAACCAAAATAAAAACCCCACTTACGCTGCCTTCTCTCCTTTTGGATGACGCTATATCCATACAGACGTCTTTCCATCTTTACTGCTTGAGCTCCCTTTCTCCAAACAGGCCTTGGGTTTAGCACCTTGTTTCTCCTGGGCGGTGTTGGCCCTGTTCTGCTCTACCACTGTGCCACCCGAGGCAGGACTGCTGGTTCGAGAAGGTTGTGTGTTGCCCTGGGTGCTGCTGTAGCTCTGAAACGCTATGTCTAACTGCTCCTGGGCCACTCGCAAGTGTTTGTGAAGGGTGGACAAGTCTGCCGGGAGGTTCTCGTCTGGGCTGGTGCACTGCTGCTCCTGGGCGACGTTAGCCAAGTTCTGCTCATGAGCCATCAGGCTGTTGGGGATCTTGGTGGACTTCTCCGATTTCACTACCAGGTTGTACTCAGGAGGGCAGGAGATGTTCTTTGGGTAGGCATAGTTGTAGGGAGGCTGCCTAAAGCTGTTGATTTTCCGGTTGCGAATGGCATCTCGGATGGTCCCAAACCCTAAGTGAAACATCTCACACATGTTCAGCAATAAGCACAGGCAGCTCACGACATACATCACCAGGAGAAAGATGGTCTTCTCTGTTGGTCGGGACACAAAACAGTCCACAGTGTGAGGGCAAGGGACTCTGTTGCAGACATAATAGGCTTCTACCTCAAAACCATAGAGCAAATACTGCCCTATCAAAAAGCAAACTTCAAACGAAGCTCTGGTAAGTAGCTGGAAGACATAAATTTTCATCAGTCCTTCTTGCTGGATGCGCCTCCTCCCGTCATGCTTTTGTTGCTCTTTGCTCTTGGGTTTGGCTTTGGCTTTCTCATGTTCTGCTGTATCGTCAGAGATCATGGGCTCCTCTTCGTCAGCCTCCATGGGGTCCTCCATGTTGCGCACTGCCTGCCAGTTCAAAGCAAACTGCTTCTTCTTCTTGAATCCCTTGAATTTCTTCTCCTCCTCTGCCGACCGGGCAATCCTGTGGATGGCATAGCCCAGGTACATGACCGAAGGGGTGGATATCATGATAATCTGGAAAACCCAGAACCTGACGTGTGACAGCGGTGCGAAGGCATCGTAACAGACGTTGTCGCAGCCGGGCTGCTTGGTGTTGCAGGTGAACTTGCTCTGCTCATCGGAGTAGATGGACTCCCCCCCCACCGCTGTCAAGACAATGCGGAAGACGATGAGCACAGTGAGCCAGACCTTCCCCACGAAGGTGGAGTGGTTGTGAATCTCTTCTAGCAGGCGGGTTAGGAAGCTCCAGCTCATGTTGGTCATAAGGGCTACTCAGTTATAACCTGCAGGAAGAGGGGGGAAGAAAGAACACATAGCTGTAAGTTAACATCTGTGGCTGCAGTCAGCGATACGGCTGTGACATTGGCACATCTGTGACAGATGAAGTCATTTTATCTCAAAGAGGCACCCTTCGCTGCTGCAACCCCTCTCCCCAGTGAGGGACCATGACATGGGGCTGACCCTGAGAGCGCAGCATCGGGGAATGTGCCATGGCCAGTGTGGGGATGTGCTGCACCACCGTAATCGGAGGAATGGATACCTGGTGGTACCAGATAAACACAGATTAATAACGTAACAAGCCACGGCACCCACTAGGTTCACCATTACCCACTTTGTCACCTGTTTCAAGACCTTGCTCAGCTGCAAGAAGGGTTTGGGTGACTGTAAAAGTGGATGCAAGATGCCACGGAAGCCACGTAGGCACAAAAAGGTGCTTAACTTGTGACAATCTCTTGCTTGCACACCATGGGCTCAAGCGCCTGAGCGGAAAGCGGGAGTAGAGGATGCTGCCCCCATCAGAGAGACTTGCGCTGCTGAAATATCTTTCATTAGCAAACCCAGAAAAATGCAAAGAATCAGCAAAAGAATGGGAATATTTATGTTTACATGCTGATGGCCCTTTTAAGTTCCTTTTGAGAAAACAAAACAAAACAAAACAAATCTTTAATCAAATGCAGGCTGTTTTAAAAATAAACCTTGAAAAGATTTCAGAGAAAAACATGCACTTATGAGAAGACCTGGACAGCTGGGGAGGAAGAGCTCGTAATACCCATTTTGTGTTTAGCTTAACTTGCGATGGGGCCTCAGCCCGAGCTCCTTGGGATGACCCCAGGCATCATTAAAGGCAGGAGGCAATTTTACTGCTTGACTGGCAGCAGCCCTCACAGATACCTGGAGACGCGAGCAATAGGGAAAGCACTCAGATCCAAAGAGCACCGTGGTGGGGGACAGCGAGGCTCTCACTCCATGGCAGCAGAGGATGGGATCATCCTTTCTGCTCCCCTGAATCCTTCCTCTGAATCCTTCTCAGGCTCTTCATGGAGTTTACCCACCTTGTTTGCATGCAGACACCAGATGGCTGTCAGTAAATTAGGTATCCGTGAACTCGATCCCACCCATGAACTGATGCCTACCACTGTGCCCAGAAGAAAAGAGTGGATGTGTTGGTGGCAGATATAGGAGCACATGAGCGTGGACACAAGTGAGTGAGTGCGGAGTAGCACATGGCAGCGGTGTGTTATGGCTTGGCAGTAGCTGCCCTGATGCAGGCTGCTCCCCTGCCGTCCTCCATGATCACGCAGAGGACGAGAAAGAAGCCGTTGTCCATATGTTGCAAGAGTACGGACACCAAACCTACTCCTCCATGCTGGCTGAGCATGGCTGGGTAAATATCCAGGGGGTAAAACGATGCCGTGAGACATGATCCTGGTCCTAACGTGGTTTTGCACCACTTTTCCCTGGAGACACAAAATTATGCCCTAGGGTTTCTGTGGCACAAACCGGGCTTTGAGCCCATTGCCCGTGCCAGGCGCAGGGTGGGAGAGACACCAGCATCGGCCATGGGCACAGCCCCACACGGGAGCAAGAAGGGAAATGTGCCTTGCTCCACGTCAAGCCTTTCTGGAATGTGATTTTGCTCACGCTGCTTCTCAGGACAGGAGCCAAACAGCACTGGTTTGCTCAGCCCTCGCCTTCGCGCCACCCCGAGAGGCAGCAGCGCCGTCCGAGGCTCGAGAAGCATCGGAATTCTTCCTCTGTCGACGGCTCTCGAGAGCTGGCAGATGGAATTTTCTAACCCTGCTATTTCTAGATCAAACAAATCCTCTGCGAACCCAAACTCCCAAGTCTTCACACGCCAGACCAGGACCGCAGGAGCACTCTGCAGATGGTGTTATTCTTGTCCTGTAGCTGGAGAAACTGAGGCAGGGAGCAGAGAAACAGCTCACTCCAGGCTGGGTAATAAGCCAGAAGAAGAAGTGGGGAAGGTCTCCTTTCTTTCCTCAACTTACTTGGGGAAGCACGACAGCCCTGAAAGCTGCTGGGACCAGAATCCCCATCTCCTGCCCCAGAAGTGACACCTGGCACCCAATGGTCAGTACAGAAGTGCTGCTGCAGATACAATTCAGCCATTGCAGAAGAATGTGGGAAGCGATCCCCACAAATCTTATTCTTTATTTATTGAGGAAATTGGGTTTATTCAGGGGTGAGATGAGAAAGCATCCCCTTTGAGTGCCTTTTTTGCTTCTTGACAGTGGATACACTCTAAAGTGTCTTTAACCCTTCCTCTGACTTGTGTCCCCACTCAGATATGGGCAAAATGGGGCATTGAATGATTTGCAGGATTAATCCAGGCACTGGGCCAAGCTCCAGCTGACAGGGGACTGGGAAGGGAAGACCCTGCTGGGTGCAGCAATGTCCTGCTGTGGGACACGGTGCATCTGTCTGTGGAGCATCCGGGTCCGGCCGAGGCAGGGCTGGGGCTTAGCTGGAGTTGGCCCCAGCTTGGTTGGCCCCATGTGGGCATTCAGCCACCTCCTGGCTCCCATCCACATCCCCGATTAGCTGCAAGCCCCACATTGTTCTAAAACACGGGCTGTAGAGCAGTTCATTTATAATTGCAGTGCTCACCTAAAGGGTTTACGAGGTCTACACCGGGGATAATTTACCATTTTGCAAGTGTTACTCAAGGACACAGTTCCCAAAGCTCGGACTTAGCTCCCAACAGCAGTTTTGCTGGGGCGGGGAGGGTCTAACCAAGGTAACGATGGCTTTTGGAGTAAATGTTCAAGTTTTGATCCTATATTAGTCAGGGTTGTTAGCAAAGCACCCAGTGCCTCATCTGGGAGACACATTTTGGAAAGGAGCACCCGATAGCGTTGGCCCAAAACACTGGCAAACCTCCTGAGTCAGGGAAAGGGAAAGAAATTGCAAAATAACCAAAGTGGAAGGTTGTTGCTTTGAGAAAGCCACCTCTGGTTACCAGCCACCAGCCTGAGCTGTTGGTCCTGCCGTTGGCACTACGGCTCAGCCCTCCGTGAACATCTGGGTCTGCAGGAACATCTGCAGGAAACAGCCTCAAGCGGTCTCTGCGCCCCTGGGACCCCGCTGTTGCCTTTGCGGATGATCACACCTTGACGTTAGACTCTTGTGTGTCCACCCACTCTTCTGGCACCATTTTTGAAAGCAGAAGATGAAGGAAATGAGTTAAAAAACCCTCCTACAATCAGTTCAGTTAAAATTCCAGTGTTTTTTGCGACTCATTGGCTAGAAAGACTATACTATGAGATTTCAATGCCTTTAATTGCTGGGGGGGGTGGTGTCAGTACACCACTGTATTTTGGAATCAATTACAAGGCAACAAGCTTCCAAGGAAGGATTTGTTCACAACACTTTTGCTGATGAATAGGATGGCACTAGGAAAAGACTATGTCACGTCTCCTCACAACGCCAACTATCAAAACAGAACAAGTGCATTTTTGCACCTTTTGTGTGCTTCAGATCGAATTCCTCCACGCAACAGAAAAGTTACACAGTCCAACTCCCTGGGGAAAAGTCCCAAGTCCCTCCCTGGGGAAAAAAACACCTGTATGCGTCTACAGCAGGTAGATGGATTTGATTAGGTGGTTCAGGTAGCTAAATTAGCTGCCAGAGCGATCGCATGAGAGGTCACACCATCCCTCTGGCTTTGAAATCCATTCATTCACAGTCACCTATCTTCACACGTCGCCTCCAGACTAGCTGACATGCAGTGTATGAAGCGCAAGCGGGGTACAAGTTTCACTTCGAAACAGCCATACAGGCAGAGCTGAACCGCTCGACCCGACAGCAGCACTTAAAATCATGAAAATCGTGCGTAGCCAGGTACAGGAATGAGCTGTTGGCTCCATGTTCTCTTCACTACTTCACTACTCACTTCACCTCTGCGTAATCTCAAGCACAACTGTTGGAACTGGGAAAACTTTAAAACCTGAGTCTAAAAGGAGCAGAAGAGGGAAAAAGCTAAATAGAAAAAAAAAAATATCTGTGCTAGCTGGATGTCCTTCCTTTCCGCACAGTTGCCACAGCGTTGCTTAAACTGCAGGGAAAACAATGGGGAAGAAAAAAATCTACTCACAGAGACATGGTGCTTCTCGCGGCGGCTTTCCCTCCTCCGCCGACATTCCTGTGCCGCCGGCCCTCCGCCTTGCCTTAGATAAACTCCCGCCGCCTCGGTCCGGCCATACCCCGGCCGTTGGAAACTGGAGCTTGAGGGAAGTATTTAATGTGCTATCAAACCCCGCCTCTGCCGGGCACCCACCGCCGGAGGTCCTGCCCGAGCTGCCTGCACCCCTACGGCCGATCCCACCGCCGCTCGTGGCTCCTCTCTCCCTCGCCAAGCCTTGGGAGAAGGAGGGAAGGTACTGTATATATACATATATATACCGGGGAAGAAAGGGGCATTGGTTTTAAATCCAAACAAGCCGCCGGGTCTGGTTTTAGGAAAGCTGCCTGGAATTTTGCTGTCGAGCTCTTGAGCCGGTTGGAAGTAAATTAATAGCATCAGCTAGTGGCACTGGTAACAGATTTGTAAGACAGAGAGCATGACTAATAGGGAACATGTGGAAAACACATTTTGGCAAAACTTCCTTGGTTGCTGGGGGGGAAAAAAATAGCAAGAAAAAGAGGCAAGGCTCACTAGTGAGAAAAACCGCTCTGCAGCTCCTGCTTTGCTGCACCCCCAGGAGAGGCTTTGCCTGAGAGAGGTGGTGCACCTCTCTCCGAGCTGGCGGATGGGAGCAGGGAGCAGATGAAGGCTGGGGAAGGGGTTTTGAGCCCACACAGAGACGTTTTGGCTTCTCTGCAGAAACGAGAAGTACGGGAATGTACATGAAGCCTAAGGCAAGTGGAGAAGAAAACCTCCATCCTGATGGTCCAAGGATCCCTTCTCATCTTTGCTCTGTCTCTGGGAAGCTTTGGCATTGCCACCCCAGCGGGATCAGGGCTCCAGGTAGCTGCTGAGATGGAAATGGAGAGTCAAGGCAGAAGGTCTCCCCAAGGGCCAGCAAGGAGGAGAAGGAAGCAATAACATCAGCCAACAAGTTAGGGAATGATCAGACCCAGCCTTTGAGGGGAAAAAGCATGGGAAGATGTACATTTTGATCAAGGGAGATATTTGAAACCATGTGGTTTATCAGGAACTTTCATCCCTGGTCCTGACAAACCAACATATTCACTCTGCCATCAGACCTCTGGTTTCCCAAAGAGCCCAAAGGAGGAGCAATTCCTGCTCGCTGGAGCATCTCGTGCTGATGCTCTTGCAAGCAGCAGCACTTCCTGCACTGCTCCACGCTGGCTAATGCTTTGGCTGTCCTGCTGGAAGCTGCTCTGTGGAAAGCCCAGGAGTGTGTGAGGCCCTGCTGACACCAGAGCTCGGCTGCGTGACACAACCCCACTGCAGCTAACGGGGTCTCCAGGGAGGGGCTAGCATTTCTGGGCATGTTGTAGTAACTTTCCTGAAGGTTTTAAGCTATAAACTAATTACTTATACACAGTGATAAGTTCATTTGCTGTTCACAAGTAGCTGCCTATGACAGGCAGGTGGAAAAAGCCTTATAATCAGCTGTTAGGTGTAGGGATGGACATACCCTTCAGGGAATATGCCACACTAGGGAAACCAGAGTTTGGGAGGTATTTTGGGGGGAATAAGCTTCTGAAAAAGTTAAATGGTCACAACTCTGGCTGCCTGCTTCAATTTAAGCACACAGCACTCCAACAAAGCTTGCACTCTCAAAGGACATGGGGAGACAGGGAGCTGGTTTCAGAGGAGAGCACCAGGGCTGGAGATCTCCTCCACCAATGCTCTGACCTCCCTGGAGATCTCCCATCAGGACCCCTCTGAGGGGCAGAAAACATGCAGTGAGCCAAGGCCACATTACCCCTGTGTGTTCTCAGGGCTGGGTTTGGCCTCCAGCACGCTGGGGCAGTGATCTCCTTGCCCTCATGGTCCTTCAAGCCTGGAGACAGTGCGGTGGGTCACCTCGTGGTCACCTCCACAGGGGCCACAGCATGGTCCTTGGGTGCATCCCCACCAAGAGGGGACCCCATAGCTTCCAGCACATGTCACACCATCTACTTCTAAAAGACAAGTCCTATGAGATCCATCAGACCTGAGGGATGGCCACCAAGATCTCATTCCCACAAAGATCTGTAGCGAAACTTCCACCCGTTCCAGCTGGTGCAGGATGGAGAGGAGTATTATTAGTTATTTAAAAATAACTAGCTGAGAACAACTTCCAGGCTCTGCAGGACTGCAGGCATCAACTTAGAGATAAAAGGCAGCTCAGCACGGTCCCTGTCCCGTGGGTCATGCAGCCTTTCCAGGCCTTTTGCTTTCTAACCGTGCGTGTTATTTATACACACAGCAATCTCATCTGGTGGAAGTTTTCTCAGGGCATCTCTGCTTGAGGCAGCTGAGCATCATCTGCTTCTGCTCCAGCCTCCGGCCCAGCAGGTCTGGCCATCGCACTGGCAGGGATCGTGTTGTTCCCATCACCAAACCATCATCCATGGGCTAAAGCATCACCTGGGGAAGGAGGCAGAAGGCTGGAGGCAGAGCCAGACCCGTGCATTTTCTCCTGCACTTTTTAGCTGGGTTTTCACTGTCTGAATAGGTTGTGTGAAAGCCAAAACCTCCTGTGCGCGGGTAATAACAGAATGGCAGGACTATGCACACAGTTATAAATAGTTTGTGCTTTCTTTCTCCCAAGGAAGGCCGTGGAGAGCAAACAGAGCTTTTCTAGCCATAAATGAATGTACAGGCTAATAAAGTTATAGGCACCTTTTCACTCCCAACCCACCCCTGCAGCATCCCATGTCCTGGATTTAATGCTTGGCACTGAGAAAAGGAAATAAAAGAGAGGGTGGAGACAGAGGGGGGATGGATGTAACGAAGCCTTGTGCGATTCTGGTTGCTGCTGGGAGTCACCTCGCCAAGTCACCTCTCCACCCAGGCACTGCTCCTCTTTCAGAGTACTGATCTATCTATATTTCTCTTAGATATCCTATTGAAATAAATAAGTGCTGTCACTAATGATACTGAGATCTGGTATAATGTCTCTCTGCTATGTCAGTGGTGAGTAGAAACCGTAATTATCCGCTCTGGCCACTAATCTACAAAGCTCTGTACCATATTGCAATGAAAGTTCATTTTCTTCTCTAATTTTCGCCTCTGGGATTTTCATTCGATCTGTTTTAAAACCAAATGAAATGAAGTAACACATCTTCGTTCAAATGATAAGCCCACTTTTTTTAAAAAAGACCTGGGAAGCAACATGACTGTGTCAAAAAACGTCACATAACTGAAATAAATTAAGAATGTCATTGCAAATTGTTGGATTTAAATTAGGAGACTGCAGAATTTAATGCCTGAGAAACAAAAACGTTTGACTACCACAAATGAGGGCAAAGATTAAAGCGTCAGTTTTAATTCGTACCTTTTCTTCTTTGGCTAACGTCACTAACCTTTTCGCTCTGACCTTTGGGGGTGGGATGTAGGACACATCTTCACCCTTGGTGGCTGTGGGTGCCATCCGCTTTGAAAGCGGTTTGTGATGGAAAGGGCGACAAAGGCACTGCCTAAAAGGAAATATTAGACTTGGAAAATATTCTACTTCTTTGGCATAACCTTCAAGTCCACTGCAGAACTGCTGAATTTTGTCATTATTCTTACTATTCAGTAATTTGGTGGCAGTTCGAGAGAAAAAGGGATGTTGGGGGGTTACAGCTTTGCCAGTGAACAACAGAGTCATGGAAAGGCGCGCTGAGGTCTTACCTTTGCAAGCGAAGGCGGTGCTTTGAAATACTGCAGCTACACAGAAAAAGAGTCAGGTTTTAATTTAATTAGTGTCTCTGCTGTGGCCATTACTTGCAGCTCCGTGCCTTTAGCGGAGCACCACAGTTCTGGAAATGCTGTAAACAGATTTATTTTTTTCCCCTAGATGTTAAGATGTGCTTCAGGGCACAGCAACCTCCTTTTTCAACGCATCCTCCTTTCCTCCGGTCCCCCTCATTCTGCCGTTATCCTCGCTGTCTTCAGGCCAGCTGGTCCTCAAGCACACAGGTGTAGGGGCATTGATGGGTTTGGAAGAGGACTTGGGCTCATTTTGTACAAGTTTGGTTCAAGTCAGCATTGCAGCTTTGACATTTCTAATGGATCGTCCCCAGCCACGTGCCTGGTTGATAGGACCAGGTAAACCAAGTGCTGCAGAAAGGTCCAAGCGTGTATCTCACTTCATCTTCATGAAGATGAAGAAGCCTTGAAGGCATCTTCAGGGCTGCCTTCCATTTCCTGATGGGAAAGAGGCCATCAGCACCCATCAGAGCTCGCTCTTCATGCCTGGAGTCTCCAGAGCCTTCAACAATCCAAGGACCCAAGTTTTGTCATTGTCCCGATGACATGCCGGCTGGGATGGGGACTTCTGCTGGGACAGAGAGCCATGTCTCTTGTGTTAAGGTGCTTTGGGACAGGCCAGTCCCTTCCAGCAAGGGCAGAAGCAATGTCCTGGGATAGGACTTGGGTTTATGGGTGGAGGGACCAAGCCTCTGTTGCCAGCCACAGAAAGAGCCCTTTTGCTCATGAAACAGTAACTGAACCAACACCCCTGTTTATGGATGGTGGTATCAAGGCCAGCTGTGGATGTCTCAGGGACCCGTTCAGGAGCTGTGATGCAGAGATGGGAGGGAGAAGGTGGGAATAGCCACAGCGCTGCTCAACTCAGCCACCCCTGGGCTCCCGTTCAGTCCCACCATGCTCCCTAGCTTAACCCAGAAAAAAAATCTCAGTTGTGCAAACGTCCCTCCTTCACCCAGAGCTTTGGGCATCCTCCAAGATTCAGGACTAACCAGGGCTTGCATCGCAAGAACTCTGCCAAAACCTCAACTCTCTTAAAAAAAAAAAAATATATTTACAGGCAGCAAAAAAAGCTGTGCCAGTGTTTGTTGCTAAAATTTGCTTCGTCACAAATCTCTGTACGGACTTTTCAGGACAGTGGTGATGACAACCCCAGCACAGATGTGCCATTTGAACAACACGGAGCCGAGGACTCTACGTATTCATGCTCCAGTTCATTTTCCTTCCGCATCCAGCTCTGCTTGTTGGATGAACCCAAGAAGTTTTTGATCTGGATCAGCACGTTGCGCTTGGTCTCTGACTCTTGCAAGGACCAAACGGAGAAAATCGGGTCTCAGAAGTTTTTCCAAAGCCCATGGGGATTTTGGCTGTATAATGTAAGGATGTTTGAAAAGGAGGTGACGGCTGCTTTTTTTCATGCTCTCTGAAAATATAAACTCTGGCTCTGAATTGCCATGAAATTTGGATCACGGTCGTGCCTCAGTTAGCTCAGAAAACAGAATTTCTGTTAAGTTTGCATTGGTTTGTGATTGGCGCAAAAAGCCAATGCTGTTAGCAAAACGAACAATATTTCTGCTGAAAAACAGGGAAATGTTTCCTTTGGATATCACTGAGTGATGACTGCAGAAAGGTGAAACCACTTCACTTTGAAAATGACAAAAAAAAATAATCTGATACGGTTAAATAACAATAAGATTTAAATTCCACAGTACAAAAGCCCAGAGGAAGCACTTAAACCCTGGGCTGGAGAGCAGAAGCGATTTATTCCAGCCCTTCCTAGATGAAAATTTCACTGTGATGGACACATTCTTGAGATAAAATTCAGTGTTGACAGAAGCACATTTTTTTTTTCCTGACGGGAACTTTTCTGCTGAAGTTTTCAAGGCTGGCAAGATAACACGGGCCAATGTACCAAAAGGTGGCAAGAAGGGACTCGCGGAGAGCCCCGGAGATGTGGCTCAGCAAAGCTATAAAGCATTTTTTCCCTGCGTCTGTTCCTGCTCCAAAGAAAGCATCTGCCTCAATAGTCAGAGGTCAGATCGAGCAATTATTCCCTTCTCTATTTGCTTCCCTTTCCTGAAGTAGCTGGAGAAGCAATGGGAATAAAAGGCCGTCTCCAACCGCACCCGTTGGGGGTCATACCTGGTGTTAGCGCTGCCCACGTCTCTCCTGCGAACCCATGGCGTTTCCCCGAGCTCTCATAACAGGAAGCAATAAACTTTCCAGCCGGTGTGTCCCAGCCCTGGCTGGGCTGCAGCACAACCCTGTGAAGCCAAGCCAGGCTGGACTTGCCGTCAACCTTCCTGAACTTGTACAAAAGAGTGAGGTGGGAGGGGCGGGGGGGGAACAATAAAAAATCAGAGGAAATCCATCCCCTGGCGAAAATGGCTGTTGCAAAAGTTCACGGCACATCGCCTCCTCCTGCCGTTGCTCCTCCATCTGCAGTTCACCGAGCAGCGGTGCATCGATAGAAGCAGGGGCAGTGCAAAAAGGTCAGGGTGCATGGGAAAGATGAGGGAATGCTGGAAAAAAAGATGAGCGGCCACATTTTTGGCTGCCCCAGAAAGGTGGTGGGTTTTGGTTTTTTTTCCCCTGACACCTGTGGACGGGCAGAGATGGCGTGTTAGGAGGGAGCTTGGAAGAGCCCCAGGAAAAGGGGACAGGAGCGGGGGCAGAGGTTGGAAGCTCAGCCACGGCTTCTGGGCTTGATTCAAGAGCTGCTGGGTGAGGTTCCTGGCTCGTGCCGGGCGGATGAGAAGAATGGTTTCCCTGCTTTTCAGCTGCGTGAAAACCGTGTGCGCAGTGTCAGTGGGGGGAGAGGGAAGAGGATGGGAGCAGCCAGCGACTCTGCATAGGGATGAACATCTTAGACACAGCTTGAGGGGAAAGACAGCGACGCCCCCCGCAAAGCGAAGGTGCGGCAGTTGTGTCCTCTGCACATCCACACAGGCACAGCAGGACATGCTCAAGACCTCCTCCAGCTTTCCTCACCAAACCCCTCTTGCAAATTCCTGCAAACACAGATAATTTTTGGTTTTCTTATGGAACGTTCTTTGCAACTGCACAGATCGGCTGCTGACTCTGAGAGTTTGACTCTATTTTTTGCAGCATTTCCAAAGAGAAAAATGATGGTGCCATCTCTGTCATCACACGCTTCATCTGTCAGACATGGGGAAGTGCGATGGCCACCGTAACAGGCAGGACAATCTCTACACCACCAATGCTGGTCTGACCAGGACATTGCTGTTCAACCAGCCCCATTAGATGTAGCAGCCCTCTGGACACCAGGATTTAAACCAGGTTCATATGGGTTGGAGCAACCCAAGGAGACTCTGCCACTGCCCTTGGCTCTGGCTGAAGGGCCCTTTTGCCCCTAGTAAAGGACAGTGTGACACACCACGAACCATGGCCCCATTTGCCAAAGTGGAGACTCAGGTCTATAGGTTCAAGCTTGATCCTGCCCAAACCACAAGTGCAATAGGGGAGAAGACTCTGGGTTGGGGATTTGGTGGAGGTTTCTTTCTCCCCTGACTGCAGGAGAAGCACAGCATGAGAACTGGGTCCAAAGTTATCTTTGTTTCTTTACTACCCCAAAAATATCTGTAATTTGCCAACCAAAGTGCAGGTTAGAGGAACCGTGTCTCAACCTTAACAAGGACAGGAGCTTGCAGTGAGCAAGTGCCCCACAAATCGATGCAGGAACAGGACCCATAGGCTCCAGCCCAGCTATGCGAACCAGGTCCAAGCTCTACCCACCTTCACATGGCGGTCCCTCATCCAGCCTTGGACATACATCATGACCATTGAGCAAGTGCCCTGTCCTGCGCTGTCCTCCGGGCAGAACTCATGCCTTACTGCTTCAAACAACTGTGTGGTTAAAGATCATGTGTGGGTGATTTGGAAGAGCTGCTATGCTCGTGAGCGGATTTAAGGTCCTTTTGCTTTGGTGTGGCATCTCCTCAGGGTGCTGAGTCCCATTCTGTGCTCTGCTCTACCAAGAACTTAAGGGTGGTCTCCTAAACCTGTCATCCAGCACCTCAGCAGGTGGCCTGGTTGCAGCCGCTGAGGTGAAGCTCAAGGAGCAGGACTAGTAAAATGAGCCAAAATCCTATCATCTGAACCAGGACATGTGCAACTAAGACACCAAACCTCTCTGAACATCTCAACGCTCCTCACTGGAGCATCTATTGCTCAATCTCCTGGCTTTGGAGGACCCTCTGACTTGCCAGGACAGATGGAGCTGTAACAGTGAGGGCACTCCGTGACCCAAGTGTTGTGCAAATAGGGAAAAGGGATGGGGATGGCAGCCAAACCCTTCCCTCTGCAGTATAAACCCGTCCGTGCTCCCTCCCCAAATAAACTCTGTGCTGCAGACCTGCAGACACTCTTCATCACCGAAATGTTCTCCTGAGCTCAGCTCTGGCTACCCGGACATCAGACCGCTCCTCACAGTAAAAATAAAATCCAACATCAACTAAATAAGGATATCGAAGGCAAGAAAGCAAACACCAAAATGAAAATGCCAGACACTTGGATATGACTTTATGGCCCATTTTTCTATTACCAATAAGATCTAAACATAGTTAAAAGGGAAGAGAGAGAGAGACTTGAACGTGATTAATGAGGAAACAAACTGGTTGGACATGCTTTTGCCAACTGTTCTTAGATAACAGACAAAACAGAAAATAAAGAAAAAAGGAAACGTTATTACTACAAGTGCTTTCCTATCCTTCTGGCAGGGTTCCCAGCATGACCAGGGCAGGTTTCTACTCTGCTCACCCAGATTTATTGTTACACCAGTATCACCAGTAAATATTTAAATAACTACTTGGGTAATTACACACAGAGACAATTATATGGTCATGTTTACATGCAGAAAAGAGGAGG
Organism: Chroicocephalus ridibundus; assembly: GCF_963924245.1. Classification (NCBI taxonomy): domain Eukaryota; kingdom Metazoa; phylum Chordata; class Aves; order Charadriiformes; family Laridae; genus Chroicocephalus; species Chroicocephalus ridibundus. The sequence continues at coordinate 3,436,839 of NC_086285.1, read as the reverse complement.
ATGAGAGAGAAATGCCCGGAGGAGTGCCCGGTGCCAGGCGAGCAGTACAGTACCTTCCCCGGGAGCTCTGGGGACAGAAGCATCAGCGAAGGCTGGCCGATCTGATCCGAAGGCAAGCGCAGGGTGGAAAAGGGATGGGAGCCTTCCTGGACGTGTTTACATAGGTGGGCCACCACCCGCTGACGCCGCAGAGGTCAGCAGCTCATGCCTCACATCTGGACGCCACTGGATCCCCCGTGCCAAGAAGGGAGACCACGTGTCTTTTCATCCCCAAAGCTTGTAGGACTGAAGTGGTGTTGAATCAACCCTTCTTCCCTTCCAGAGGTAGAAAGTGGGATGGAGAAGGTGCCCTCATGCTGGCATCCATGTGGGAATGGAGCCAGTCCCATCTTGCCCTGGGCCATGCTGATGCATGAAGCAAAGGCTGACTCTGAGATCTGCAGTGCTAGAGGTCCAAGCCCTTGGGCATCCAGTGGGGTGCTGGCAGCACCTTCTCCACCTCCACTACACTGGGCATGAGCACACACCTGCTTGTCTGCCGTGCCCACCATCCAGCTATCCAAACCCTACATTAGCACCACCAAACCCTACACCAGCACCACCAAACCTTACAACAGACCACCAAACCCTACACAACCTCCACCAAACCCTACACCAGCATGACCAAACCCTACACCACCACCACCAAACCCTACACCACCACCACTAAACTGTACACCACCTCCATCAAACCCTACACAACCTCCACCAAACCCTACATCAGCACGACCAAACCCTACACCACCACCACCAAACACTGTCAACAACAAACCATACACCACGTCCACCAAACCCTACAACATGCCCCTAGATTGGGACCATGGGCTTGGGGTTTTGCTATGGTCTCATCATGCCCCACGCACAGGGCTAAGGCAGACAACCCCCCCGCAACCTTACTGCCTGCTCTGTCCTACCAAAAGTTGAACCGAGCTGGTCCCTGCTACCCATCTGCCTTCACCCCACGTGGTGCCGGGTGGGAAGGAACCACAAGAGCTGGGCTGCAGCCAGGTGCAGAGGACTATCATGGGATGGCACCTTCCTTGCTGCAGCATCACCCTCGCAGGCGCAGGACCTGCTGCATGACCCCTGCTATAGGAGAGCATAATCTCTTACGGTCTCAGTCCTTAATGAACACAGGGCTCTGTGCAGGTCGTTGGTCCCGAGGTGGACAGCCACGCTCGCTGCCCCTCAGGAAGCCAGAAGCTGGTTGTGCTTCAATGTGAGCACACTTCAACGTGTGCACGCTGCTTTGCAACAGGTTGCGCTGGGGAGTGAGCAGCAATAAAAAGCTGGAAAGAAGAAAGGGTAATATTGAATCCAGCTGTGAAAACAAAGATTTAAACTCTCTGAGCCTACAACCTCTCTTGGCCAATGCGCGGGAAAAAATGTGCCAACATTAATTCCTCTCCCCACATCCATCCAACAGACATTTTTTCATGAATGAGCGTGTTGAGGCGGAAGGGGAAGGAAGGGAGATGCAGGAGGAGGAGGTGGACAGCCCTACCACGCCTTTTACACAGGGGAATCTCTGCAGCTCATGGAGAGGCAGGGCCGTGGGGCTGAGCCAACTGTGCACCAGTGCTTGGGGCTGATCCACAGCCTGAGACAAGCGGGCAGCTAGGTGAGGTTTTTCTGTCTTTTCTTATACAACAGGCTGGTCCTGAAGGTAAAGATCTTCCCGAGAGAGCACCAGGCACATGGGTGAAGGTTTTGCTAGAGACGTGAGCGGCTCAGGTGCAAGCTACCCTGCTCACACCAAATCCTCCACCACCCACTGGGATGCACTGAGCTCCTGCTGCCAGAGCAGGTACCCCTGGCATCCTTAGGGCTTGCGTAGAGGTCAGACACCCCCATACCAGGTACTTGGCTGGTTCCCAAGCAGAGATGCGTGAAGCTCCACTGTGAGGCTGGGGATGGGACACAGAGGATGCTACCCTCACAGTTTAACCCGCAATAATTTTGAAGTCCCCACCATGAAATGCAACAAGTCCCTCCCTAGTCTCCTAGTTTTGTGCTTACATTTCTTTTCTTCCATGTTCTCTGCCAGCCCAGAGGCCAGTTCAGCCTCCTCTGCTAATTGGAACATTGCTAAAGAGGCAAACAGCATGGAAAATGCTGCGGAAAGAGGGTGCAAAAGAAAAGATCCTCCTTCACTTTGCAATAAATAGCCCTTAGAAATGCCAAGTCAGAGTCTCTGACCTACAGGCAGCTATTGGAACCCATCTAAGTTTGCTGCTGGTCAATTGAGGTCCATTCTCTTTGCTGCGTCTCTGGCGGTGGTCACTGGCTGGGCACGCAGCCCACCACATTTCAGTATTCCAGGAAACCCCCTGGAAATTTTCTGGAGCAAACAGATGCGATCAGTGACCTGGCCATTACCAGAAGCTGGAAAAGAAGATGAAGTTGTGGGAGGCTCTTCTTGAAAATTCACTCTTTCCATCTCTGGTTCTTTCCCTCCCTTCCTCTCCAAGGCATCCTCCCTTTAGCCTCCAGACAGAAATAAATAAGAAACTGCAACACCATCTGTGTTTCTGAGAAAGATTAAGAAGCAACAACTTAAGGGAGGTGAACCAAAACCCCAAATTATTTTCTGTGGCATTGCTATAAGACAGGTCGGTCTGTATGCAGATGGACAAGGTAGAGCCCTGTGGGCCATGTGTGCAACCATGGAGCTGGAGCCAGAGGAGCAGCGTCCCACAGCCAACTGGTGGTACCTGACTCACTGAGCCGTGACGAATGCGGAGCCTGTGAGCTTCCTTGCATCATTTGAAAGCAGAGCTTCATCCATTGTTGTCTTTTCCCTGGCTGCTTTTTGGGTCCCTACTGGCCCCAAAGCCTGGGAGCCTTCACCTCAACCCTCTGGAGCCTACATCAATGCTGCCTGGCCAACTCTCTGCTCTCTCTAGGGTGAATCCATGCAGAAATGGGCAGGGCACCCATATTTCCACCTCTCCCAAAGGCAACAGCACAAGGAAGATATGTTTTGGCCTTCTCTCAAGCAGTAACAGTCCTGCAAACCATGAGCCCTGATCACTAGCACCAGACACAGCCCTGTGATGGAGGGTGGCCAAGACATGACGAGGGAACGGACTTCCCTGGTGGGAGATAATATCCAAACCAAGCCCAGGAGGTCCCACAGGGGGTCTCTCCCATGGCACTGCCATGCTGTCCCATGTGGGACTGGACCTCCAACCAGCAACGTTATCGCCTCCTGCTTCCATGTGTCTCTTCTGCCTTCACCCTTGACAAAATGACATTGCATCGCCCTGCTGTGATCCCAAGCTCCCCTTTGTGTCCACCCCCACTGGTTTTATCTACGCTGCTGGCTCCAAAAATGAGCAGGCCTTCTCCTGGCACACCTAGTGTCACATCTCACCACCTTCAGGACTGCAGATCCAGACCCCAGACAGCTCTTGCTCTGCTGCGGTCCATTCAAAGATCCTCACTCCATCCCTGTTTTAAAAATTCAGCTGACCAAGTGGGTTTTCTCCTTTGGCCGGGGCCCTTCTTTTCTGCTCTTGATTTAATTGTCCAGTCGTAATAGCCAAGAATTTCCAAAACCTGGCGGAAAAATTAAAGAATCAGTGCAGGAGCAAAATCACCCCTGCCTTGGAGAACGGCGCTTTTATTTCCTGTCAGCCATCCTCTTTCAGGCACTGAGAGCCTTTCCAACCACTAAATCACCCCGTTGGACTCATAACAGGGGCAGTTGAACTACACCTAGTTCCACCTATTGAAATGACGGCAATGGTCTCCATCCCACAGGAACTGACCCCTTTACTGTCGCCGATGCCGGTGGAAGTGCTGATGACATATGAACGTTAGCGGCCGTTATTAATTTCCAGTGGTGTTTGCTGAAGTTGGAGCCAATGCAGAGCCAGGGCGGAGGGGAGTGAGCTCAAGGGACTGGAGGTGGGATGTGGGGATGCTCAACCCAACGGAGAAGCCAAGGGCTGCGTGGAGGGGGAATTACGGCTCTGCTTAAGAGTTAGCTCCACCAGACTAAGCAAGGTGTAGGCTGGTTAGACAGGATGCTCCGCTTGTAGGATATCCATCCCAGTCATCACACTGAAGTCCTGCATTCAAAAACACATGACGTGATCTGTGGGCTTCGTAGGACCAAGAAATGGGGTCATCACAGAGCAGTGCACGTGGCCTCCTCTTGGAGCTCTCAGCAAAGTCTACCCAGCAGAGAAGTCCATGCACATACTCAGCCCACCACCTTCCCCATCCTGGCCAGCCCCGAGGAGAAGTCATCGCTCCCTCACCAGCCCAGTCCCTGCCCAGACTTCTGGCCAGCCCCGAGGAGAAGTCATCGCTCCCTCACCAGCCCAGTCCCTGCCCAGACTTCTGTCCAGCCCCTGCTTATAGCATTTTGAGTGCTTTTAGCTGCAATTTGAGGAATGACCAATTTTTCATGCCTGTCCATGCACCAGCCCCATTAACGCCACAGAAGAGAAGGGGAACGGGGAGAAGTTCGGCCTCTCCACGGTGCAATGGAAGGGGCTGGGTGAAACGTGCATCCCTGGGCAGGTCTGTTTTTAAAAAGCAATTACTGGCAGGGAAGACGGCAATTCCTGCATTCCTCGGTGAAGGAATCCGGATGATGTCACCTCCTGCCCGTTGGCAGGAGCATTCCTGCCCGCCACGGGCAGCCCCTGCCTGTGCTACAAATATTTATTTTGGCTTGTTTTTTGGAAGCTTCCCATTACAAGGAATAACAGCAGGATGGACTCTCCTACTGTAAGCCTCGTCTCTTAGCCACAGCCACATTAGCACGGGCCACAGGTTAATAGAGGTTCACACACGCCAGCCAAAATTTTACTGCAAGTCGAAGAAGTGGGGGATTTTGTTGTTTGTTTTAATTTTTTTTTTTTTAAATCTGCCATGCAGTGCAGTCTGAGAGATATCAGAAATCTCTTAAAATAGAAGGCTGCCTGCTCCAGCAAGCCCATTTCAACCAAATTTTCTGAATTTTCTAGTTCGTGTATTTCTATTGGAGGCATGTAGATGTTCTACTGGAGGCATAACGTTGTGGCTTTCTTTCCCTCGCTTTCTAGTAGGATACATCTGGTAGGACTCGTCTAGTAGGATGCCTAAAGCAAGTCAGGATCTTTCCTAACCAACTGGCCAGGAATAAAATGCCCTTTTGCCTGGAAGGGGGGTCCCCGTAGATGTTTCTAGGGAAAGAGTTGCAAGGATATTGGGCAATTGCGGGGTGGTGTGGAGGCAGGACCATGTGAAGCGTGGTGGCTTCTCCTCAAAAGGAAAAGATCCCTCATTGTGTCCTCCAAGACTGTTTTTAAGGCACTTCAGTGGGATTTAGTTGCCTAAACCTGGGTGCTCAATCCTCCTTGTCCTTGGAGCTGAGCTCAATGTCCACCTGGCCTCCGAGGGCTGGTCTGGGACACGGCTCAGTTTCCAGCTATTCTCTCTGCTGCTCTAAATTACACTACTACATGCTCTCAGGAACCAGGACACCAGAAGCACACCCCCATCCAAGATGTGATATCCTTCTGCAACTCTTTCCTGCTAGTTTACATTTTTAAATACCCTTAAAAATGCCCAACCCACGCAACGGTGCTGCTTGCACCCCACTGTTCACCCACTTCTTAGCACCCGTGATGCTGGAGGAGGAAAAGTGGACACAACCAGAGGGGTCAGGACCTGATCATAAAGTAGGTATCTTACAGCAGATGGATGAATTGCGTCCTTATGCTCCAAGATGACCCATTGCTGGCACCTGAAGAAGTTTCGTGCTCTCAGACCTCAACTGGAGGTCTGGCAGGAGAACAGTCCTGCCCTTCAGTGGAAAATGTTAGAAGAGCGGGAGGGTGTGTTTTGTGAGATGCTTGTGAGGTTAGATTACTCCAAATCCCACAGATGTTGATGGGATCTCACTAAAGACCCTGGTTTTATTAGAACATGAGCTGTGCCCACCGAGATCCTAGCAAAGGCACAAAGAGAGGAGTGATGGCAATGGAAATGAGCTGCATTTTTAACACCAGGATAAGGTATTGCCCCTGTATTTGAGTGCATTGGTGAGTTGGTTTGGGTTGTAAAAAAAGCATGTTTCAGCAATCGCTTTTGGAGATTTCCCAAGCTGGTGCCCCTTGCATCTGCTGATCATATTGTCCTGCCAGGCCAGGGAGGCTGTGAGCAGAGACTGGAACCCCAGGCATCATGATCTGTCTCTCTCGGTGCCAGATACAGCCTTCATTGGCATAACGGCTAAATCTGGGCTGATCCCCACCACACTGACGCGTGAAATCGTCTCTCCTTCCCCATGGGGACTGCAAGCTGCTGAGCTGGGCAGCAACCAGGCATTTGTGTACAGCTGCTGGGCAGCCTGAGCCCTACATCATAAAATCATAGAATGGTTTGCATTGGAAGGGACCTTAAAGACCACCCAGTTCCACCCCCCCTGCCATGGGCAGGGACACCTCCCACCAGCCCAGGTTGCTCCAAGCCCCATCCAACCTGGCCTTGAACCCATCCAGGGATGGGGCAGCCACAGCTTCCCTGGGCAACCTGGGCCAGGGCCTCACCCCCCTCACAGCAAAGAATTTCTTCCTCATATCCCATCTAAATCTCCCCTCTTACAGTTTGAAGCCATTACCCCTCGTTGTATCGCTACATGCCCTTGTAAAAATCAACCTTTCTTCAATTAGTGCAGGACTTTCATCAGCGCTCTTGTTGTTTCTAAGCTCCGGCGATAAGAGGTTTCAGTGAATATTTCAAACGGTACATAAACTCCAGCCTGCCAACATAAACACTGTCAAAAAACACACCCATAAATCATGCAACACAGTTCACCCTTACTAGAAATATTAAAATTTTCTGGAGTGGCTAAAAAAGTGCCATGGGCTGCCAGGAGGCTCTGCGGCCACCAGATCTGGGAGAGAGACACGCAGTGCGAAAGCTTGCAAGAAAGCAGCTGTTGGGAGCAGAGCTTCTTTCCCCTCGGGATCTCCGGGTGAGCTCCGCTCACGCAGGACTAAATAAATCAACCCCACGCCCACGCGCGTCCTGGCCAGCATGCGAAACCTCCCACGTGTTTGCCGTGAGACACGGTATTTCTCGCAGAAAGCCGCCTGCTTTTCCCTGCTGCTCTTCTGGCCTGGCTGCATCCATCTCCTCCGATTTTCCAGGGCATCCCTCTCTGCTCTGACAGCTAGGAGTTAAGGTTATCTCGCAAAACCAGCTTCGGAAGTGCCCCGTGGACCCCCGCAGCTCACGCTGACCTTGAGGACTGAAGCAGGAGATCAAAACTTCTTGTGTTTGCCACTGGAGGTTTCTCTGATCTCTCTTTCTGCCTCGGTCAAACCCTACAGCGACCCAGAGAGCCGAGAAGGGGGAGGTCTGGAGCAGCCCCCGTGCAAGGACCAGCCCCAGCCCTGGTCTCTTTGCCATAGGTCGCACCCACTGAAAGACCAGCAGCACTGCAGCACGGCCAGCATCAGCCCGGGGCCATCTCCCAGGCTGGGTCCAAAGGAGAAGACGCAGCCATCCTCTCCCTCTCCCAAAATCCCAGTGGCCTGCAATCTGTCTCACCACCCCGGGGACATCCAGGAGAGCTTTGCGCTCCTGCTGGAGCTCCTCACCTCTCCGCTTACATGGGGATGCCAGGCAGGTCTCCGTGCCCCGGCCAGGGCAGTGGGATGTCTCACGCTCCACCAAACCAGCATTCCTCACCAAACGCCATGTCCGTCCTGTGCAAACCCCTGGGTCCGTTCAACCGGCAGCTGAAGCTATGGCTGATCCCTTCTCGCCTGTCTCCCCCTGGTCCCACCACGTGAGAGATGCTTTGTCTGGGGAGTTTGCAGCCTGAGAGCAACCACCTCCCGCGAAGCCAAGCCAAACAGGCAACAAAGCCCCATTGAAAGGCAGCCTTGCTCCGGGTGCCCTTGGAGAAGTGGCTACATGAGCCCTGAGCTGCTCCTCCCAAGCTCCGTATCGCCGCTCCGGCAGCGGCAGCATCATGCCAGCCAGCAGCCTCCCATGCTGCCCTGGCAAAACTAATGGGTTCTGGCATCTCAGGTGACCCTAAACACCTACATGTGGGCAACTGAAACCAGCCCGGGGTGTCCCATATGCAGCCCGTGGAGTCTGGGTGCTGGGGTCAGCACGGGGTCCTGGCCCTGGTGGTCTCCCCCTTCCTGGGGGACCCAACCACAACCCCGTGAGGACCCACACTATCAAGTGAGGTTCTTCTACGGCAGAGATTGCTTTGCAATGCCCGTGGCATCATTTTTTCTCTCTCTCCTCTCCCTCCCCTTCTCCAGCATCGCTTTCTTTTTATTAGCTTGATCTGTTTTGACTTGAAACTCTCCAGAGCCGGGGCCGGCTGACGTCTTCCCCAGAGCCACGAGGTGCTCCCATCCCACCCATCACAAGAGGAGAGCAAAGGGCTGCTCTCGTGCTGCAGAAAGCCCCCAGGGGACCTGGCAACACTTGCACAGGCCACCAGGTCACGGAAACACTGCCAGGGCGAGGGAGAAGGTGACCACATCTGCTCTTGCATCATGTCACTAGATAACGGTTGGGAGCAGAGACCGGCAGGGGGGAGGCAGCGGGGAGCTGCCTGCACTGGGAAGGAAACAAGGACATTCACTTCTTCGTGCGCCTGGTTAACTGTTTCTGTCTGGGCGCACAGAGGAAAGGGCTGGGCAGAGCAGCGAGCAACCCCATTGTCCCCGGCAGGAAAAATAAAGGGATGATAAAAACGTGCCTGGAGGAATTTGGCTCAGGCTCACATTTGAACCGGCATCTGGTTTCCGAAGGAGAGGCTTCCAGATGCACGGCAGGGCGTTCTCCGGTGGGGAATGGCATTTGGGGTTGTGGGTTGTATTAACTCTGCATTGACCCAGAGGGTCAGACAGAGAAAGGGTTTAAGCACCCGAAGATGCCTGGGACCAGGCAAGAGCCGACAGCGATGCTTCAGCCCGGTGGCTTAGCCACGGCAGGGGATGAGCTGCGTTTCTGGGCTGTTTTCCCATGATTTTGTCCATTTACACCCTGCCAGCAGCCCGCTGGTAGTCCCACACGTGCCATCTGCAGCTCGCTGCCTTGCTGGCCTCCACCTCGCCTTTGAAAGGCGCTTTGCACAAAGCAGACGCTTGTAAAGCTCTTGGCCGAGCGTGTGTTTAAGAGGGTATTAAAAGTTGCAGTCAGAAATAACAAAGCAAAGCAGAAATGCAGCCTCGGGAGATGCCGAGATCCCTCAGTCCTTGCTACATAGAAATGGGTCTTACCTCCATTGAAATGGGGATGCTGCATGTAAATTCACCCAGAAAATAGGGCCTCATGACCTCAACATCATCCTGGCCCCCAGGGAGCAGCTGGTACCACCCCATCACCCCCCAGTGCTGGGAGGGTCCCCTCCCGGCAGAGGCTGGATGGTGGTGGCATCTCCCAGGGATGATGGCTGGTGCCAAGGCTGTTGAATGTCATTAATGATCAGGGTGATGGGACTGAGTTTAGGGCCAGTCAGTCCTAGTTGGGGGGAGCAGCGGAGAGGTGCAGTGGGGCAGTGCTGCTGTGTTGCGGGTCCTCAGCAGGCTGGAGAAAGGGGCTGGTGGGACCCAGGTGAAGTTCAACAGAGGCAGAATGGTGGCCCTGGTAGGGGACAGGACACAGGACAGCGGGGCGTGACTGGCTGGGGAGCAGCTCTGCAGGCAAGGATGGAGGCGTCCTGGTGGTCAGGTTGGACATTAATCAGCAGCGTGGCCTTGCAGCAGAGAAGGCCACCCCTATGCTGGGCTGTCTCAGCAAGAGCAAAGCCAGAGGGGTGAGGACTGCTATAATCCTCTCTGTTCTGTCCTTGTTAGATCACATCTGGATACTGTGTCCAGTTTGGGGCTCCCCAGTGCAAGAAGGGTGCTGGAATGATTCCTACAGAGGCTCCCAAAATGGTTGTGGGCTGGAGAACGGGATGTCTGAGGGGAGGCTGAGAGTATAGGGTCTGATCAGCCTGGAGAAGAGAAAGGGAAGATCTTACAGATGTGTGCAGCTGCCTTACGGAAGGATACAGAGAAGGTGGTCCAGATGCTTCTCAAAAGTGCACAATGAAAGGTCAAGTTGCAGCCAGAAAAACTTCAACCAGATACGAAATAAAAGTGTCTCCATGACAAACACTGGCACAGAGAGCTGGTGGGATGTCCACCCTTGGAGATAACTCAACCGGATAGGGCCCTGGGCAGCTTTATCCAACATCAAACTTGGCCCTGCTCCATGACTTCCTGAGGAACCTTCAGCATCTGTTGTCCTGCAGTTGCACAACGCACCCTTGAGATTCCCATCAGTCCCACCTTGCTCATCATCTCCTGCATCTCCACAACCACCAGTGGCCGGGAGAAGTTGGCACCCTCCCCATGAGACTGCTCTGTCCCCAGGGAGAGTGAAGACAGACCACAGAAGAGGGTGTGAAGGTCTCGGAGGAGCTCTTCTAAGACCCTGTGGGATGTGGATGGACCCTGTATAAAGCCACCTCGTGCCCCAGGGACAGCCCAGGGCACCTGGCAGGCAGCCCCAGGGTCCCCACCTTCTGGGAAGCCAGCCAGAGAGCCAATAGGCCACCCCACAGTGCCAAAAAATGCCACCAGACCTCTCTGCAGAGGCAAGGAGCTAAACCAATTCCTCTAGCAAAGTTCGAAATGAAGAAGTTAAGAATGAAATTTACCCCCATATGCCTTAATTTATAAGGCAGGACTCCTCATTTTCTATCCATTTCACCTGTCCCCTGCTGCTACCGCCCCGGGTTGCGCTGATGGCATGCCGTAACCCCGCACAAACTCCTTTATTTTCTCTTTTCCTGGCAGCAAGGAGCAGAAACCATAGCAGTTTACATGGCCGGTCACCAAGATCTCCAAGCAACAGACTGGGTCAAAGGAAGCTGCTCAGCCTTAAAAATGACCCTTGCACTGGTTGGATGAACCTTGGGTGGAAGAGCGCCAAACAAGGCATAAATTACAGGAGAGGAGAGTCCTCCACAGTGCTGCAGAAATAGGGGGCACGTCGTGTGCCGCAGTCCACCTCCACAGTTCATTACAGGGGAAGGAGGGGTTTCCTTATTACACACACCGAAAAAAATCTTCTGGTATTTTGGTCTTGGACAACACCCAAGGATTGTCTCAGAAATAGCTCTCGTAGCTTGCAGGAGTACAAGGCGCAAGATTCCCCATCCGTGACATGTCCCTTTCCCCCATTCCCAGCCACCCATGACTCACTTGTGCCGGGTTCCATTGGATTTCCTTCCTCCAAACTTCCTAAAGAGGCTTTGGACAGAGGACAGATTGCCCTCCTGTGGCATTTCAAGGTAATTTGGGTGCAAAGAGAAGGTGCCTGTGGCCTCCTAAGACTCAAGAGACTCTCTGTTTCCCTCTGGTTGGGTATGGGGGTGTTTGCTCACCCCCTGCCAGTAGAGGACATGGCTCTCTCCCATTAAGCACAGCTTAAATAAATTTATTAAGCCAATATATAGATGGAAAGGGCGTTTTGGGATAGGAGGAGAAGGAACCCCCAGGGTGTGTGTGAGAAATGTCTGCCTACCATGCATGGGGCACAGCAGGGAGCAGGAGGGTTCAGGAGATCCTTCCAGCCCTGCTCTCAGGGGATCCCTCTGGACAAATGCTGGTTGCAACCAAGTTTTCTACGACTGTACCAGTGACCTGGAGGTAGGAGGGATGTAGTTAAGGGTCACCCATCAACCACAAGGAAGTTCTTAAGGTTTTAGTGAAGATGGAACTGGTAAAGGCTACAGAAACCTCTACATGAGGTTCATCTAAGGACCTAGAGGTGTTGCTGGGGGATACAAGTTGGAGAAGGAGATCCCACCTCAGAGGAGCATCCTGTGTATTTGGTAGCCAACAGGAGAGTTTTCTCTCAAGGAAGGACAGTTGGCCAAGAAGACGAGGCCACCAAGGAGCAGGTTCAGCTCCCGCTGGTGGTGATGCTGCCGAGCCACTTGCCCTCCCTGTGCTTCAGTTTCCCCGGCTGCGCAGGAGAGAAGATGCCCTTTGTGAGGGACTTTGAGATGCGAGGATGAAAAGTGTGCTCACATCCCTGGATGTTATTTAAAAGACAATACAAAAGCACCTTACAGAGAGCATGAACTTATCAATGGACCTTTTGTCCATGGGTTAGAGACACCAGATGCAAAACCACATCTTCTGCTGGGCTGAGCTCCCACCGCTGCTGGTCTCTGCCTGCGCCTGGTCTTTAAAGAGGAGCTCGTGATACATGAGCATGTACCACCTAAGCCGGTGCTCCAAAAGCAAGCAGGCCAGAGATCCCAAAATTTGCTGTACGAGCAGAAGACTCAGAAACATAACCCAAGGGACCAAGAGCAGGGAAACCAGGACAACCAGACCCCAAATCATCTTCCTCTGGCAGCCTGAGATGGGGAGAAGGTTTGGGATGGGGACTGTCCAGAAGGTCCCGGAGCACATAGGGGTTTTCATCAGGAAAAAACTAAACCACCAAAGGTTTAATCCCAAACTCCCTGGAGATAGATTCGCGCTGCCCCGCGCGATGGGGGGTGATTTATGCCCACAAAGCGTGCGCAAACTGTCGCCAAATAGGGATGTTCTGTCTCTTCCCACCGTCAGGAAAGACAACACAGGAGCGTCAGGTCGCGGCAAACGCGTTCCCCACCCGAGCGATGGGGAAAAGGCAGAAAACGAAGAGCAGGGTGGGAGCAGAGGTGGATCGAAACTGAGGGAGGGGGTCGGCGAAGTGCCGACGATCATCCAAACTAAAACCACCCCGCAAAACATCCAAATAAAGCGGAAGGGAGGGGGGTAAAAAAAAAAACAACCCAACAACCCAAAAAGTAACATACGGAGAAGCGCCGGGCTCGGTCCTTTGCACGAACGGTCCCATCCTTCCCCGCCGCGGTGCGCGGAGGCGCGGGCAGCGCCCCGTCCCTGCTTTCCCTCCCCTCCCGCCCCTTCCAACCCGGTTCTCTTCCCGCTGCACCAGCCGGGAAGACGGTGACGTGGAGACCTCCACCGGGGAAGCTTCCTGAGACGGGAGAGAGCTCCTCCGAGTCTCAGGCTGTGAACCCGTCCTTCTCCGGGACGCCGAGGATTTCTTTCCCTCCCTTTTGTTGTGGACTTTTTTTTTTTTTTTTTTTTTTTTTTTTTTTTTACAAATTTTCTTATAAGCACCCAAAAGAGTCTGGGAAAAATGCTAACACAGCGATGCTTTCAAGAGCCAAGAGCCGTGCTTCAGGGGGGGGAAAAAAAAAAAAATCAAATAATTCAAATAATATAAGGGTTTAGGGCTAATAATAACAAAGAGAGCTCTCCTTGGAGCAGGGGAGGGGAGGCGGAAAATGGGGGTGCTGAGAAATGCTTCCTCCTTCTTTGGGATTTCTTTTCCTTTCTGTTCCAACAGGGGGGAAGCGGGAAAAAAAGGCTGCAAACTCGACCTGTCCTTACAGCTACGGTGACGTGCGGCAGCAGCCTCAAAAAAAAAAAATCTCTTTCCTGCCCCCCCCGATTTTGATGTCCAAGTGAACAGCCCAAAGCAGCACTCATCGCTATAATATATTTTTAGTATTTTATGGTGGCGGGGGGCTGCTGGCTCAATCCCAGACCTTCTCCGTCCCTTTGCTCCCTTCCCACCCGCCTTTTTGCAGGGCAGAGGTGGGGGGGGAGGGGGGCGGTTGGGAGCATCGCGGATGCTCTGCAGATAACAGCTGGAAGGGAAAACAGCTGGAAGGGGACAGAGAGGACATTTGCCTCCTCCTCCAGCCCCTCCTGCTCCCAGCCAGAGGGTTTTGCCCCCCACGCAGGGCTCCGGTTGAGAAGGATGGGGGGGGTGGGATGTTACCCCATGCTCGAATGCAACAAGCAGGGATTAAATAACCGCCGCCGTCCGGAGGCTGCGACCTTTGGCGCGTTGTTATCTGTTCCTTCGCGTTGCCGGCTCGCATGATTTTTATGGCTGATCTCACAATAATCGATGTTTTCCTTAAAGGCCCCGCGCTGCCCGGCGAGATTTGGCTTTCAGGGCTTCAAATCAGCGAGGTTTCGCTCGCTGCAATTAAAGAGAAAAAAAAACAAAAAAAACAAAAAAACCCAACCCAAACTTCACAACCCCGGCATGAAGATGGCTCTAAGCCTTTATGATCTGGTTATTCTTTAATCTCCTGATCACACAGGGAGCCCGTGCACGTCCCTCGGCACTTCTTAAGTAGCACCCGCCATGTGAAACTCCTCAAAATAACTTGTTTTTTCCCCGGTTTTAAAGAGAAGGGATGTCTTTGCTCCCCGGCACAGCTGGGATGGGGCAGCCAAGTTTTCATCCTCTGATTTAATTTTTTCAAGTGTGTTTCTTCTCTCCAGCTGTTTCAGGGGAAGGAACGAGCTGGGAAACAGCCTGGCTGACCGTGCCGGAGAGGGAGGGGGATGCGTTCACAGAAGGGGTTTTTCAAGAGGAAATTAGCTCGGAGGATGCTCCAGGGATGGAGGAGGATGGAGAAGGGAGGCATCGCCGCAGCGCTTGCTCCTGCAGCTGCTGCTGCCCTTGACACGGTCACGAGCCAAACCTTCAGCCCAGATTTGAGCTTTTTCGAACAGATTTTGGGTGAGGAAAACACCGTTCACCAGAAAACGGTCAGGGAAATCCTTTCGTAGGTGCCCAACTTCACAACAACTTTAAAGATGCTTCTAAAAAATCTCAGCCTTGCTCTGTTTTGGAACCGGAGCAAAGTCTCAGCCTTGTTTCAAAGAGGTTCACGAGAAACCCTGTATCCAAATTTTAAGGCATTGCCCAGACCCCAAGTGGAGTTAGATTTCTGTAGCTTAAGCACGTATTTAACGCAAAACATTTTATAGGCATAAAAAGATGACAGTTTTCATGGCTCAACGTGTTGACTTTACATATATTATAGATGTGATATATATAATATATACGCTATATAATATATACAACATAATATATACAAAATATATTATGAGCATCGATGAAAGAGTGACATGCGTCCCCCCAGGGTGAGGAACAGAGCATCCCTTTTGTCCCCAAATCCACATTTTTTTCCCCATCACTGATATCCCCGGAGTCGCGCCTCGGCCAGCCGTACCTTTCACAGCCAGGAAAAACAAAAAAAAGGTGCGTCTGAGCTGCGGGTCTTCACCGCATCACCGGAGACCTTCGGGGGGAGGAAAAGCCCAGCAGCACGACCGACCGCAGCCCCTGCAACAAAGCCAAGGAGGAGGCGATTATTCCCGGGCATCTCTCTGCCAGGCACAATACGGCAGCGTGTCAGCGCCCACGCTCAATGCTGTCATTGTCCCCTCCAGAGCCACAGGGAGAAGCTTCTGCTCCTCTGCAAGCTCCCAAAGGCTTCATCCTACCACAGGAGAAGACCAGAAGACTTGGGTTTCCTCCTAGGGCAGGTTGGACGGGGCTCTGAGCAACCTGGTCTAGTGGGAGATGTCCCTGCCCATGGCAGGGGGTTGGAACTGGATGGTCTTTAAGGTCCCTTCCAACCCGAACCATTCAATGATAACAGACCGAGGGACACGGGAGAGCTCAGTTTTGCCTTGCCAACGCCGCTACGCTATTGCCTGGTGAGATGTTCCTACGAGAGAGGAAATGGGATCTTAGATAAGATACATCAAGGGTGCAAAGGTGATGGGAAGATTGGTTTGAGAACGGGCGTTCACAGCTCGCTGATAAAACAGAGGGCTGCTCTGGGTGGTATTTTGTACAGATCCTTCCAGGGACTTCGCATCTGGATGCTGCATCCATCAGAAGAACACACTGAGGAGCTGGAGAGGAGCCAGTGGTGGCCACCAAGATGGTCAGGGCCAGAGGATGGGACACGTGAGGAGAGGCTGAGCTGGGTCTGATCAGGCTGGAGAGAGCAGGGGAGACCTTATCGATAAATGCAACTATTAAATGGGAAGGTGGAGAGGAAATGGAGCCAAAGTCTTCCCAGAGGCACCAGAGAGGCAGCAAGTTTGCTGCAGCCAAGACGATGTGAAGGAAGATCCTGCTTGTCTCGGAGGAGCTGCTGCAAGAAAACTGGTGAAATTTCTTCTCTATGGCCACGGCGGATAGGACAAGGGCAATCAGGTGGGATTTCAGTAATAAAAAAAAACAGTAAAGAACCCAGAGATGCTACTACAGCGGTGCCCTCTGCTTTCTTTATGCTCCCGGTGTCTGCAGGTTAGGAGCAGGTCCTAGAGCCGATGGAGTGAAGCTGCAGTGTGATGGCACCATGGAGCAGCAGCACCCATGCTTGGAGGGCAGATAGGGTGAAAAAACCTGTGCTGCATCCAAAAATACATATATATATATATATATATATATATATATAAAAAGAGGAAATTAAATGCAGGAAAGCCGCTGTGATGGAGCTGGGCTGTTCCCTGGGCATGCAGCAGGGGCAGGGTGTGAAGGCAGGATTTGGGAGCCCGGGGCCAGGAGGAGGGAGCAGAAGGGACGTTCAGCCCAGGTCTGAAGGCAGGAGGATGCCTATGCTGGCCGAGATGACTGTCGGCGTTATGGCTTGCTGGCCTCCACAGGTCAAGCTGCCACAATAATTAGCAATCAGATACCGCATCGATGAAACATGTGAGATCCTCCTCCTCGCTTGGGGGAATGGCCTGACGAGCTCCCTCACCCCACGGATGCCGGTCACGGCTCCCCAGGGAGCGCGATTACACCAGCGGCGTGGGCAGGGACACCAGTGTCCCCTCTCCACCTGGGTCTGGGTGTTGGTTTCTCTCTCCGGTGCACGCCGCTGTGTCCAGGAGGGATCCATGGGACCACCACCATGAGTGGGGATGCAGCGCAGTGTCACAGAATGCTTTGGGTGGGAAGGGACCTTAAAGACCATCTCGTTCCACCCCCCTGCCCTGGGCAGGGACACCTCCCATCAGACCAGGTTGCTCCAAGCCCCGTCCAACCTGGCCTTGAACACCTCCAGGGATGGGGCAGCCACAGCTTCTCTGGGCAACCTATTCCTGTATCCCGTGCTTCCAATGAGGAAGAATTACAAGCCTCCCCTTTTTTTTCATCCTACACCCAGTACATCCACGTCAGCACGCGGCTGGTTGCAACAGGGGGAAACTGGAGCATCGCACCATTGGCTTTTTGGAGATTTTTCCCAGCAGGGCTCCGTCCCCATCACTTCCACACTGGCTTTGCATTAGGGAGCCAGGGACACCCCTGGGGCTGGATGCCCACCATGTAGGAGCTTTGCTTTCCATCAGCAAGTCTTGAGAGCAAACAGGAGAAGTAACCCCTGGCGATTCAAGGGATTATCTTCGGGGGAACAGGTTGCCCCATCCCTGGAGGGGTTCAAGGCCAGGTTGGATGGGGCTTGGAGCAACCTGGGCTGATGGGAGGTGTCCCTGCCCAGGGCAGGGGGGTGGGACGAGATGATCTTTAAGGTCCCTTCCAACCCAAACCATTCTGTGATTCTATGAATTAATGCTGGACTGAGGACTTGGCCACCATGGGTCTGATGGCAGCCACCCCGTCCTTCCCGGCTGGTTCTGGTTCCCAGGGGTCTCCTCCCCATGTGGGTTCACTAAAATAATCCCCTCTATGGGGCAATAAAATAAAATATATTAATTCTTTGAGCTCAACCTGGGCACCGGCATCTTGCCTTTTCCGCCTCCCTTCTTTTTATCGTGTCCTCGCCTCTCTGCCAGCTGGGATGGGGAAAGTAAAACGCGGAAAACATCCTGTTCCTCCCTCCTTTCGTGCCAGTGGAGAAAGAAGTCAGGCGTCAGGAGGGGGACGTACCCCCGATCTCACAAGCGTCCGGTTGTACCAGTTACCGCCGCACGCAATCTGAATTGCAGATGGCTTCTGGCTATTTACAGGGCTGGAGCCACGTCCCAGACAAGCGGAGTCACGGCTGCTATTGTCGGAAAAAACTTAGCCTGTACTGGATTCTCCATTTTTTTGCCCATTTTTTGAGCTGGGGAGCAAGGTTTTGCTTGAGGAAAGGGGAGCGTGGTGTTGATGCTGGCGTTTCGCCCCGGCCAGTGCTCCTTGCGGTGCCCGCCACCCCATCCGGAGCCAGTTGGGTTTATGGATCGGCGTCCCGCGCTCTCCAGGGATGACACAGTTGCGCATGCGGTCGATGAGGCTGACCCAAATGAAGCGCCCAGCAAGGCAGGCACGTCCCGGCTCCCGCCCTGGCTGCCAGGGCGGCTCTTATCCTCGCGGAGCCGATGGAGCTGGGATGTCTCCTACAAGCATCACGTACTGACGGGATGCTCCCGAAAACCCTGCACTAGAGAGAAAACTCCATCCACCCCCACAGCTTGCTTTCCAGCAGCAGCGCTGTCAGGAAAAACAAGCCTCGGAGGAGCGATGTCTTGGCTGAGGGGTACCGGTATTTCGGATCGGGTCCCACCGGGGTCAGTTAGCCCCAGCGAGGGTTATTAATTGTGGGTTTATGGGACCTACCTGTGTCGGTGGGGTCTCAGCGCGCGGCAGCAGCAGTTGGCACGTGGTTGTCACCTCGCTGTCCTGCGGGAGAGCACAAAAAGGGCATCAGCGTCCCCGGGCTGGGACCACATCACCCAGCGTAACACCAACCTCAGCTGCAGCCCCCGGAAAAAACAAGCCCACGCTCGGGCACGGCTGGATTCCTCAGCTGGGAAAAGCCATCCCCAGCCCTCCGAGCCCACCTCCCTCCTGCTCCTGTGGACACACGCTCCTCCTCTCCCGCCCAAAGCCAGCCGCCCTGTGAGCTGACGGAGGATTTTGCACGGAGCTGGGTTGGGAAACGCCGGCGGGTCTCATCCAGCGGCTCCGCTGGGGAGGGGAGACCCCAGGGAGAGGGGTGACACCCCGAACCCCCCCCGCAGTCAGGCTCTCGGCTCCTGCTTGAGGCCACGCAGGCTGCCAGAGGATTTCCTAGAAGAGGCCGGCTGCACACTGATGGAAGGGCAGGCACTGGATATAGCAGAAAAAAAGGGTTTTTTTCCAGAGAAGCCGGTAACCGGTGGCCTCAGCCCCCTCCCCAGCCACGCTGGGGCCGGGCAGCACTGACCCCATCTGCGATTCCACGTGCTGCACAAACTCTCTGCAAGGTCCCAGGCGCGGGCCAGCAGCCCAGGATGGCGCGCAATAAGGTTTTTCTCCCCCTGGTCGCGACTTCCCACGGCACTGTAGCCACAGCCCGACTTCACACACCGTCCCCGCGCACCGACAGGAGCACGTCCCACCACACCTTCACACCCTAAATTTCCAGTGCTCTCCATCGGAAGCACACACACAGACCGAGCCGGCCACTGATGGGCAAGCGAGAAAACCATGGTTATTCCTACTATTTTTTTTTCTTTTTCCCCCGCCTCGTTGCTTATTTTATACGCCAGCCGCCCAATTATTTCCCCGGGCCGGCTCTGCCCCGTGGTGCTTTTTTGCAATCGCATGGAAGGAAGCCTGAAAATCAGGGCTGGCTCCAAAAGCACTGAGATGCCAAGAAAAGCCACGGCAAGGACAAGTCTCTGGACCGTGGGATCATTGGGAGAGGGGGGAGGGGGTGTGATGCTGGAAGGAGCCGTGGGCTTTGGGCTAATTTTGGCTGCTTGAAACTATCCGGGAAATGTGGCTCCAGCCTTTCTGGGTTTCCCCCAGGATGATTTGGGCACCGGCTTTGGGGACTGCCTGCCCTCGGGCATCCCTGCACCATGTCCTTCCCTTCTCGGCGCCGCTGGGTCAGAGCAGAGGTCACCTCTGCGGCTAAAGCCACCAACCCCACGTTTGTCCCTTGGGAAGGGTACGTCTGTTGCCAAAAACCTTGGATGGGCAGGAGGATAGGAAAAATTATCAACTCCTGCCCCAGAAGCGGTGTGTCAGCCCGGATTCAGCACGAATCACAAGAATAAGACCGCAAAGGAATTGCTTTGAAGCCAAAGCGCTACAGGGATTTATTCTTTTTTGGGCATTAGCTCCGAAATACCCTCAGCCCCCACCGGTGAGAGCCCCCGCGACGGGTTTTATCCCAGCTTTTCCCCGGGATGGCTCCTCGTACCCTCTCACGCACCCTTCTCCTGCGGATGAGCCTTCCTCCCCCAGCACCCTCCTCCCGCAGCAGGGATGCAGGATGAGGTGCCGCCCCGCTTCCCAATGCATCTCACGGAGCTGAAAAAAGCTGAAATCTGTGCAATTTTATCCCAGTCCGATGGAACAGTGGAAATTATGTATGCATGTATATATAAAAATACCCTTTTTCTGACACTTCCGCAAGAAACCCAGGAGAAAGCCCATTCTTTCACCCGGATCTACCCGGAGATGGAGCGACCGCCATCTCAGCCGGAGTCACAGCCGTGCTCGGGGGAGAAATTCATCCCCGTGGTCCCATGGGGCCAGGTGACGAGGTTTTTAACCACTGTTGGGACAGCTAAATAAAATCCCTATTTGACAGCGTCAGCTTCCTCTTGTCCTTCACCTCGCCCACCTTCACCCCAAAACGCTCCAAACCCTTTGGACCCTGAATTTGGTGGCTGCCACAACCGTGATGCTCGGTGTGGTCTTCACCCACCCCAGGGATGCGGGGATGGCTGCATCCCCAGCGAGCTGGTACTGGAATTACAGATCCAGGAAGGTATTTATGTTTGCAAAGGCAATTAATAAAATAGACGTCCCGTTTCCAGGAGGCAGAAATTAAACCTATTTCAACAGGTGCCTTTGCCCACCCCATTATGAGACTCAACATGCGGCACAGCCCCTCCAGAACACTGAACACGGAGAAGGGCATGGCTGACAGCACCCGACGACGACTCGCCGGAGATGCTCAACAGCCACATCATCCACTCAGCGACCAGCCCGGCTCCAGCAACCTGCTCCCGGTCCCTCCACCACCCCGTCACCTCGCATTAGCGCTGGGCACCCCGGCGTTCGCTGCCTCCGTCCGTCAGACACAGCGGCAGCCGCTAAAAGCGGGTCACCCGGTATGGGGGGGGGGAGCGTATTTAGGGCTTCCACCTCTGTTATCACCAGGGAAAGGGAACACAAGTGATCTAAATGACTTTTTTTCCCCCCATTTTTCCAAGTGCTGGCACCGTAGGGCTGAAGCATCGTCCCTTCCCGCTCCCAGGTACCACTCACCTCTCCCGCGGGGACAGCCGAAGGCTGGGCTCGGGGCTGGCAGCCGTGGGGCTCTCGGGACAGTGGCAGGAGGGCAGGGCAGGCAGCGGCTGGGCATTTCCATCTGGTGACAGCGCCGCAGGTCCCACAGGGTGGCCGGAGACCACCGGACTGAGGCCAGCACCGTGTCCTGGCCACCCAGGCGTTTCGCAGCGCCGGGGGCCCCCCCCGTGTCTCTCCCGCTGTCATTTCTGCCATCTAGAGGGGACGTTTCCCCACTGCAAACGCGTCCCTCAAAAGCACAATGAAAGCTCCCGATTCAGGGAAACATCCCTCGTCCGTCGCTCGCCACCGCGGGAAGAGCCCGGCCGCAGCGATTCCCGCCGCCAGGATGGGGAAAACCAGATGCTGGGATGCTACACCCCCAGAAAATAACTTTGGGGAGCATTTTCCTGCTCGATTAACCAAAGTTAGAACCTCGCAACATGAAACTCATGACAACAGAACGGATTTCAGAGTCTAAGCTAGGAAAGATATATTTAAAATGGCCCAAGAGAGGTAAGTCATCAAAATAACCATCACATCACCTTTCTGAAGGCAAGCGAGGTACTAAAAGGGTGGCCCAAGGTCTGGTTCTGCTTATTGGTGTCCGCAACGTGAAGGATGGAGCTTGGTCGATTAGGAGGTGACCTGGATTGAGAGGGAGTGCAGGTGTGCCGGAGCAGAGCAGCTGGGTAAACTGGAGAGATGGAATAGGAAGAGGATGAAAGCCAAGGGTTGAGTGTAAATGACAAGCCTGCCCTTGGTAAGACACGCTTTGGGGTGAGAAAGTGTCACAGCCTGGCGCTGCGCGGTCCAGCCGCTCGTGGTCTGCACGATGCCAGCTTGAGCTGGGTTCGGTCTGGGGGGAAGCCGGCTGGAAGCCACCACCCGTGGGAGGGCAGCTCCGCGGGACTCGGCACTTCTCGAGGATCCAACGCAAACCGCCTGTGTCCTTTGGGACAACAGGCTCCGGGACAAGCAACCCCACAAGCCTGTTCGCAAGCCCAGCAGTCCCAGACCAGGTTAACCCCCTGGAGGTACCAGATGCACCACTGCTCGTCTCTCTCACACATTTACCTCGGTGAAGGTTGGGGTGGTTTGAGTGCAGGGGCTCAGCGAGGAACCAACCCCTCCGAGGAGGCTCAGGATACGACCTGCTGGAGGGACCAAAGGGCTTGGAAGTTTGGGGGCATGAGGGTTAAGGCTGAAGAAAACCGGGGGAGGGAAGGGCAAAGCATCCTCCCAGCCCTCCTCAGAGGAAGGTCTCCATGTCTCAAGGCAGAGACGAGCCCGAGGAACAGTGGCGAGACCAGATGGATCACAGAACCACAGAATTGTCTAGGTTGGAAGGGACATTTAAGATGTCTAACCATCAACCTAATACTGCCAAAAACACATCACTAAACCATCTCTCTAAGCACTACGTCCACCCATCTTTTAAATACCTCCAGGGAATGTGATTCCACCACTTCCCTGGGCAGCCAGTTCCAATGCTTGATAACCCTCGTGGTGTAGAAATTTTCCCTAACATCCATCCTAAACCTCCCCTGGTGCAACTTGAGGCCGTTTCCTCTTGTCTTATCGTCTGTTACTTGGGAGAAGAGACTGACCCCCACCTGGCCACACCCTCCTTTCAGGTAGTTGTAGAGAGCGAGAAGGTCTCCCCTCAGCCTCCTTTTCTCCAGGCTGAACACCCCCAGTTCCCTCAGCCGCTCCTCATTAGACTTGTCCTCCAGACCTCTCACCACCTTGGATCCCTCCTAGGAAAAGGGATTTATTGCTGCCCTCAAGCACATCATCCAAAAAGGCTGCACAGCTTGGAAAAGAAATAATTTCTCCTCCAGCTTGCAGGTGTAAGAGCATCTAAAAAATCTACCTGCACCTAAAGTCAAGTAGAACAATTAAGTATGTGTGAATTACGAGATTGCCACCAGGGTGGCAGAGAGCAGGAGAAGCTCACAGTACTTTTTCCCCCCCAAAAAAGCACAGAGGATAGATCATATCCTGCAACCATTCCCTTCTCTTGGCTTATTAAAAAAAAAAAAACAAAAAACCAAAACAAACCAGTGGCAAGAACTGTGGTTAGGGCAGCCAAGACGTGCCGACATGCTGCCCCGCCACCGCGACACAATATAACACCGTAGAGCGTGAGGGTGGCAGGCACAGACCATCGAAGCGCCTGAAGGAGCTGTAGCCAGATCGGCAAAAGGAAGCAGGAACCAGAGGGAGCAGGAGGGTGCCAACATGTGTGACAGCCGGTGACAGTAAAGATGGGAGCCCCTCCATCCGCAGGTGGAAATGGGGGTCACATCCATCTAAATCACAGAATGGCAGGGGTTGGAAGGAACCTCTGGAGATCATCTAGTCCAAACCCCCACCAAAGCAGGGTCACCCAGAGCAGGTGGCACAGGATTGTGTCCAGGTGGGTTTTGAACATCTCCAGAGATGGAGACTCCACCACCTCTCTGGGCAGCCTGTGCCAGGGCTCTGCCACCCTCAAAGTAAAGAAGTTCCTCCTCATGTTGAGATGGAACTTCCTATGCTCAAGTTTGTGCCCGTTACCCCTTGTCCTGTCGCTGGGCACCACTGAAAAGAGCCTGGCCCCATCCTCCTGACACCCACCCTTTAAGTATTTATAAGCATTAACAAGATCCCCCCTCAATCATCTTTTTTCCAGACTAAAAAGACACAAATCCCTCAGCCTTTCTTCATTAAGAGAGATGTTCCAGTCCCCTAATCACCTTGGTAGCCCTTTGCTGTCCCCTCTCCAGCAGTTCCCTGTCCTTCTTGAGCTGGGGAGCCCGGCACTGGACACAGCACTCCAAATAGCTCCCCTTTATTGAGTGGCATTAGCTGGCACAACACGCACCTCCGCAAATATTGCGGTGGGATCCTAAACCACATGCCGGGGCTGCGGTTGCCCAGACAGCGCCTCCACAGCCTGGCAGAACGGCTCTGCCCTGCGGCGGGGGATGCCGTGCAATCGCTTCCAAAGCATCCGCGCCAGGGTACGAACCTGGGAGAGCCCACGCCGAACAGAAAACACAAGCCTGACGGGGTTTTCGTTTTCTTTCCTTTTAATAGAAACATCCTAGACTAACTTGGGAGGAGGATCATCCTAAAGGGGAAAGTCTCTCGGAATGAAATGGTGTGACTCGCTTCGGGAATGATGTGCAAAGTTAAAACATCCAAGCAGGCTCAGCTCAGGACTTCCTGGATTCTTGCGTCTTCTTGATTTCCTGCAAGAAGATGAGGGAAGCAACTGAGCAGCTGCCACTCTTTGGGAACAACTCAGTTTCACAGCTCTGGAGACCGCGAGCGATCAACTCCTCAGACCAGCTCCACAGGACCAAGCCCAGGGTTTACGCACGAGCCTTTAGGGACAAGACAAGGTTTGGCTTAAGAGGCTCTTCAAAAATCCCACGCCCCTTCCATACTGCCCAGGGATGTATGTTTATTTTGCCCCTAAACCAGTATCGCGCTGGATCCGTTTCCCACTCTTAGGCCACTGATCCACCATCACTCATACGCGATCTGTGCTCAACTACGTCACTCAGCAGCTCAAAAGAGATCAAATGTGGGCATGAGGACTGTCACCTGCTCAGCCTAGAGGTCATGCTGGCCCAGGGAGTGAGGCAGAAAAGCCCCGATGGACTCACCTCCAGGAGTATCTCCTTCAATTCGGAATAGGCTTTTTCTAAATCATCATTAATAATGACCAAGTCGAACAGGCCAGGCTCTTTACCTGGGGAAGAAAAACGAGGACAGAGTTGTTAGAGGAGAACATGTGCCTTCCCTGTGTCACCTCTCGTGCACGACCTGAGTTCCCATGGCATTTTAGTATTACTATTTCAGCTGCTGCTAATTTGCTTCCCCACCAACCACCCACAAGGAACTGCAGTGCGAAACGATGCAGTACGGTGCTTAGATCAAACTAGCTAACGCCAAGCCCTGCCAGCATTCCTTGGAGAACACAAGTCCGATGTCCACACAGAAAACAGCTCCTGAATCACCAAGGCATCCCCTCTCCCCAGCCACATGGACTTACTAAGTTCCAAATCTACGCGGGCTGCAGTCAAACGCTTCAGTAAACTTTCTTCTGTCTCAGTCTTCCGGTCACGTAGTCTTTTTTCCTAAACCCAATGACAAACACATTAAAGAAATGCGTGTTCCAGATGCTGCATGCAGAAACCACCACCCACCCCACAAGCCAGTGCTGTCTGCCATCTCCTACTGCTGGTGACCATGGGCACATGAGAGAACATCTGCAAAGGGTGAGGGGCTTCATTCACAGCCCAGAGCAAACCCGTGGCCAAGCTGGGTGTGGGCTCAAGATCTCCTACACAGAGCTCAGGTTCCCACTCTCTTTCTGCCCCCCTCTATTTTATTTATTTTTTGCAGGTACTGCTGGGAGATGAAGTCTCTCTGCTGGGCTCCGGCAGCTGGTGCTGTTGGCTTCCGTCCTCCACACTCCACGAGAAACACAGACTGCCTGATCTACTGAGAGCAAGAGAGGAGAGCCAGGAGTTGTGCCACGTACTCCTTGCATGGCTTCAGCAAGTCACGTACGTGTGTCCAGATCCCTCTCTGAACCAGGACATCGATTTCACTTCGGCGAGAGGCACACTGCGATCATTATTATATAGGGCCCCATAGGACCAGAGGGGTATAGGATTTCCACTGCTGCAGAGAACAAGCTTCCCTTGGTTTAATTTTAATTGCTGGAGGCAACTCTCAGCACAAGAATCTTCTCTCCCCAGCATCAAGCACGACTAACGCATTTAAAGGCTGGTCATGCTGCAATGGAGTCTATAACCCAATGCTGGCAAACACACTAAGGTGTGGGAGCTGTACAGGAGGGACTCAAAAAACAGAGCACAGGAAGATTTATCCCTGGGAGCCAGAGGCTGGGGAGCTGGACTGGGAAAAGGTAACAGCGTACTCAGAAATGTCCTCCCCACCTATTCTACAGCCCTTAAAAACATACAGATGAACCAACGAGGGGGGAACACCCATCCCTTCAGAGCAAGACGCTGATTACCTCTAACTGCTTAACGGCAAAGGAAGGCGGTCGCTCACCAAGATGTCTATGGATGGAGGCTGCACGGAGATGTAGATGGGATTCAGGTCTGTCCTCTTGATGTTCTTCACGCCCTGGATGTCGATGTCAAGGACGCAGATCTGGTTCTGGGCCTGAACAGCCTGCACTGCACCTTTACTGGGGACAGAGCGAAGAGGGAAGGGGTTAGAGCATCCAGCCATAGCAGTGAGGGTTTGGTGTGCCCCCAAACAGGGCTCCTCTGTGCCTAAATTGTGGCAGGAGAAAAGAGAGAGCCTGCTCTGCTCTTCCTAAAAAGCATCTCTTTCCCTCAAGTGTCCTCTGTCTGGAGCAGGGACCTGCTGTCTCCTGCTAAAGAGGCTGGCAAAACCATGATGGAATGTGTGGAAATGGATAACGTGTGACTATCCCATGAGCAGTGTGGCTCGGGTACAGCCCCTAAAGCTCCTGCCTTCAACAAACACAGGAGCAACCTTCACCAAAGAGTTTTGCTTTGAGACTCTTCCCTTCTCCACTTCTGACTTCTCCCTTCTCCACAACGCTGAGAACTTCCCTTCTCCAGAGACGCACCGATTTCCGTACCCATGCACTCTCCTGAAGGATGCTTGATAGAGATGGATGCTCCTGCCTGGGTTACAAGATGCACAATTGAGAAAATATTTTTTAAATGGTGGTTCTTGTATGTCATTAAAGATGGTATCTCTTCCCCAACACAGGGGAATTGCCTCAAGCTTGTTCCTGAACACCTACAATTCTCCCTTGAAAAGCAGCAACGCCAACCCTCTCCTGGCATGCCGGAGGTACCTGGACTAGTTTCTGGGTAGCCGCCCTCTTGGGGGACTTCAGTATTTACACAATCTTGGGGGACGGTCAGCATTTGCACAGTGCTGAGCACAGGTTCTCCTTCAAGCCAGGGTTCCATGGCATGATGGACAGTGCAGAGAGAAGCCCTGCCAGGAGCTCGGAGGTGGCCCTGCAGGTTTCAATGTCGTGAAGTCAGGAGGTCGTGCATTGGCAGCAGAGATCAAGAGAAAACACTGCCCTACAGCCAGCCTCCAACTTGCTTGATTCCCGGCTCACACCCAGGGCACCTCTTTGGACCTCACCCCATCACCCTGCACCACCAAGGCTTGCTCCCTGATACCTCCTGCAAAAGTGTGCTGAAAACACGCTGCCTTAAACAAATGCTCCTGTGTTGTCCTACGCCCCAGGAAGGGGGAGTCACAGCTCCAGTGAAACAGGATTTGGGACCTCCAGCCCTCCTCCCACAGCTCTCACCAACCCCTGATGGCTGTCCCAGCTGGAGAAGACAGGGTCTTCACCAGCAGCACGGGAAATCACCCGTGGGTGTCGCTCAGCAGCTGCTCATGGCCGCAGTGCTGCTGTTGGCAGGGTGTGCAGAGAAAGATGTGACAGCCCAGACCTGAACCCTTGGTCTGAACCCGCAGCTTCACGACAGCTCTCAGCAAATGCAGCCAGAGGGGACAGAGGCAGCGCAAGCAGAAGGTGCCTCTCGGAGGGATACAGAGCAGAGTCGAGACGGGGAAAGCTGTAAAGACTTCTGGAAGCCTGCAAGCCCAGAAAAGCCCCAGCGACCAGGGATGAGCAACACAGCAGCTCGACCCATCGGCTGTGAGCTCCTAATGCTGGATGGTAGGGAAGAGCACGCAGACAGCCAGCCTTGGGGTGCCGCAGCTGGTCTGGTCAGTGCGGCAGGGTCTACTGCCTGCAGAGAGGTCACGCAGGAGGATGGAGGTGGCTGGTGACTTTCCTCCTGACCTAGGAGTCCCACAACACAGGTCACAAGCCCCAACAGGAAGGAGAAAGCTGAAACGAAGCTGCAAGACCAGCCCTGTACAAATACGGAGGTTTGCTGCCTTGTTCGGGTGGGCAGCAGCGAGAGCCCAGATCTGAGCACTGCAAATCCACAAAAGCTCCCCAAAATAGGTTGTTTTGCCTTGCGAAAGCCACAGGCTTCATCCGGTGTCACCAAGTACCAGCTAACTCCTGCTACAACCAACCTACAAAGAGCCAGCAGCTCTCAGAGCCCCGAGAGGCAGACCCCGTGCCCGCACTCCAATTTCAGCCTCTAACTTAAGGCAGCGTCAAAGAAATTCTGGTTTCTGTGGGCAGGACTCGGTGCTATCCCAGAGAAGGGCCCTTTCAGGGCTCTTAAATTAAGAAATTCTTTTTTAGTTATGCGTTATTATTAACTGATGAGATTTAGGGAGCAGGAAGGACTGGTGAAAACGTCAACTCTTTTGATAAGCATGAGGGACTCTCTCCATTTTATTACACATCTGATTAGGAACATCCTTAGGCACCTGTAGAGGAAACACAGTCTTGGAGAGTTTCTGTATTTATTCTGTTTGCAAACTGGTCTTTGTGGCTGAGATGGTGTGGGTTAATTGCAGCCTCCCACCCTGCATGCCCACCAGCACAAGCAGAGCCAATATGCAGATGGGACCAGAGATGGAAGTGAGGGCCAGGGAGAAAAGCACTTCAGAAACAAAGCCAAACATTATTTGATTTGGTTAAAGTATCCAATTCCTGCAAATTTCAAGGAAATGGGCTGAGGAGAGATGTCTTCTCAGCACCCATGCTGAGGAAAAGGCACCGGCATCAACTTCACCTACATATCAGGCATCAGAAAGCAGCCGTGTCCTCCACGCTGCAGCCAGCTGGATTAAGCAGGATGCGTGTGAAGGAAGGAAGCCTGTCCTACGCAGGATGAAGCCAGGGATTAAGGAGCTTGAACTGGGTTTCTCCTTGGTGCTGCGTATTTGGAAGATGAGCCGTCAGGTTTCGCTTCTCTTGCCAAACCAGTGACACTGGAAGGATCAAGGCCAGGGCAGGGGATTATGCTTCTCCATCAGCCTCAGAGGGAGCACGGCCAGACCCCCGCGAGGGTGCCCTTAGTTGCGGTGACAACAGTGACGCCTGTGCACGTCACACTAAAACAGCTACGTTACTGAAATGCAAAATCACCAGCTGTTCCTCCAGACCTGTAGACTTACAGCACATTTGGTCTGCGGGCCTTATGTTGGCAACTCCCATAAGGAGACCATCCTCAGAAGCTAACTTTGCCATCTCCAAAAATTCCTCCAAAAAGCACATTCAGCTCTTTAAGAAATATAAGTCTTCATGAAAAGTGTTTCAGGCAAATTTCTTCGATGCAACTAATTAAATATCTCAGGAAACATTTAACCCTCCTCCTTAGCAGGTCCTTTACTATAGTGCCACAAATTTCTCACAGTAATTATATAAGATATCTGACTTCTAATTAACATTGCAGCTTAACGTTTGATTGATCATCAGCTCCAACGCCCGGGGCAATGCTATTTTAAAATCCCCCTAACTCTTTAACCCCAGTCAAGGGTGCCATGCAATTTATCTATTTGTAAGCAGCCACTTTACCAAAGCAGCATGCGTACTTGTTTCACAACAGCCAATACATCACTTCTGCTCCCGAATTCATTGTATTCGGACCATTAGGTAATGCAGGGATAATGACAGTAAGTCTCCGTTCTGCCCATTACTCTTTGCAAGCATTTGGAAAATATTAAGGAGTGTAAATAGTCTGTAAAAATCACCCTTGTGCAAGAAAAGTGTTAAACATATGAACTACTTCAGCAGCTTTCAAACACTGGAGGCTACAGAGAATCTCATAGCACAACAATGATTTAATTATGACGAGCTAACTCTCTCCAAGAGTTAGTTTTGCCATCTTAATAAAGCTGACAAGGACCCCGCTATCAAGATGAAAGGCTTTGCTTACAGCATGAACCTGCGTGTTTGGGGGAAGCCAGTGTCACTCAGTTACAATATTTTTGCCTTCACCATCATCTCAGCTCCCGGCACCACCTGGGTTGAGCAGCGACAGCGTCTGAACTGCGTACCTCGTCCCGTACATATTTCCGGAGAACTCTGCGTGCTCGATGAATTCACCAGCATCGATTTCTTTCTGCATTTCCTCTCTGGTCACAAAGTGGTAATCTGGATAGGGAAAACAAGGAAAACAGCCAGAAATTAATAGCTTTGAAGGTAAAGCTCATGGGCAAAATGACACCCATGGGTGCTTAGAGGAGGCTTTAAGCAGGCTTAAATTCTGCTTTGGACAACGCTGGCAGACTGCAATTATCTATGTCCTAATTACTGTATACAGCATCCCCTTTCCACACCAACTGCCCAGACACCTGCTCAAAATGTTTTGGAGTTTTCTGTGCGGCCAGACACGCTGCTGGAACCCCTTTTTCATACCCCTTCCCCTTTCTCATGCAGCAGGAAACTCCTCCCTGCTCCCCACAGGTGTGGAACACATTACAGCAGGACTGCCAAGGCCTCCAATTTGAAAACATTTATGATTAAAGACTAGAATAGGACGAGAGAGAAAGAGAGGGAGATAAAAGGGAACATCAAAACCAAACAAACTAAAAAGGAATGTTTCTCTGTCTTTTGTTAAAGTTCCTCCCTTTCATTTCAGAGTGAAAACCGCCATAAGAAATTAAGTGCAAACCTCATTTGATTCTTTCTGAAATACGCAAATAAACCAGAAAACAGAAAAGCAGCTGGCCAGCTGCACACAAGCTATTAATACAGATAAAGGCATCTCGTTAAGCAGTTGCATTTCCCAAAGGACTGTGCAGTTGAAGTACCTCACCAGAGCTGCCTGGCACTTTGGAAAACCAAGCCACTCAACACCCAAGTATGGACCAGGGTGCTTAAACTGGGAGCTCTGCTCTGAAAACGTCAGCCAGGAAGTCACAGAGATGGCGTCTAGAAAAGGAAACTGGCAGCACATGCTCTGCCTCTGTTAACATTTCACCGCTTAATTAAATTTTGGGTTTGTTCTGCTAAGCCCATCCCTCTTCGTTATTTTCCCTACAATGCATGGCACATGCTGCAGAGCAGCAGTAAATGGCTACGGTCTAATTGACACCGAGATCAAGAAAAAAATTGTGTGTGTGTATATATACAGACACACACACTCAAATACATCATTACTGAATGTCTGCTCCTCCTGCCTCAGGAAATGCACACTATAAACATAAATGTAGGACTAACTTATCTCCTAGTGGGGATTCATGTATCCACTTCACATAAGAACTTAAAAATTTTTCAGAGGAATCGCTTCCCGAGTCTGACGAGACTGCAACACACTCACCTTTGCCGTTTACTTCTCCAGGTCTTGGCTGCCTCGTGGTATCTGCAAGCAAAAACAAACCTTGTGAATTTTGTAGATCACCCAAGGAAGTAATAGTATCAAAGAAATAAAAGCACACACACAGCAGATTAACGCAATCACGTAGTAAGCTGATCCTCTGTTTCAAATGATCAAAGCTTCTGGAATCAGCCAGTGTAACACACAACGACATGCAGGATTGGCCTTTAATCGAAGAATCCTAGATAATCTGAAAACAATCAATTAAGACTGTTAGGGGCTGAGCTGTCAGTCTGGGACCTACCAAGCTGGGCTTAGTTTTCATCTCTGCTACAGTCTTGTGTAATCCTAGACACACTATTCGGACCTCTGCCTCAGTTCAGGGGAATTAGCAATGCCC
This sequence comes from Chroicocephalus ridibundus, assembly GCF_963924245.1. NCBI lineage: Eukaryota > Metazoa > Chordata > Aves > Charadriiformes > Laridae > Chroicocephalus > Chroicocephalus ridibundus. The sequence continues at coordinate 3,405,072 of NC_086285.1, read as the reverse complement.
TACTTCGCAGAGTTATCTTCATTTTAAAAGATCACGCAGCACGTACATCGGTGCTTAAAATAACCAGATTTAATGAATAAAGGCAAACTCCTGCATGAGGTACCTGCACGAGGTAGGTGAATAAATCAGACAGCCTTCAAACTCATTCAGACTAGTATTATTCTAAGCGCGTGCTCTGCAAACCAAAAAGGAACCGATGGTCATCACGGAGGGCAATGCCAATTACTTTATTTAGGACCGGCAGGAGTTAATCCAATGCAATAAGGCTCTGATCGCCTCCAAGTTTTCTATAAAGCACCAAGGTGCCTCCAAGTGGTTTATGGAGATTTAGGAAAAAAAATATCTACCAAGAGGCAACCTTGAGGAAAACTGTAAAATTTAGTTTGGCGTTAGATGAGAAATTCAGTTGAATCAAGAGCACAGGATGAAACACACAAAAGGAAAGATAATTTTAAGGTTTATTTCATCTCCAGTAACGTGAAATTTTTAAACATCCAGTATTTGCCCTTTCAAGGTAGAATGAATTCGGATCTCACAGATTTCAAAGCAAGAATTTTTACCTGCAGTATCCAAAGCATAAGGACAGTAAAATAAATTTCGATAACGTACTTAAAAACACCTTGCAGAGCTCCAGGAAAAATCAGGTGAATGGGCTGTGGACACAGCCCAGATTCTGAGGGTAACCTTTCAGGTGTCGCTCAAGAAAAAGGAAACAAAACTGGTACGGCAACAGGCAAGCTGCCTGAAGAAAATTCCCTGCACTTACTCTGTTGTGGATGCAGGAGGACTTCAGCGAGGACTTCAGCAGTGCCTGCAGCCTCCGGGCAGGCGTGAGTGGACCGAGCTGGCCGGCCAGGGGTTATTTTCACATTACAGGTAGAAAAAAAAAAAAAGGACCCTTGGCCAGCACTTAGTGACCAACGTAGAAAAAGTCAACAAACCACCAGAGCAATGGCAGGAGGAGGAACGTACAGAGGTGATGGAGCGAACTGCCTCACTTGCTGACCCGGTAATGAGATGGGCTTAATGAAGCTCTTTAGTTTTAAATCTGAGACTCTGGTTTGCAGCCCCTGGGCTGTTAAAATCCCCATCAGCTCTCCGCCAGCAGGTGGACGGAAAGAATTGACATTTGAAGCAGAGGTGGCGGGGGGTGGGGTGGGTGGGAATTTTGTTACTTTCAGAGTCAAGAATGACTCAGGAAAAAAAATCTCATCGCCTCTCCAAGCTGTGTTTGGAGGTGGGGAGTCACCAGACCTGGAAAGGATGCTATTCCAGACAAATCTCAGACTTGCCACTTAACAGCTGTTCTAAAGGGCATCCTGACTTATTTAAACATCCCAAAGAGCTCACAGACAGACAGACTAGGACACAGGCAAGCCACAGGAGCCTGTTATTTGGGGCTACAGAAGCAGGCTCTGGGCTAGCAGCCCTGAACTCCTCCACTACCCTTCCACAGAGACGTACAGATACTCACGGGAGACGCTGAAGCCAAAGATGTTCTCATAATCTTTAAGCAATTTCTTTAACAAAGTGCTCTTCCCTGCACCTGATGGACCACTCAGGACCACTGGTCTCGGCCCCTGCATGGCTAGAGAGACAGAAAAATACATGTCTGGTTAGAAACACCCATGGAAAAACACAGCTATGGATTCCCAGAGGTGCTTGGCCCCACACAAAAGTGTCTATGCTTTACCCTCGGATACAACTGTCTGCAGGCAAATCTGAAATGAGAAGTCACAAGCCTAGAGCTGATAGGAAGTAGATGAGAGTGCAGGAAATACCAGGGAAATTCAATGAACTATTAAATTAGCAAACTGGCTGTAGAAAGTGGGAGCTGCCACCTCTGAACTGCTGCAAAAGGTCTGGTCTGGGAGCCCTGAGGACTTGGATATCAGGTGAGGCCCCAGTTCTTACCTGGGGAACAAATACCTCGGACAAATAAAGGACATGTATCACCGCCACATGAACAATTGTTCTTGAGGGACTGAGGTTAAACTCATGGGACATAACCCAAAGGAGGACGAAACTGGGCTCCAGCTGCCACTAAACTGGGATAATTCAAGCCAGCTCTGTCCTAGCTCTGTTCTGTCATCAGGGTTGGGTCCCCCTGGGACCCAAATCCTAGGGAAGATTTTCTCTAAGAGGAGGAAAATGTTGTCTGTGCCTGGTTGTGTCTGGAAACTCGGGACATCCACACACAATGGCAATGCAGCTTAATACTTGTCCTTACTGATAAGAGGTATAATAGTCACAGCCACTTCCCTCTCACAGGGACAGGCCTCGAGGAGTGTTTGCAGGAGATGCTGGCGAGAAAAGAAGGCAGAAAGCAGCCAGCATTACACACACAGAGCTCCGAGGGAGGGATGGATGCCCAGGAAATCGCCGCACCTCTCATGTTACCTGTTTACATCCCAACAAGTACAAACTACAAGCCTATGATGGATGGACAGTTAAATGTTTTACATCAGTCCTGGGATAAACGTCCACATGCAAAGCTTTTACCATAAACAGACAACGTGCCAAAGCCTAGACCCAGAAGCCCAACACGTCCTCCACCACTAAACCTCAAAGCCCTGCAACAGCGGTCTGAACCCACGTGTGATCTGGGACACGAACATGCTTTGGGATTTATTTCCAGTTTCCTGGAGCGCTCACTCCAGCTCAAAGTGTCTCATAGCAAGAGAGAAGGGTTTGGTTCCTGGCACAAAAAAAAGGGACAAGGGTTTGGTTCCTGGTAGAAAAAAAAAGGCGGCCTGAGGCCACACAGACCTTTCTGCAGTTGTTTCTTCAGCCAGGAAGAAAAAAACTGGGCATTTGCATGTTCCTGCCTCTCTGGGGAGGAAGAAAGGTTAATTATCGACATGTGAATAAAGAAGAAAATCCTGTACAACAGCACAGGGGGACCCTCATCCATCAACAGCAACTCAGCAGCTTCTAAACCAGCAGTGACACCCAATGTGGGACAAATCAAAGGCCTGTTTTTCCTATTTAAAAACAATTACTTTCTGCAAGCAGTAAAGTCCTCAGAAATGCATATTTTTTTTTTAGCCTCATTGCCTGGGTGTGGCCTCAGGAGCAATCCACCGACAGACAGTATAATGCCTTTCCATTTTAAATTAGATCATAGCAATGTCACCCTGACCTTACAAATCACTTCTGAAGCAGCCTTAAGCCAAATGCCATCTCTTACAAAACCAGCCGTGGACCGTGCAGCAGGCTAATCTAGGCAGGCTGCCTCCCTGACCCCAGCCCATGTGAGCTGGACACCTCCTCATCCCTAAATCCCTCCCGCACAGCTCTGCGACTGCGCAGATACCTATCGGGCAGCACTACAGCTAGCAAATTATACGAGTTTTCCCTTTGTTCTCTTTGCTTTGCAATTGTCTGACCAGAGTTTATCCAAACCTGTATGAAGGAACGGGGTATTAATACACAAAGTCTAAGTGGATGCCAGCAGTAGCTAAAGTGGGCATAAAAACACCCATGTTCAATCACCAACCAAAAGGAAACTGTCTTTTCTTCCTTTTTTTTTTTTTTTTTTTTTTTTTTGCTGTTAGTGTCCTCCAGGTGCTGCAGCCCCAAGAGACCCAGCCATTCTCTGGGGACCACTCCCATCGCACGTACATAGATTAGGCTCCATCATCCGAAAAGCACGCAGCTGAACAAAATCCAGAAAGCCCTTCTGGGGACCTGTCCTACCTTTCCCTTAGCCCTTGATAATTTCCAAATATCACAGGTTTTGCCTAAATGTTCAATACCAAGAGGAAAGCACGTCCTCCCGCACCTCCTCACCAGTGAAATGCCATTCAGTGCTTGCAGCAAGGAAGCAGAGGGGCCCTGGCTGAGTTGTCCAAAGCATCTCCCTCTCTTCTGCCGCTGCCCGTTCCTCTCACCCACATAACTAAAATGGGGCAGCCCCGACCATTGCTTGCAAAACGCTCCAGAAGAAAAAGAGGAGCTACGCAAAGTTCATCGCCCCCCAGTCATCCCAGTGCATTTCGCAACACAGCTGCTCCCGAACGATGCTCCTTCATCACATACCAGCTTCCTCAGCCATTACCAAAAGCCCCCACCTGTGACATTCAGACACCAGCACCGACTGTCTGGGCATTACACGGCTTTCCCTTCACCACAATCCTACTGTGCCAACAAGAACTGCTCCAGACACACAAGTCCTGGTCCCTGCCTGCATCCTCACAGCCCAGCTAGAAGGAAAAGAGCTTTTCTCTCTCCCCCCTCAAAATTTAATCCACCTTTTACCAGGCATCGATAGGAAAAGGGGAATTTAAAGCTGCCCAAATCACTTATAATCACTTAATTCAACCCCAGAGCAACCGGGAAGGGGTAAGAGGAATGGGCAGAGCACTGGCTGGGAGCAGGCTCCAACGCATCCTTACCTTTTGCTTTTACTCCCTTTCAGCCAAGGTACAAAATCCAGCTCCTCGCAGCAGCGACAGGCTCACAATATGAGCGAGCCGGCAGAAAGCTGGGCTATTTGTGAGCTGCCTAAAGCCTTAATTACCGAGCTGCAATTTTAAGATGGCCAATGAAAACAGCTCGCTGGTCTTTAATCTCCTCTTGTGGTTTCTTCTCTGCTCCCTGCTCTCCAGGCTGATAAAGCTGCAAACACCGCTAACAGGTGGCGGCACGTGCCAGCCTGGCACTTCAGCAGAGGAAGACTGTCCCTGTCTCTGCATGCAACCTCATGGGTCTCAGGTCCCCCCCAGTCACCAATGTAAAAGCACACAGGGAAGAGCTGCTATCTGTGGGTCAGAGGGAGGTGTGGCACCTTCCAGCGAGACCACCAGTTCATTCGGGTTGGAGAGCACCTTGGGAGGTCTCCAGCCCACCCTCCTTCTCAAACATAGCACCTCTTTAACTGGTGATGAAGTGGTGGTGCCCACAGACACCAAGAACGGATGGGCTCTTGGATAGCATTGACGCACATCAGGCATAAAACCCAGGCTGTAAAGCTGCTGTGCTCAGACTACACACCCAACAGTGGTGTAATTGAGGCAACTCTTCTAGAAAATCACTCAGTTGTGACTTTAGCCAGGATTTCAGCTTCTGCAGACAACGCTCCTCTTCTTTTGGACTGAAGTCCCCATGGCTGTTGCCTCCAGCCACTGCTTCACCTCAGGCTACTTCATGAAGGCGACAGGGAAACTCCTTCTCTTGCCCACGTGAATCTGAACCCAAGTCTCCAAACAGCATGTCCCAGCACCTCCATGGTGGGACCCTGCAGGGTCTGTGCCACCCTGGTGCTGGTGATGCTTTTCTGCCTGAAATAGCACGGGCAGGGCATCAGGGGAAGATAGAAATGCTCTCCTTTACTGTACTCCCTTTTTTTCACAAAAATATTCAGGACTAAAGTGGGAAAAGACACACAAGTTGCGATCACAAGCCTCACATCTTTGGGAAATGGTCTAAAAATAAACCGAGAGACTTGCAGGTGCTTCCTCTTGCCTCCCTTCAAATGTATCCCTTCTCTTTTGCTGGAGATCTGCAGAGAAAAACAAGCCGCAATTTAGAGGGGAAAAAAGCCATTTCCATTGCCAGATGAAGGGGTTGGGCCCTCGTGGGTGGCAGACGGCAAACACCCAGCTGGCAAACTGGGAATCTGTGCCAGCGCAGAGCAAAAACAGCTCCCACGGAGCATTTTCAGAAGGCACCCACCACCTGGCACGGTGCGGGATTTTGGGGGCAGCTGGTGGAGGCCTGGGAAGTGAAAAGCAAAGACGTCACGGAATCCCTGCCTCGAGACACGAGCAGCGCAGACGAGGGAGCGGGTGCCCTCTTCTCCACCATCAGATTTAACACACACCCTGACCCCAAGAAATCGCTCCTAATGACAAGCCGGTCTGCACACCGATATTAACATCCTGCCCTGGCTTCTCCGCTGCCCCAGCCCTGTCAAACACAGCTCCTCTCCCTCTGGCAACCTGAAGCCCTCAAAAACCACAAGTAAAGCGACAAAAAAGCCTGAGAAACCAGATCTGGCGGATACGTGGCTTTTTAAACCTCCTGTTTGGTTCCCAGCCCAGTAAGGCATCTGCACGTCACATTTTCAAGCTGTTGGCAGCAGCAACATACAGGCACGTATTTATTTCTAACAGAAGCTCATTTTTTTCCCCCTTTTGCTCATATTTGGCATTTTCAGAGCAGTCAATCTTCAAATACCTAGCACAGAGCATCTCTCTCCTCCAGTAGTTTACGCCTAAAATGGTTTTGGATCTACCCTGACCACCATGGATCACCAAAATCACAGCGGGCTGGAGCGGACCAGCAACAGAACAGCACAGCTATTTAATAAAGACCCTCTTATTTGGGGAGGTGGCACACTTGGGACTGAGGACAAACGGCCACATAGACCCTAATGGGCTGCAAAAAGACAAGGTGGTCCCCAAAGGAGGCTGCAGGAGGTTATCACTAGGGTGAGGAACATTCCTTGGTCTGCTCCCACTTGCTAAATTTGCCCTGGATTTTAGCTGGGAGGCAGCAACACAACCAGTAAGGCAAAGGACAGACATCACAAGAGTCAAACAAAATTAATGCTGATTAGCAGGGAGGCTTTAAAGAGAAGATAAAGTAGAAAAGAAGATTAAAGGACAGTTTCCCTGGCAGTCCAAAGAAAGGTCTCCTGGATTAGGATTATAATCCCATTCCCTATTTTCAGTAGGTTCGTTATAAAGCTGCAACTCCCACCCTTCTGAGTTTTGGGATGCTTTTTGAAAACCCAACCCAGCTACAGTAACACAACAAAGTTTAACATTATCTGAGAGCAGGCAAATGCTCAGCAGCTTGATGTCTGCGAGGAGCCCTAGGTGCAGGACATCCCCTCGGCTGGTCAGATGACACCAGCTGCTTCAACAACCATAGGCCCAGATCCACGCTTGTTCACTTGGGGAACGGGTGGGCAAAAGCTCCAGAGCTTTCTTGCTGGTTTCCCAGCACACAGACTGCACAGGACAGCTGGGCTGAGGGGTCCTGTCCTGACAATCAGCAAGGTGTTTTAATAAAGGAAATTATTTGCAGTACTGAAAGAGGAGCAGAGCACCACCACCATGGTACCTCGAGCTGGTGGAACCACTCAGCCACCTTTTTCCTGGAAACAATTATCTAAAAAGCACTAGTTAGCTCCTCCTCTGGCTGCACTGATTTGTGCCCTTTGCTTTGCAGGGAGCAATGATGAAGCAGAAGGAACAAGAACAGCTTGCTCAAGGTCACTGCAGAAATCAGCTAAGTCCCGTCCACAGGTAAGGCCAGAAGTCACTCCAAGACCCTGTCCTGCTGCAAAACTGGACCAGTTTAATCAGCCAGCCGGTTCGAGCCAGTTTACCCACCTAGGTAAATGTCTACAAAGGTGAAGCTCAGACTAGTGTGGTTTTGCCAGTTTCTCCTCATGTACCTTGTGTTTCACCACACAGAGCGTTATTTTTGGATACCTGAAGGGTGCTCACCCCAGAGCCCTGGTCTTACCTCATTGTCTTGCACCGCACCCACAAAACCCAACCAATTCATAGAAGCACAGAATGGCTACGGTTGCAAAGGACCTAGTTCCAACCCCCTGCCATGGGCAGGGACATCTCCTACCAGGCCAGGTTGCTCAAAGCCCCGTCTAACCTGGCCTTGAACACTTCCAGGGATAGGGCAGCCACAGCTTCTCTGGGCAACCTGCACCAGGAGCTCACCACCCTCACAGCAAAGATTTTCTTCCTAATATCTCACCTAAACCTCCCCTCTTTCAGTATAAAACCGTTCCCCCTCATCCCATGGCTCTCCTCCCTGATCCAGAGTCCCTTCCCAACTTTCCTGGAGCCTCTTTAGAGACTGGAAGGGGCTCGAAGGTCTCCCCAGAGCCTTCTCTTCTCCAGGATGAAGCCTCCCAACTCTCTCAGCCTGTCCTCACAGCAGAGGGGCTCCAGCCCTCTGATCATCTTCGTGTCCTCCTCTGGTCCTACTCCAACAGGTCCACATCCTTCTTATACCGGGGGACAGATTCAGCGTGCAAGCTCCCCCCCGCCGTTTGCCTTATCTAATCGTGGGAAAGCACATGCCAGACCCATCTCCCGGCAGCCCAACGACGGGGATCCCGGCGCGGCTGGAAACTACGGCCCATCCCACGGCCGTGGATAGAGCAGGCGCTCTGAGGAAAAAAAGCTGGCCTAGGGCACGGTTCCCCCCTCAGGCAGAGGCCCCGGTGGGGACACCACAGCCCCCTCTCAGTTCCTCAGGGCTGGCTGGGCCCCCTCAGCTAAGGGGTTCAGCGCCCCGAGGCCAGCTGGGCCTCACCCCCCACGGCCGGGACGGACACCCGTGAAGAGGGACGCGGAGCCCCCGCCCTCCCTCACGGGGGCCCGTCCCGGCCCCTCGGCGCTCACCCGCCGCCCGGGCGATGGGGCCGCGCAGCCGCCGCCAGCTCATGAAGGGAACGACCGTTCCCGACAGCCCCCGCGGCGCCGCTGCCGCGCAGTGTGACGTCAGACGCAAAGGAACGCACGCCCTGCCCCGGTCACGTGAGCGGCGGGGCGCACCACTGCGGCGGGCGGAGGGGGGGGAGAAGCCGTCGGTGAAGGGGACGGGGGGTAACATGGCGGTTCTATGGGGTGGCTGGGGCTGACCCGTGATGGCGGATGAACGGGGCGGGGGGGACGGGGGAGGTCGGGGCCGCGCCATGATGGGGGGTGAGAGCCGGGAAGGGGCGGGGGAGAAACACGCTGGGGTGAACTATTGCGGCGCGGCAGGGGGTTGGACTGAACCATTATGCGGGGGAGGGGGGGCGAACCATGGTTGGGCGGGGGGAGCCATGATGGGGCTGAACCAGGGTGGGGTGGGGGGACCCGTGATGGGGGCCCGTGGGGCTGGATCGTGATGGCGACCCCGGGGATGTCACACCCCCCTCTCGTCCCCCAGGGCGTCCCCGAGGAGGCTGCCTCGTCTCCCGCCCTCTGCCGCGTGGAGGATCCATCCTCACTCGCCTGCACGAAGATGGCAGCCTTGGGCCGGGCGCTGAGGTGAGCATGGCGGTGGTGGCCATGGGAGAGTGGACGGGCCCTTCATGGGGCTGGGCGTCAAGAGGTGACGGAGGTTTAATGGTGGGTCCCCTTCACTTTCCACACACGGGTACCTGCTGGAAGGCAGCTCTGCAGAGAGGGAGCTGGGAGTCCTGGTGGACAACAAGTTGCCCATGAGGCAGCAGTGTGACCTTGTGGCCAAAAAGACCACTGGTCTCCTGGGGTGCATTGAAAAGAGCGTGGTCAGCAGATGGAGGGAGGTCATCCTCCCTCTCTGCTCTGCCCTGGTGAGGCCGCAGCTGGAGCGCTGGGTCCAGTTCTGGGCACCCCAATTCAAGAAGGACAGGGAGAGTCCCGCAAAGGTTACAAAGATGATCAAGGCTTGGAGCATCTGTGTGATAAGGAAAAGCTGAGAGACCCGGGGTGTGTTCAGCCTCGAGAAGAGAAGGCTGAGAAGGGAGAAGGCTGAGAAGGGATCTCATCAATGCTGATCAATATTTAAAGGGTGGGTGTCAAGAGGATGGGGCCAGGCTCTTCTCGGTGGTGCCCAGTGACAGGACAAGGGGCAACGGGCACAAACTGGAATGCAGGAAATTCCATCTCAACATCAGGAAAAACTTCTTTAAATAGAGGGTGGCAGAGCCCTGGCACAGGCTGCCCAGAGAGGTGGTGGAGTCTCCGTCTCTGGAGACATTCAAACCCCACCTGGACGCATTCCTGTGCCACCTGCTCTGGGTGACCCGGCTCTAGCAAGGGGGTTGGAGGAGGTGACCTCCGAAGGTCCCTTCCAACCCCTGCCATTCCGTGATTCCCACCAGCGCCCTCCGCCTCTGTGCCAAGCCGCCGCTGCCCACCGCCACCTCCGCCCGCACCAACTCCAACCGCGCCGCCATCTCCCACCTGAACCGGCAGCTCTACGGCCGCCTCTACCCCGTCCTCCTCGTCAAGCTCGACGGCTCCACTGTCCGCCTGCGCTACAGGGAGCCCAAGCGGATCCTCATGGTGAGGCGGAGAGCCGGGGGAGGGTCGGGGGGGGACAGGTGAGGCCCAGGGTGGGTAGGGGGGTTTCATGCCACGTTGCCCCCTCAGCTGTCCCTGGACAGCGGCACCCTGCCCAGGGGTCAGGCAAGGCCCAGGGCGGGGGGTTTCACGCCATGTTGTCCCCTCAGCTACCCCTGGACAGCAGCACCCTGCCCGAGGCCCAGCGCAAGGCCCGGCTGCGGAGGCAGTTCCCCAGCAAGCCGAAGGCCGAGACGGAGGAGACGTTTGAGGGCATCGACCTGGGCACCTACGAGCGGTTCTGGAAGAAGTGAGGCCCTGAAATAAAATTTATATAGAAAATAAAAAAAAAATAATAAAAAAAAATAAAGCCGGGAAATGAGTCGTGCTGGTGCAGTTCTGCGAGGGAAGGGGGTTCTGGCCTCCCCAGGGGGCATCCCAGGGGCTCCCCCCGCGCTCCGTGCTGCGATGGTACGGTCCCACCTGGCAAACCGATGTGTTCCCCCCCAGGGGCGTGCGCGGTGGTAGCGGCCGGGGCGGGGCGGAAGGGCGCGCGCGGGGCTCGCGGCGCGGAGCGGCGCGCGAGGTGCGTGATGGGGAGGGGGAAGGAGGGGGGGAGTCGGGGGGAGTCGGCCGGGGCGGGGGTCGTGGTTTGCTGCCGCCTTATCCCCCCCCCGACCCCGGGATGTGCACCCCCCACCATGGCCTTACACCCCCCACCATGGCCTTACACCCCCCCATGGCCTTGCACACACCTCCCCCGGGTCGTAAGCCCCCCCGTGGCCGTGCAGCCGGCCCCCCACCCCATGGCCGTGCAGGCTTCCCCCGCGCTGTGTGACCCCCCCGTCGGACCGTACACCGCCCCCCACCTCCCGGGCCGTGCAATTCCCCTTCCATGGCCGTGCAACCCCCTCGGACCGTATAACCCCCCCCCGAACCATGCATACACACGCACACCGGGCCGTAACTCCCCCCCCCCCCGCCCCAGCCGCATAGCAGCCCCCCCAAACTGTACACACACACGCCCCCGGACCGTGCAACCCCCCCCCCCGGACCGTGCAACGACCCCCCCCCCCGCCCAGGTCTTGCAACCCCCCATGGCCGTGTGATCCCCCCTCCCGCTGTGCCCCCCCCGCCTTCCTCCAGGCTGTGCACCCCCCTGGGGCTTTGGGGGGGGGCCCACATTTGCCCTCCCCCGCCCCCGCGTAGCACGGAGGAGCTGGGGGGGGGGGGGGGGGGGGAAGACACACAAACCCTGGGCTGATCCCCCTGCAGGTGTCACCATGTTCGGTTCCTCCCGGGGGGGGGTCCGGGGGGGCCAGGACCAGTTCAGCTGGGAGGACGTCAAGACGGACAAACAGCGGGAGAACTACCTGGGTAAGGGCTGACCTCTCCCCCCCATGCCCCCCCCCCAGCCCCCAGACACAATTTTGGGGTGCGAATGGAGGTTTTTGGGTGCAAGGAATTATTTTTTTCGGGGGGTGGTGGGGGGGGGGTTGTCTCGCTCCCTGCAGGGAACTCTCTGATGGCGCCGGTGGGCCGGTGGCAGAAGGGGAAGGACCTGACCTGGTACGCCAAGGGCAAGAAGGAGACGGGCCCCCCCTTGTCCCGCGAAGAAGAGCTGGCCGCCGTCCGCCTGGCCGAGCAGGAGGCCATGATGGCAGCACTGTGAGTCTACATCCCCCACTCCCCTTCCCCCCCCCAGCCCCCCGAAAAAAAAAAACAGGAGGTGTGAGGCACGGGCATCCCCCCCATCACTTGGTTTTTGGTTCTATAGGGGCTACAAGAACGTGAAGAGGCAGCCCACCGGCCTCAGCAAGGAGGTAAGGAGGGGCCACCACGTGGAGATCATGGAATGATGGAATGGTTTGGGTGGGAAGGGACCTTGAACACCATCTAGTTCCAACCCCCCCGCCATGGGGACACCTCCCACCAGACCATGTTGCTCAAAAGCCCCATCCAGCCTGGTCTTGAACCCCTCCAGCGATGGAGCAGCCACAGCTTCTCTGGGCAACCTGGGCCAGGGGCTCACCACCCTCACAAGAAAGAATTTCTTCTTAATATCTCACCTAAATCTCCCCTCTTTCAGTATAAAACCGTTCCCCCTCGTCCCATGGCTCCCCTCCCTGATCCAGAGTCCCTCTCCAGCTTTCCTGGAGCCCCTTGAGGGCCTAGAAGGGGCTCGAAGGTCTCCCCGGATCCTTCTCTTCTCCAGGATGAACCCCCCCAGCTCTCTCAGCCTGTCCTCCCAGCAGAGGGGCTCCAGCCCTCCCAGCATCTCCGTGGCCTGCTCTGGTCCTGCTCCAACAGCTCTGTGTCCTGATGTTGGTGGCCCCAGAGCGGAGCAGAGGGGCAGAATCACTTCCCTTGACCTTCTGCCCACACTTCTCTTGATGCAGCCCAGGATGTGGGGGGTTTCTGGGCTGTGAGCACACATTGTCAACTCATGTTAAGCTTCTTGTCCACCAACACCCCAAAGTCCTTCTCCTCAGGGCTGCTCTCCATCCCTTCCATCCCTTAGCCTGGACTTGTGCTTGGGATGGCCCCAACCCACGCGCAGGACCTTGCACTTGGCCTGGTTGAACTTCATGAGGTTCACATGGGCCCACCTCAAGCCTGTCCAGGTCCTTCTGGATGCCATCTCGTCCCTCAGGCATGTCGACCCCTCTCTATTTTTTGGGGGGGACACACACAGGATGCTCTTCTCCCCCCTACAGGACCTGGCTGAGGTGTGCAAGCGGGATGGCGCCGAGCGGGACGAGAAGGACGTGGACCGGGTGGTGGGTTTGGGCAGCTCCAGGTACAGAGGGGAAAGGCTCCCGCACCAAAATGCCCCATTTCAGGGCAATTTGATTTTTTGATTTTACCATTTTTGTGCTTTTTTTGGTGTTTTTTTTCTCATTTCATGACATCTCTCCCCAGCGGCAGTGCCGGCCGGGTGATGCTCTCCAAGGAGGACAAGGAGGCGGCCAAGATGGGGCTCTCCATCTTCACGGTACGGCGCTGGCCCCGGGTCCCGTCTTCCCCATGAGGTTTAAAAAAAAAAAGACGGAAAAAGGCAAAAACCCCTTTTATTTGAAAGTGAAGCTGGTGGTCGTAGCCCAGAGACCTGCAAGATCTCCCCGTGTCCTGCATGCACAGCGTTAATTTGCGGGGTTTTAATTAGGAAGCGGCTCTGGCAGGCATTTAAATGTTTTTCCAAATGTAATTTAAATTTTATTTTATTTTAATTTTTTTCCCAAATTTACTATTTAAAGGGACAAAGTCCCCTTTTTCTTGTAATTGGAAGCTACAAGCTCAAAGAGTCGCTCCATATTTTCCCCCTCTTTTTCAACCCCAGCACCAGAAAGTCTCCAGCAGCCCCGAGACGTCCGGCTCCAAGAAGAAGCAGGAGAAGGAGGAGAAGGTGGAGGAGAAACGGTGAGGACGGGGACCAACCCTTTGGTGGGAAACCACCAGGAATGGCCATTTTTGGGGGACGGTATTTTGCAAAACGCTTCTCTGGCTCCGTTTGGCATTGGGCTTGTTCTTCATCTGCCCGAAGCACCCCCAAAACTTCTGCTTTGTCCCCAAAATCTTGTGGGTTTTTTTGCAGAGGGCTTCTCCTTGGCCAAGGAGGGATGTGGTGGGATGGATGTGGAGGGAGGGATGAGTTTTTGGAGGAGCCGGCGGGATGCGCAGGGCAGGGATTGTCACTGCTTCATCTCTTCCCCACAGACCAGAGGGCGGCAAGAAATCCAAAAAGGAGAAAAAGAAGAAGAAAAAGAAGAAACACAAGAAGGAGAAGAAGAAGGACAAGCATCACAAGAAGGATGCTGCCCCGTCATCCTCTGATTCTTCTCCGGACCGGGATGAGAGGTAGCTGGGTTTGGATGAAGGCTGTAAGCATCATTGCTGGAAAATGGGATGAAGGATTTAGGAGAGCCACAAGGTTGTAGCTGGCATCAGGATGTCCCGTCGGCATCTCCTGGCTTTCCAAAATCCCTGTTTCATCCCCAAAAAACGGCTTGTCGGTGTCCCTGATGTCCCTGAGCTCACTTTCCCCTCCATCCCCGTAGGCACCACCGAAGGAAAACCCAGCAGCGCCCAGAGCCATCGCGGCACGGTGGCCGGCGGCGGCACGACACGGATTCTTCTGCCAGCAGCCGGGATTCGGGCAGGAGCCCCTCGCGCCGTCCTGCCCGTCGGCGGAGCCGGAGCCGGGATGGCCGTGGTCGCCACCCGTCCCCGCGCCGCAAGGGGAGGAAGAGGAGCAGGAGCCGGTCCCCTCCGTCCCGTGGGGTCAGGCAACGCCACGACACCGATTCGGAGGACTGAGAGGGAGATGATGGTTTTTTTTTTCCAGGGAGATCTCGCATAGGCTATATATTTTTTAAGGTTATTAAATTAAAAAAGCCGCAGCTCTGCGGTTGCTGGGGCTGAGCCTGGCAAAGGGCATTAGGTGTTGCGATGCTGGCTGCCCCTTCCCTGCCCGTGGCTCCTGGTCTTCAACCTGGGGCAGCACCGGCAGCTCTCCCTGTGGTCGATCCCAGCCATGGAGGGGGCAGCAGGCACCCGGGCACCCTTCTCCTCACTCCCTGGATCCATCCATCCATCCAGGCGGGATTTAGCACGGAGGATGCTGTGGGATGGGTGCTGGCACTGGGACGGGGCCGGCTGCAATGCTGGAAATGCTGCAGATGCCTCGTGTTTATGTAAAGAGACTTTGGATACAGTTATTATTATTATTGTTATTATTATGTTTTTTTAATATTTTCTTCCAAAGCCCTCGAGTAGCTGCCAGCAAAGCAGCTGGAGGAGAGTTTGTTTCCTCAAACCCTCCCTGAAGTTCATCAGCTGCAAAATAAAACCCGGGGCTCGCGCACTGCCGGGAGGGTTTTGCATCTTGGAGCCGGTGGGTTTATGGTGGCCGAGCTGTGGGGCTCTCCATGGAGTGATAGGTGCTCGTCATGGGGCAAGGTTGCTCTCTGTGGGGTGATGTGTGGGGCCACATATGCTCTCTGTGGAGCAGTGGTGCCCTCCACAGGCTATGGGTGCTCTCCATGGGGTGATGGCTTGTCCCCATGGGGCCACACATGCCCTCCATGGAGCAGTGGTGCCCTCCACAGGCTATGGGTGCTCTCCATGGGGTGATGGCTTGTCCCCATGGGGCCACACATGCTCTCCATGGAGCAGTGGTGCTCTCCAAGGGCCACGGGTGCTCTGTATGGGGCAATGGGTCCTCCCCATGGGGCCACACGTGCTCTCCATGGAGCAGTGGTGCCCTCCATGGGCTATGGGTGCTCTCCAAGGGCCACAGTTGTTCTCCAAGGGGTGGCACGTGCTCCCCATGGGGCATCAAATAATCTCCACAAGGCACGCATGCACATATGAGCAGGGGAGCTCCCCCTGAAACCCCCAGGAGAGGACAGAGCCCTGCCTGGGCTGCCCCAAGGTGACATTGACCCCCCCCACCCCCATCCCCAAAAAGCTTTTTAATTTGGGCAGACCCAAGCAGGAGCTGCCATCTCCCTGGTGGGACATGAAGTGGAGGTGGCTCCATCGCCCCCAGGCTCCTGTGGGGTGGCATAAATCACCACAGGGATGTCCATGCCATGGGGGGGTTCCCCAGGCAATGTCCCCCAGCCATGTCCATGTCCCCTGCATGGGGATGGAGGAGCTTATCTCCTGGGGACCAGTGTGTTTCCAGCCCAAGTTTGTGGAAAATCGGGGACTTTGTGACTCAAGCAGCTGCGGATGAGGGTGATGGATGGTCCTTTTGGTTGAGAAACAGCCTGTTTGAATTAAAAAAAAAAAAACAGGAAATTGCCCTAATTAAGGGGTGCAAAGAGAACCTCTGAAATAATTCCTGGCTAATGGGGAGAAGATGGATGGGGCTGGGGTGTCTCCCGTGGACATTTGCTCTGGTCATGTCCACCCCACAGCAGGGCAGGGAGCAACCAAGTCCGTTCCCAGCTGGATTTTAAGCCTCAAAACATGAGTATTTATGTGCTTGGCGCACCGAGAAAGGGGAATTTTACATTAATAAATAGAAATATTGATGCAAGCGGAGAGGGATCGCCCCGCGTGGCTGCGGAGCATCGCCGGAGTGGCCGTGCCAAGCACAAGGGCCTCGTTTGTGTAATTAATGATGCAATTTCTCCTGCTTAAGACAGGGCTGTTTTGTGTGTTTTGGCAAACAAAAGCCCCCGGCCTCGGTTTTTGAGCTTTGGCAGTGTTGGAGGGGTCTTCTGTCATCTCGGCGCCCGTGCCTTCGCGCTGCCGGGGCAAGGAGGGAGGACGGGGGGACGCGGAGCAGGGCTGCCGGTGCGGGGTGGGACCAGGCGTGCCCCGTGTCAATACAAGGACACCATTCATCATGGCAGGGGGACACGGCGGGATCAGGGCCATGAGCTGAAATAAAGCCCTTCTGTCCCGCTCCCCTCTCAGGGTGCCAGCACGTGCTTAACCCCGCCAACGCGGGCAGCAGGAGATGCTGCAGAGCGGTTCCAAGCTTTGATGATCCCCTCCCCACAACACTTTTTTTTTTGCGGGGGGGAACAACATCTTGTCAGGGTCACAGGGTTATTCTTCATGGTCTGCCCCAGCTCCAGCCGAGGGACGCAACGCAACACGTGCAAGTAGGGTAGTCCCGGTTCTCCCTGCTGCGCTCTCACCCTGCCCTTCCTCACCAGGCTGAGCTGGGGGTCACCCTCTTGGGGATTTTGGGGGGGGTCCAGGCTGCAACCGGTGCCTGCTGGGAGCATCCCAGCGCAAGGGCAGCGATGGGGATGGTGGAGCAGGGCTTGTGCTTAACGGGAACTCGGCACCAGGCTGAAAAGGGAACTGTGGGAGCGCTGAAACATCACAGTGAGCAGAGAAAAAACCCAGAACCCTACGCAAAATCCCAGCATCCCGCTCCCTCCGTGGGTTTCCCCTGCCTTCATCTCCCAGATGGGTGGGATGGATGCTCCCGGCAGAGATAATCCGCACCCACAGCTCGAAGCATGGCAGTCGGTGCCTAAGGGTGTTGATGTACCCAGCCCGATGCTGGAGGGGCTGTGGCACTTCTACCCTGGTGCGGTTCAGCTCACCCTGGAGGCCTCCCTCTTCCCGGCTTTCCCCAGCCTCGCTGGGAATTTCGTACTCACCCTTTCCCCTCGACCACTTCATGCTCACCCTTTCCCCTGGACCAGCGGCTAAAATCCCCCCAGGAACCCAGCTGAGGCCAGAACAGAGCAAAGCCTGCGCTGCCCCGGCTGCGCAACAGCTCAGGATCTCAGATAACATCAGCACATTCCCCCCATCTCTTCCTCCTTCCAGCAGCAAATCCTGTGCTTAGAGCAGCAGGATCTGTGGCATGGCCAGGGCCTCAGGGGGAAAGCCATCATTTTGGAGGAGCCTCTCCACTGCCCATGGGCTCAGGGTCCCGTCTCACAGCCAGTCATCCACCTTTTTTTAGAGATGGGGGAACAAGAGAGGGGTGAGGGACTCCGCTTACTTCAGCAGCGCAAAGCAACGCCAGCAGACGAGCTGGCCCTTCAAGTCCAATTCCCTCCCAGAACAGGAATAAATAGACGTCCTGCCCCATTAGGCACGCAGAGATCCTGATGCAGAGCTCGAAATTCAAGGCCAGATGAACAGCTTCAAAGAATAACCTGACTTGCAGGAGTTTTGTAATCCCTTGTCATTGGTTGCCTAACACTATTTACCCTTCACGACCGAGACAAGCGCAAGGAATAGACACAGGGTCAGGCAGCTCTTGCTGAGAAACCTGACTAAACCTGACCTCCACCCGCAGCCGCCCCAGGTGAAGACAGGGCAGGAGACACCCGTTTCACTGGAGGAGCCTCTGCACAAGAGAGGACAGTCCTAGAATAAACCCGCGCTCAGGATCAAGGCTGGTCTGGGCACACACGTTAAGCAGGTGCCGTGCTGCTTAAAGGACTCGGAGAGGAAACACAACCTGGGGAGCGAGGGGAAGCGTAATCTGGTGAACAGAGACATCAGGAGATCACCCAAAAGGGTTGCTCAACTCTGAGAAAGCAGACGCCAGCGCAGCCTGCAGTGAGAGCAGCATTCCTGTCTCCTCCTCGCACAGCTGCAGTCCTTTCCAACACCCATCCAAAGCCTCAGGTTTCCCCACCGGTGCAGTTGCTCTCTAACCTGCTTAATAGACCTTTCCTCTTACTTTTCCAGCCTGTGTAAGGGGGAAATCTGCTGCAACTCTGGCCAGGAAAACAGCCGGCAGCAACCTGAGCACGACCATCAGTGATGAGAAGCTGTAGCTGACTGGGGAAGGAGGACGATCAGCTGGGAGTAGCTCTGTCCCAGATCCAGAGGGGACTGCAGAATGGAAAAATGCAAAACAAAATGTTTAGGAAAGCAGACTTCGTATTTCTCCCCCCAAAACAACACTGCAAATTCGCAAAGCTTGTTATTAAATAGGATCAGCAGGAAGAACAGTGTTGTGGCAAGTGATGGGGCTACTCAAGAAGCTCAACAGATGCCCTTGAGGCAATGAAGGGGACTCCAGCAGAAGCCAACTATCACCAGCCAACAGGACCCAAGAACTGCTGCCTATCTCTTCACCTGCAGGAGCCCAAGGAAGAGAGGAGACATTATTTGGGAAATACAGGAAACATCCTGAAATTTTCATGCAAATTGGGATGTGGCAAAATGCTGGTTGGATCCCCATTAATCAAAGCAGCTGGTACTGTACAAAGAGGATACAAAACAACGTGATACCAGTGCAAGTTTCATGAAACTTTTTATTCAACAAGTATTTCATTATGATTCTGCCAAGATGATCAAATGAACAGCAAGGCATAAAAAACATGAAACAGTTAAGAGATTTTTATTCTAATAGCTTTAATTACAGTGCTTGTTTGTCGAAATGAAAACTGAAAACAAGTATACAAAACAGTTGATTACTAATCGTGTATTGAAAGCAATAAAGGTTTCCACAACACTAAATAAACCAGTTCTGATAGTTCCTCGAGTTAAAGTTTAACAGCTCCAGCTTCTTCAGTGTTTATCAAAATACAAAAGAAAAGTAAAGAGGTCTTTTTTTTTTTTCTGATGGCAAATCTGAACCTTGCAGTATGAGGGATGCCAAGGGTTTTCACACATATACAGATATGGGATTGTTCCAAGATGGGATTGAATACTTCTAGAGTGGAATGACTCTCCAAACTCTCATGCTTTTTTTTTTTAATTTTCCTAGACACTATACATAGATGTTTGGTGTTTTTCATGGCAATTCTTACGTTAAGTACAGTACTTTCTGCCTATAGAGCTTAGGACTAGTACAGGCTGTGCTTTCTGTGGAAAGGTTTGCCTTCTGGAGTGGTTTACACACAAGAAAAGTATAAAACACTTTTGACAAATACGACAGGCTAAAAATGTTGACTTCTGGAAATTATTCAAGTTCAATGGAAGCGATAAATCTCACCTGAACCAAAAGTCAGATGTTTAGCATGAGGCTGAAAGCTCATCTAAACCAGGTCCGACAAATCTTTTAACGAGTATGAACAAATATGAGCACATACCATGAGCTACAGAAAGAGCCACAGATCTATTAACTATGATCTGTTCTTTAAGCGGGTGAAGTTAATTGGGTGTCGATCATCGCTTCACCGTTTCAAAAGAATCAAAAGTCACCACATCAGAGCTAGAACAGCGGAAGCTATGTCAAATGTTTGGATCTTGAAGTGTTTTTACTTTTCCTTGACTATTTAAAAAAATACAGAATTCAGGTTAAAAACCAACCACCAAAGTGGATCTCACAGATCTCACAACCCAGCCGAGATAGTATTCAGCTCTACTGCACAAGGACCACTGGCAACCCTTATGTTAACCCACTTAAATCCCTTCCAAGTACTAAACAGTGAGTTGATTCTTTACAATAAAAAAGCTGAGTAATATTGCATAGGAGTACCAGAAACTGCCTCATTGGAAACAAAAACTATTTACATTAAATAAGAAACCTAACTGTTTTCAGGCTTGTATTTGCCACATTTACAGCATGATGCAATATATACTGTGACAAAAGAAATGAAAACAGCTTCCGGCACTCAATACCACAAAGTAGCACAGTTTGCCACATTAGAGTAAAGCGAAGGGCGAATAGGAGGAAATAAGAGGGAGGGGTGGAAAAAGAGGGAAGAGGAAGGTTTATGGTTTCATTTCTGGTTTCGGAGCTGATTGGACAACCAGTCCAGTCCTTCATAGAGACCGTCTCCACTAGTGGCACAGGTTGCCTGGATATACCAGTTCCTGTGACGAAGAGAATGCAGTCCAAGTTTGTCTGTGATTTCTGCTGCATTCATCGCGTTCGGCAGGTCCTGAGGGAAGGAAGAAGAGTCATTTTCTCCCCTACTCGCTGAGAAAAAATGCCCGCCTCCCTACGCCGTCTTTGATCATCAACTTTAAAGCCATTAAAAGAAAGTTAAGAGCTCTAACAGCTTCTCTTTCAGAAAAACTTAGTGGACTACTTCTATTTTCACATTATTTCCCCTATACTGACAAAAAGTCTCAAAGGTTCAGCAGTATTGTGGAATATTTCTCTTCAGAAGTACTTCTCTTCAGGAAACAGAAACGAGACAGCTGATGTTTGGATCAAGTCAGCAAGCCCCTCAGTGTTGACCCAAGACCACTTACAATTCAAAGTCCATTTCATTCACTTTCCACTTGGGAAATGTTTTCTGCAACTGCAGTTAAGATTTAAAATCAACTTTTATCATGAAGTAGCACTCGCCTTAGTACTGCTTCTGTTTATAGGCCACCTTTCCTGGTCCTAGGCAAGACTTAGGGCTTCTTTGCCCTTTACAGCTGAGCCTGTGGAGTGATGAGGCAGGATGCTATTTCTTCTATAAATTTACTAGTCATATTTAAGACCCTTGACATTTGGGTTTAAGCTACCAAGGCCTTTACAAGCAATAGAAGGCTGAAGTCTCAGCTAGCTTTGTGTCCTGGAACAATACAGCCCACAGGTCAACACAAGTATGTTAAAAGTCAGGCCAGTGCTTCCACCAACACCAGCAGCACCCTCAAACACCCTAACTGAAGAATTCAGGGAGGTTCTGGCATTCCGGCCTTTCTGTCTGTTTGGAGGAAGCTTGGGCAGGGGCTGTACTTAAGCCGCGCCAACCGCAAAAATTAAACTGGTAAATTTCTTCCTTAAAATTGAAAATGCAAGCATTTCTAGTACCGAGACTGTTCAGCAGCATGCTCCTTTCAGATGAGAACAGGGTAATTCAATCTATGAGGTTGCTGTCTTCAACAAAAGTGAATGGACATTTACTGAGAGCTTATCGATTATTACATTGAAAACATGAACATCAAGTTCAAGATCTAGCACTCACAAGTAAGTCGTACGTTTTCAAGAATTCTTACAGAAAGACACTTTTCTTGGGCATACCTGTTTGTTAGCAAACACTAATAAAACAGCATCTCTAAGCTCATCTTCTGCCAACATTCTCATAAGCTCTTCTCTGGCCTCGTTCACTCGTTCTCTGTCATTACTGTCAACCACAAAAATCAGACCTAGAAATAAGCAAACAATCAGAATAAGCGTACACCAGAAGTTATTTCCAAATGATACCTAGTTCTGGACATCAGAACTAAGCTTTGAAGAAAAAAAAAATGCAAAACAATTCAGTATATATCAGAAAAATACAGTTTTCTTATTATTGTAATCTCATGTCTGAGAGAAAGCCTGTTTTTGCTGAAAGCTGATGTTAGTTTGTGTTTGTGTTTTTGGAACCTGTGCGCTTCGTCTACATAGCCACTCAATATTTTCCAGTGAGTAGCAACTCTTGAAATCCTGTGACAGGACTCAAAGCCATGCACACTATAAAGGCGCAGCAGTGGAAGAAGTGACAAACTCTCAATCCATGGGGCTGTTAGAGCTTGTAGTAAAGACTCCGCTTTGAAGTGAGGCAGAGAACTGTGATGCTTACAGAAGAAAAGCAAAATTCTGGACTCGCCCTGAGTCAGATGGACAAGGAAGACTGGTTTCTAGATTTCCTCCCATCCCTCTTTGAAACTGCACTAGTTTAACAGCAGAGCCACACACAAACACACCCTTTTATAATAATAAATATTCCCCCCTGCCCCGCAAGATTATCGTAGTAAGGGTATTAAAAAAAAAACCCAAACTTTTTAGATTCTGGAATCCTGCAATTTAAGCGTTTAGACTCACCTTGTGTGTTCTGGAAATAATGGCGCCAGAGTGGTCTGATCTTATCCTGGCCGCCTACATCCCAGACTGTGAAGCTAATGTTCTTGTATTCTACTGTTTCCACATTGAAACCTAAAATAGAAATTGTTGACAAAAATCTCAGTTAAACATACTTGTCCCCAGACCTACTTTATTTACCAAGTCACACTCAGACTGTCATTACTAGAAACATTACCTTAAAATTTACATCTACTTTAAATAAGGAGAATCTTACATTGAAGTCCTTAGACAAACATGGGTTCTCTCAAACTCTTGCTCCCACCCCCGCCCCAAACTAAGGCACAGCTGTAATTGCCACCTGAGCAGCTAGAAAATGCAGAACAAACTATGTTACATCAAAAAAAAAACCAACAGGCTTTAAGGACTGCAAATAAAGGATGTCTCTGATCACACAGTTCTCAAAAAAAAATGGAGTCACCCTCGGTTTCTCAGTCTAATCTCACTGATGCCACAGCAGGCTTAGCAGGGCAGGCTGCCATTCTGTGGCCTGTGAAGGGTTTTTCCACAAATGACTGAAGAGATGGAATGGAGTGAAAAAACAGAGTAATATAATCTCCTCCCATGCCGGAAAGATCAGCTGTGCCATCTTTATACCGTGGTTTTAGCAAGTGTTTGTTCTAACAGTCAAGTCAGGGCACAGCACTAAGTCACTTAAATTAACAGAGTGGCAGCTGAGATAAGATCCTACTGCAAACAATAAGACTCAAATCTCAAAGCAAGCAGTTATACAAATGTAAAAATCTTACCTATAGTAGGAATAGTAGTTACTATTTCACCAAGTTTAAGTTTGTACAAAATAGTAGTCTTTCCCGCAGCATCCAGACCAACCATTAGAATACGCATTTCTTTTTTGCCAAAAAGGCCTTTGAAGAGGTTAGCAAAAATATTTCCCATGCTTGAGATATGTTCTCACTGTCCAGTGAAGTCTAGAGGAAAAAGATCACAGTATCACTCATGAGTTACCAATGGCTGGGTTCTGACCAGGGCATAATCAACAACCAAAAAAAAAGTATCAAATAATATGAATTCTTTAGACACCCTGAAACCACCACCATACATTATTTTTCCCCATACTGAAGCCATACAAAGATGAACAGATACACCAAAACTTACTCCATATAAAAAGACATGGCTCCGAGTGCTTTAGATCTTTCAAACGTTCTTTCAGAGATTTTAGTATTAAACACCATTCTCAAACTTTTGTTTGCAAAATTGATGGTTTGCTTTCAACGCAGCTAACCACTTCACGTACTTTGTCCTCCATTGTTATGGGATAACTTATCTGCGGCCTAAAGTGTCACCATAAAATACACTTTTTCTAATTGACCTGCAGTTAAAAAAACATTTTAAACGTGTGCTCATCTCTTGCTGCTTAGTGTACCTTCCTTCTTGTGCGAAGGAAATTCAGAATACAGCTTGGATTCTCCCTTACTCAAAACAGTTTCCTTCCTCTCAAACCCCGAGGAAATGGCCTGCGAGCACACTGTAAATACAAAGCAGTATTACTTTCATTAACATCAGGGGGGAAGCCTTCCCTAGGAAGCAAATTCACATTTACTGAAACTTAACTATTGAAAATTAATAGCCACATTAAAACAGACAGGTTTAGAAACAAATGCTTCCTCCTCCCCTGCGAACACTTCTCCTTGGACGCTCAGAATTGATTAAAAACATCGTCAGAAGCTTCCTGTTTAGGAACTGGAGAAACTGCTTCTCTGCTCCAGCCCTCAGAGACGCTTCCCTGTGCCCTTGGGATGGGATCCACCCCACCACAACTTGTCCACTTCTTCCACAAATTTCCCCCCCTTCCCGTACTTACTACTACACAGCTCACAGCAAGTTTGAAATCACCAAAAGAACCATTATTCTGCTCACGTAAGGCAAGAAAAAAGCAGCCTGAAAGCTTTACAGTGGGGTGCAGATGAGGATGTTACGTGGCGAGAGTGCCGGTCCACACCTCTACTGCTGCTTTGTCTAGGAGCTCTCAGATGTCAGTTTGAAAAGAAAGAGACTGAGCCCAGCTGAAAATACAAGCTTAAGACAGTAGAAGCACTCACAGCCAAGAGGTGTAACATTCAAAGGACCGGCTTCCTGTAAACCAAGTCACACAATTTAAAGTGCAATATGAAGTATGAATCATCTCTTGAAGATACTCTGCATTTCATGATGAAGCTGTGTGCTTGAAGCAAAATTCTCACTGGAAATAGACTTTACAGAATATTTAAGACCATTAAAACAAGCTTTGAACTGAAAAGCACACCACAGAACAAGAATCTTGTTCTGCTCTGTTTGCTAGGGATGTATGAAGCCTGGCTTCCTCGCTCAGCCCTGGGACAGATCTAAGCAGTTCTGCCCTCCTCAGGAAGCTTTGCTGGATACAATTTTTAACCCAAAAGTTAAGCACTGTAACATTAACTAGGTCACATGTCTTGGCACAAGCAGCTCCACCGTGAAGTTCAGAGTCCACTCCAGAGTTCCCGAAATGACATCAATCACCACTTCAACTCACTCAAGTAACATGAGTCAAAAATTCATTTATTTTATATGGCTGAAGCTCAACGCGATTGAAACTTTAAAGCTGTAAACCAGACAGGGCAGCTCGGGGATTAAAACCAAACAGAAGGTTTAAAAGGTCTAATAATCCACCATTTCCTTCATATTTCTGAAGCACGACCAAGAATATTCAACTCCCACTGGAATACATGAAAGCTGTATAAACAGGAAAGTTAATTAGGAAGCAGAGAAAACAGTTTTGCTAGAGTCCCTGTTTATCCAAATCACTCACACAGCAGGAAACCTCACTCCCCAGCCCACAACAGCAGCCCTTACTGGGCTGGAGGGGAGGGAGGCTGTAAAGCTTTCCTTTGTCCAGCTGCTCACGCTTCCTCTATCTTCCACTTCAACTGAAATGCAACAGTCAGAATTGAACTGTAACCTTTTACCAGAGCTCTTGTAACCCTCCAAAACGAGTGTAAGAACCTCTGTAGCAAGAGAACCTTACAAGCCCTCCAAAAGAATGTGTTTCTTTATGTTTAAAAGTGTAATAGGTTCTTAAATGCTTGGGTCAACAGCAGTAATCAGGTAACACAGCAAAATCTTAGCATTTACATCCACAACATCTTTCCACACCCTGGAGAAGTCACAGTCTGCTGAACAAGTTGCTTACACCTGGCACTAACAGTAGCAAATCCCGTTAGATTCTTGTTCTCCTGGCAGCTATTTCCAGGTCAATCTGCCCTCCACCACCGAAGCTGCTTTTGTACCATCCATTCTCCCTAGTTTTACTTTTTGTGAAGAATAAGAAGTTAAGACACATTTAAATGCTTTGCTTCCATTTTCTTCTTGTTCTCTTCCACATTCCTACCATCAAAACCGCTTCTGTAACTGATTTGATTCTGCAGTGTCACCTACCCTGAAGTAAGTCTGATTTATTTTTACAGGCAGTTAACAGTAGTTTACAATCCACACCTGGAATAGAAGTGCGTTTAGATGTTGACTAGAAAGTAGCAGTATCATTGCTGTCTAAAAGAAAAACACCAGGAGAAACTCATCTGCAGAACTCCCACAAACCATTGTGGGTCCTACCAGTGACCTGTTGGATGCTGCTGGAGGAAGAGAGAGGGCCTTTGCCTTCCCCATCGGGGGCACCATCCTCCAACCAGCAGCTAGAATCACGTGTTCATCTATTGCCACAGAAAAGGAAATCTTACTCCCACGGTTTTGTACACTACACTCCTCTCCCTACACTGTCCCTAACAGTATTTCATGACTATTATCTAAGCAAAAGCACCTTGAGTTCCTTCCTCTGTATCAATGAAATCCTCAACCCAGTCATCATCATCACAACTGTGACCAGCCACCAGGTTTTGTGGTGGCTTTGTGACCATTCCTGCTGCCCAACAGCGTAGACGCTACCACAGCGGAAACTGCCGGGACAGTTTAGAGCTGCTTCCCAGGACTTCGCTGCCACCCATTAATGCAACTCAGCTGAGAGATCACGCGATTACTTCCAGTGTACTTCAGAGCGGAATCTGCTTACTTTAATTCTCATTTCAGTCCGCTAGTTGGACCACGAGAACTAACATAGACAGTCTGAAAATACAAGGAAATTTAAGACCCTTTTAGGTTAACCAAGGCATGTTCAACATTTGCAATCTATATCAAGACTTGCCAATATACTGCCTATATTCTCTACTGAAGCTTAACTTTCTCTTTTCCTCAACTCAAATGTTGTCAGTAATTGCTACACTGATCATTTTACAAGCACAAGTTCAATAAAACATAAAAGACTAGGCTTGCGAGCTGTTTGTAGTACTTCAGCATATCTTCAAAAGAGGTATCTGTCAGCTAAGTAGGAGGATTTGTGTATGAAAGGGAACAATTTGAATAAACGGCACAGACTATTTTTGCAGAGCGTAGGGTGCTTCAGCTTCCAGAAATGGAAGCTCGCCACCTCTCACCAAACCCTGATCACCCCCAACCTGAACTCTCTGTATGATTCTTGTTTCTCCCTGCTCATCGAAGCCCACACCTTAACATAGTCTCCTCCACCTCAAGATCCTCACAGCACTAAAAACCTGTTGGGCTGGTTCAGGTAAGATATAATGCACCACGGGTAAACATCGAGAAAGACATACACTGCATAAGACTGCAGTTTTGTTTCAGGAAACAAGGTATTTTCAGCAGCCTGTTTTCTAGTAAGTGATATATTTAGATAAGCAATTAGGAGAACAGGCAGCCTTTTTTTCAGAAAGGCTCAGTGTAATGAGTTAAAAATGAATGAGTGTCTGCAGTTGCTGGCAGCCTGCTGTCTGTTAAAGCAATACGGCCCATGAGTAAGAACTAGAATTTGCCTTTATTAATTGTAGGTGGTTAGAATAAAAGCTCTGAGGAGTATCTCAAGGCCAAAGATCATTCAACACTTAATCTTCTGCAGCATTTTATATTTAACTGTACGTTAATGCATTTTAATGCCATTTCATTCAGGCTGCTTATCTTGAGAAGTCAAATACGATTCGTGACCTCCAAACTTCTCAGATGAGCTGTGAGCTAACAAGCCATCCTACACCAGTATGACCAGAAGGGTATGCAGTATAGAAAACATAGCTACATCTTGAACTCTCCGCATAACCTTAGTTTTGCACCTTTGGAAAAGTTCTTTTCGACCATATAGAGATTAAACTTCACTGAGCCAGGAGTTGTGGCAAATGCCACAGTTTCATTCAGGTTTATACCATTCCTTTAAACACACCATAGCAGACAAAAACCAGAGGCCAAGACAGAGGATGCCATATGCAATATTTAGTCAAATTACGCCTACAGTATAGAAATACATTTATTTCACTTCTACATATCAGCACTTATCACATTAAGGCTCCCACAGTGAAAAAAATAATGCCCAAAACTTTTCAAGTGGCATAACCAAACTTTCTGGGCACAATCATTCTGGCAATCTGTTCTCTATAGCTGAAAAATACCAGCAGCAATGAAGATCAGTCAAGAAAAGCTTAATTCTGTCCCTTCTCTGCACAGCACACTGAGATACAGAGGTACAGAAGGGATTTGTTGTCTCTGGGAACGATTACATCTCCCTAGGACTTTCATATCTTGTTTTAAATGCCCGTTTCAAGGAGAGACAACATGGTGCCACTACCAATGACTAACTGCATTACGCAGTGATTATCAGGCAAAATATTAATGCTAAAGCACAAGCTGAAACCCCTAACAGTTGCAGATTTACCAAAAAGCTTTTTCCTAGTAGCTTTCTGCACCTTGTTCTATTTGCTTAGACACCTACAGCAAGTAAAACTGGTGCACTTACAATTTACTACCAGAAGTACATCTCCATTTAAAGGAAAGTCTATTTGACACTGGCCTAAACATTAACCCCACCTCTAATACAATTAGAAAAACCCATAATTCCTAACCTGGTATTAACACACTAGTTCTATCAGTCACGGGAGAACAAAAATTGATCAATTTGTTATTTAATAGAATATTGATTTGAAATCCAGTCAGTTATCACAAGTTGGCTAGTATCATGCTTCCACTTTACAGCATTCTAGAAGGTTTTAAATTAAAATGTCAAGAGAAAGAAAACATTCGTACAAAAGATCAAACCCATGTGTAAACAAGAGGTAAGAAAGCTTTTTTTTTCCTAAAAAAAAAAAAATCAAGTTCAACAGCTGTTACCTGCAAGAACAACTGGCAAATCATTTAAAGTGCAAATCTAAGATGGCAGCTTGTTCTTTACAGTATAAAGTGTGATTTAGAAGAGAATGTGAGAAGTGATCCAACGAGAATAGAACACTGCTAAAATTTAGGATTAATCTTGGGCCTCAGCATTTCACACCACCACTCAGCAGACACAGTCAGTTAAGTACAGCTGCATTCTTTTGAACTTGAAGTAATTTCTTTAAAGATTAAAGTGTTCTGTTACAGCAAGTTGTGAAAAACGCTCTTGATGAAAACACTTCTTTATATATAGCCAGGGTGGCCCAATACATGACTATTCAAGTACAGTTATATTCAACTATTTTTAGAAATTGTTTACTGGCCTTTCATATCTGATAACCTGAGTGAAAGATGACTATGTATCAACTCAAGCCCTTTAACTTCAGGGCCTTAACAGTGGAATTTAGCTTAAATAATTTTGATTTGAATTACCTGAGACTTCAGACCATACTAACATCACTAGGTATGGAATAGATGCAAAATGTAGGAGTAGGTAACAAGTAGGCTAGGCTCTTTTATCAGCAGGGGATTATCTTGGACTTAAAAAATCACCATTAATAAAGGCCACCTCAAGAACTTCTTCTCAGAGCTTTTCAGTACTACCAAGTCCCAACTCCTTCATAGGGGAGTGTTAACTGTGGAGATCAAAACTAACCACTGCAACAGTTTTCCCCACTTCACAATGGATGCAATTCTGCCAGGCACGAGATGCAAAAGGTGTCCTAAATTATCATATTATCAGAGATGTTAAAGAACTGGCATTGAAGCGTTATGTGAAATACAAGTTAAAAGGTATGTAATTGTACTCCCATCTAAAGAGGGATAGATGGATTTGGCCACCAAAGGCTGGCAGTGACCAAATAAAAAGGGCCCAGATGCACATGGCATGTTCAAGGCAGATGGAGGACAAGTCAGCCTCAAGACAGAAGTTAGGTGAAAGAAGATCCAACTCGGAGCTGCTCCTTATGTAGCACCTTCATTTAACCTAAGTAGGTTGAACATCTTGCTGTCTATACACATTACCCAGACAGCACATCTTCCACATGCTGTAACGTTCTCTTGAGAGCGCTGGGCTCAGAGTGGCAGGAAAACAGAAAGTATTTCCACTTACAAGATCAAAACAAGGGCAAAAGAGGGAAAATTTCCTTTGGGGTCATGCCTACTTCTTCTCAGACACAAGAACTCACTCCTAAAATATCAGTCAGAATAAGAGAGTCAGTATCAAGCAAAGAGAGTGGGTTGTTTGACTTAATACTCAAAACCCAAATACAGTTATTGTCTTAGTCTCACCTTCAAGCAGGAGCAGCAAGCTACTTCTGTTTCACAGCAAAATCTCTAACTATTTTAAACAGTTATAGACACCACGCATAACTCAACAGCATGCAAAACAACAGATAGGAAAAAACACATCTGGTCTGAGAAATATTTTATTTAAAGGATAGGTTGACAGGCGGGAAGTACAGAAAGAGTTGCTGTTCATGCTTTTAGACAAAGCACATACATGACTTCCCTGAGGCCCACCTGTAGCTGCTCAGGAAATAAAACGGTGCCAACAATGTAGCTGTGACACCCCAAGTGAATATGCGACTTCATATTCACCTGTTAAACAGTGGGTACGCTGCCATTGAGAACTGGTTATTACAAAGCATTTCTTTTCAGATAAGCAGTGCACAGTTTTTTGAGCCTGAACTATCCACAAGTTCAAAATCTTAACTTTTAAGCCAAATATCCTGTTATTCATTCCCAGTAACCAGGCAGTAAGTCAACATTTACACTCATATTACAAATGGCAAGAACTCACATGAGAGCTTCAGTAATGAAATTGGCTTTTGGTTTGGGGAAAATGTCAAAGCAGAGCCTACGCAGCTAACTGTTAGGTACAAGATCAGTGTATGAATAAGAGCTATATTAGACATGAGATTTTTTTATTAGAATTGAAGTATCAGCAGAAGTAGCACCACAGCCCTTCAATGTTTGCATGTGTTAGAAACAAGAAATAAAATTGGATACTCACGAGCAGAAAGAAAAAAATGCTGAATAATACAGAAAAACAGCTGCTGTAGTAGGAAGCTGATTATAAACTACTTTACTCATCAGTTAAAGAAAGGGAATAATGGCCGAGGACTGTGCTAGCTCTAATACAAACTCTGTAGCATTTCAGTAGCAAAACTTTCAAGAGATTTCTAAAAAAGGTATCAAAACTATTCCTTTCCAGAAAAAGTTAATTTATGTTCACCATATTAACAGATCTCAGGAGCTTCTATTTCTAAAGCGATCCTTTATTTTTAAAGAAAAGTGGTTCTTTAAACTTCACCACTGCAAATTCAGATGGAGTCTTGCGTTGTGAGCTTTTTGTCCTTTCACCAATTTATGTAATCAATAGCTTATCTGATAATTGTACCTCGGCAAGATGTATGAATTCTACTGCTTAAAGCAGGCTTTCAAACAGGTGTAACTGGAGCACAACACAATTTGGTGAATTATAAAGACTGGAATCCAGCCCCCTACTCCCACACACACTTTGTTTGCCTTGAAAAGCTGTGACTAGTCCTGCCCCCAACTTGGTCAGCATGACTAACACAGACGGGGAACTAAGCGCACTGAGCAAAAACACACCACTCCTGCCCAGTCCCTTTTCAGATTCCAACTGCATTTCACAACTAGGCAATCTGAAAAATTCAGCAAATGCCTCAGACCATGGGGGACTGATTTATGTTCTGGTGTCTGCCTTTTAACACCATCCAGCAACTATTATGTATACCACAGACTATAGCAGCAAAGGCTATTCCGAGTGGAGGTGACATCTGCTTAAGCCATTTTTACTCCTGATGCTCCACCACAGTAGAAGCGTCAATAAACTTGGCAAAGCAATTGAGTTTAAGAGGTTCAAGTGAGGCGAGTTTCCTCACCCTTTCACCCAATGTAATTATTACAACAGAGAAAGCAGTCCAACAGGGTTCTCAAGCACTGCAGATGTGTTTTTAACAGAGGAAGTCAGAGGCATCATACCAGCCTCATAAACTTTCCTTTCAGAGAATTCTCTTCTACATCTGTAAGACTGTGAGTACTTATACTGACCATTTGATTGTAAAACCCATGAATAAAAGCTAAGAAGAAACCCAATAGTTCAGCTACAGTTCCTTTCTCCTACATAAGTGCTCCAAATCAGTAGCAAAAATAGTAATAACGATATTGCCAAATGACCTTGGACAATTTACTTTGACTCGATTTCTTTGCCTGAAAAATAAGGTTAATAGAATATCCTGCAAACGGATGTTGTAAGTCTTGCTGCTTGCAAAACAAAGTTCAAAGTATTATATAAATAGTTCGCATTTTAGTTATTGACAAAGTTACATTTCAAAGCAAGACCTCTGGATACGACTCTAATCAACCTGTGGAATTTGGTTTAGCAAGAGCCAAGCAGCAAAGCAACAAGGTCAATGTCAAACACAACATTTAGGCAGTTTTACGACCCAGCAGAGTTTTAGTTGCACTCTCCTCCATGAAAACGTTCACATAGCTGACCTATCACTTTATCAGACAGAGGTTATCAGCCCAAAGTATCATGTTAACTACTGACAGAGACAGGATATAGTACTTTCAGACAGAATATAATATCCTCCCACCGGGAGCTGCTACTCCAAGGAAAAGTAATCTCCTAGACCACTAAACCCAAGCCACTGATGGTAAAAAGAGTCTGCTCCAGGCTAAAGCTCAACTTCTTATCATCACCCCCTCGGCCCAGCCGAAAGCCCAACTCAGCAGCCAAGAGCTTACAGGAAAATAACCTCTCTCCTACGAGTTTCATCCGAGCCTCATTTCCCCTACCGAGCTACCAGATCTCCGAGGTCTGCTACGATAAGGGTTTTCGGGGGGCGGGAGAGGAAAAGGAGGAAATACTTCTCTCTTCGGACGCGCTCCCGGGCGGGGCAGAGGCCGGAATGAGCGAGTTTGGGGAAGGGAGGAGAAGGCCATCCCGCCGCATCCCCTCTTAATTCCTCCGGCAGGGGGAGCGGCGCCGGGGCCTTGTGCAGCTGCTGGGGAGTTATAGCGGTTCCCCCCCCACCTCCTCCCCTCGCCCCTGCCCACGCCTCCCCAGCAGAGAAGAGAAAGGGCTGGCACCCACCCCGGCCCGGCCACCCAGCCCCAAAGGCCTGAGTAGGTGTGTGTGTCGGGGGGGAGGTGGATGGGGCAGCGCTCCAGCCAGGCCCGCCGTTCCCCAAGGCCCGGCGCTGCGGCCTGGCTGCGGCTTCCTCCCGCCCGCTGAGGAAGGCGACAGCGGTGGTGGGGAGGGAAAGAAAGAAGGACGGAAAAAAGCCCCCGCCACGACCCGCCGCCCCCTCCTCCCCTCAGCGACAAGGCCGCGGCGCCTCACAGCCGCCCCGCGGGCCGCCGCCCGCAGGGTGTGGGCGGCGGAGAGGGGGGGGATGGAAAGCGGGGCGGCGGACTGAAGCGAAGGGAAGGGAAGAGGAAGGTGTCGGCGAACCCACCGGCGATCAGCTTGGCTGCCCCCCGGGCAGTGGATACGGCTGTCCTCGGGCTGTCCCGCTCGGAGCCGGCCTCCCCCTCCTTGCGCCTCTCGCCCGCTCTCCGCCCAGGCAACACAAGATGGCGGCGCTCGGCGGCCACGTCAGTGCCAGCCCCGCGCGCGGCACGACGGGTAACCGAGGAGGGCAGCGGCGGGAGGGGGCGTGGCCTCGAGGGGGAGTGGGCGGGACCACGGGGGGGAACTGCAGCGCTGGAACTGCGGGGGGGCGTGGCCAGAGGCATGGCCACGCCCCCACACGGACACCACGCCCCCTGTGTTGCCCCGCCTCGCGGCTCGTGACCTGGGCCGCGGTGTGCGCGCGCGGGCGGGCTCCTCCCGTACAGATCCATCTATACACATTTATATATATATATTTATATAAATATACATTTAAAAGCGGCCCGCGCATCCCGCCGCGGGGTTGGTGCGTGTCTGACAGTGGCAGCGTGCCCCCCCCCCCGCCCCCTTCATACTCATCGACTGCATATTTACTATGTCGGGAAGAAAATCCTTACTTTTCTAATGCTCTTTCATCCAAAATAAAGCGGGACTGCGGCTTCTGCTGTCACTTCAGTCCGCCAAGGAGGGTGTCGTGGTTTAACCCCAGTTGGCAACCAGGGCCACAAAGCCGCTCGCCCTCCCTTCCCACCCCCCCCCCCCCATTTGGTTGGGAAAGAGTCGGAAAATTGTGGGAAAACTCACGGGTTGAGATAAAGACAGTTTAACCAGTAAAGCAAAAGCTGCGCACGCAAGGAAAGCCAAATGAGGAATTCATCCCCTGCTTCCCGAGGTGTTCCCATTCCCTTCAGGTGATCAGCCGTCTCCAGGAAAGCAGGGCTCCATCACGCGTTACAGTGACTTGGGAAGACAAACGCCATCGCTCCCAAAGTCCTCCCCTTCCTTCTTCTTCCCCAGCTTCATATACTGAGCACGACGTCCCATGACATGGAATATCCCTGTGGTCAGTTGGGGTCGGCTGTCCTGGCCGTGTCCCCTCCCAACTTCTCGCCTACTCGCTGGTGGGGCAGTGTGAGGAGCAGAAAGGTCCTTGAGAGCTTAGAAACAACACAAAACACCAGTGCGCCATCACACCGTTCCCATCCCAACCCCAAAACATAGCCCCACACCAGCTGCTAGTAAGAAAGTCAACTTTCTCCCAACTGAAACCCTGACAGAGAGAAAACAGAGAGGATTTGTTAAAATTTTCCCTGGTTTTGGTACCGGAAAAGGCTAAACAGATGGAGAAGACCTGCAGGATGGAGTGCACTGGGTGCTGCTGCAGCCCCTCCATGCCTCAGTTTCCCTATGGGAAAACCCTTTTAATTTTTTCACCTTAGTAATACACAGATGTGGGAGGGAAGAGGTGAACATGGAGCAATTTTTTAATTCCACGTGGAAAAAAAATAAATTCGCATGGTTCGAAAGCTCGGGAGATTGGTGTAGAAACAACTCTTAGCGCATGGGCGCAATAAATTGAGGATTATTTCCTTTCCGTTTTGGGGGTAACTCTAAGATATATTGAGGTCATGTGCTTTCCCAGGCTAAATGCTAAAGGCTAAATACTAAATACTTCCTTTATTAAAGACAGGAAGAGGAGTTTTGAAAGACACCAGGAAGCCATGAAAACTGCTGGTTTCTAGGTTTCCCCCCAGTGCTCGTAGGAAATGAATACCTCGAAGACTTCCATCCCCCTGTCAAATGGGGTTGAAATCGCCCAGCGGCTGATAACGTTACGCAGAGGCGAGGGAAGGCAGACAGACAGATGGATGTGAGCCCAAAAGCTTCTTTTCCTAAAAAATCGGGTCACGCGCGCGAGAGGGATGGCAGCAAGAGGGCTGAGAAATGCCAGGAGGGAGCCTGGGGTGGCGGCGAGATCTGCCCTGTGCTTCCTCCAGGGAGGCACCGTCCCCCGGCATGAGCAAGTATGAGTTAATATTATTATTATTTTACCTAAGGAAGCACCTAAATTGCATTAAGATCTCCCCAGACAGCCAAAAGGCAGCCGGAGCATTGACAGTCGAAGAAAGCGATGGCAAAGACGCGCCGAGAAACCAAATGAATTCTTTTTTTTCTCCGCACTGCAGAAGCCGACCTGTCTCAAAACGGGGGATTTCAGGAGGAGAATAACCGTTGGCAGTGAACAGATTGCTGCCCACCTCGATGTCCGGGCGGGGACAACTCCCACTGGGATGGCAGATGTCCCCGTCCCTTCGGCGCCGGCTCTTTGTGCGGTTAGTGAACCCTTTGGGGCACGGCATCCTCCAGGACCTGGTTTAAGCCATACCGAGTTGAACCTAAAACGGCGTCTAATCCTTCGTCAGTGTCTTCGAGAAAGAAAAGGAGAATTTGCACTTGCTTGGGGCTCCTGGGGAATATCTGTCCTTGCTGGTTGGGGATATTTTGGGTGAGCCCTGGGGCAGGAGCCGTGCCAGGAGGCCACGCTCTGTGTGTCTGTGGATGGGCTGGTAGGAGGGAGCTGCTCTCAAAGCAACAGCAAAACCCCATTAATGCAATAATCCCCCATTCCCAAATCCCCTCCTGCCCATAGCCCAACCGAGAAACTGCTTGTTTTACATCCCTGTCTCCATCCTTGGACAATGAACCAGATCAGGGCGCTGCTCTGAGTTAAAAATAACCATTTTCTCCTTTTTTTTTTTTTTCTTTTTTTTTTTTTTTGCTTTATTTTTAACCCAGAGCAATTCCTCGCTTTAGCTCATGGGGTTAGAGGGAGGGGAGAAGATACTCATCCCACCATCCCCATCACCTCCTACCCTCCCCGGTGAAAATCCAGCTGACGGAGGTGCCAGCCAGGCAGTTGAGGGGGGTTTATTTTATTATTATCATCTACGATATATCATCTACGATATATGATTTCACCGTTATCGCCTCGGCAAGGACCCGAGTCGACGCTGTGTGCGAGGAGCCTGTAGAAATTTGGCCCCCTTGGTCTGAGTCATTAATGACGGCTGCCGTGATGCAAGGCGAACACTTTGCCCGGTGACTCATGACATTTATGGGAAGGAAGAGGCCTCGTTTTCTCTTTTTTATTTTTTTATTTTTATTTTTTTTTTTGCAGCTGGGAGAGCAGACGTGTCACTTGCTCTTTCTTTTCTGTGAAAAGCCGATGTGGGAGGACAAAATGGGAAGGGATCCCTCGGGGCAGTTGGGCTGATGGGTGCTCCCAGGGTTGCCAAAAGCTCTTTGGCTCCTTTGGCTTTTTCCTTTGGAGCCGGAGAGTTTCCCTCCCTGCCGGGAGCCTCATATGACAAATCTGCCGGCTGAACTACACCCTGTCCTCGCTGCCTTCTGAAAAAAAATCCCCAGTGTTTGTGAAAGGCGATTTTCTGAGGTTATAAAAATATCATCCGGAGTTCACTAAGCCATGCTTTTCCTTTTGCATCTGCCCCAGGAAAAGATACCGCGGGCTGGATTTGCCCTAAATACAGGATCCCTAAAAGTCGATCTTTTCCCCCAGCGTGGGCAAGTTGTCTTTATTGAGAAGACCCTTTATTGGTGATAATCTGCTGGTGTCTGGTATCATGGGGTGGTGGAGACCTCTGAGCTGGTGGTAGTGATGTCCAGCCACTGAATCCCTCCTGGTGGTGATGATGAAGTCATTTTGGGGTGTTTTGGGGTGATACCAGTGTGGGCACCCACGTGGAAGGGGCTGAAGGACACCAGGGTCCATCACTGCTCTGCTTTCTGCTGCCCTAAAGCTCTGGCTCTGCGAGGCCATGTTGTCAGGTTGGGGATTGCTCATCTTTGAGTCTCTCATGTTAGGGTGAGAATTGCAATTACTCACAGGAGCTGTGAAATTATCCCCTGACAGCAATTTGCTACCTTATCTACTGAAAAAATAGCAATTATTCCTTGGTTTTGGGGTCCTGGGGTCACCTATAGATGGGTCCAGTCTGTTGAAAAGCCAATAGATCTAGTCTTGCTGCTCACGTTTTACCATTCTGGCAGCAAGAGGAAGGTGGAAATGGGGAGAAAAGCAAGCTGAACTCTAAATGCTCCCTTGATAGGCAGCAAAATAAGAATATTTTCGGCAAGAACTTTTATTTTGCTATGGTTTCTCCACTCAGAGTTGACTTAGGTGGTAGAAGGACCCACGCAGCCAGAGCATTTTTGAGAACTTCTCAGATGTGTGACTGAAGCCTGGAGAGCAAATGGGGCAGATCAGCTCTCCGCCCGTGGCACCAGCTCCCGTGGGATCTTGAGCAAATTGCTGCAGCTCTCTCAGCCTCACTTTTTTTCTCCTTAATTCAGAAATAGCTTCGTGACTCAGTGACGTGCCGTGTAACCTGCTGGTGAGAAGAGCTTTGTCTAACATCAGTGTTGCTAATTGCTGACACCTCTGGATAACACTCTCAGCTGCATCTGCAGCGGGGTGATGCCCTATTTGAGCAGCCTTGGCGATGTCTTTTGGTACTCGGGAAAGATGGGTTAGACACGAAAAGTTGGTTCCTCCGCTGTCGTCTATCCATCCTTCCTCCCTTCAGCTGCTACAGGGCAGATGCCCCACCTGAGCGAGTCCCTCTGCTCTTCCTCAAGTCAATGGAGATAAAGAGATTCACCCATCCTGCTCCAGACATCACCTCCAGCAGGTCTCCGTTGCCTATTAAGGGAGGTCTCCAGGCGAGATGTCCACAGTCAGTCAGCGGGATCCCTCCTGGGATGATAGGCAAGGATTTGCCATGCTCCCCACATCGTTTTGACCTCAAGCGCTTAATTTACTGAATGTTTAAGTTGGAAAACGCATGCTGGCAGGTTACTTTGCCTGCAAAACACCCCGTGACCTGCTCAGTTTGCCCCTGAAACTCAAAAATCTGTGGTCAAGGAGTGCTCACTGGCTGTGTCTTCTCCACAGAGCGCTTCAAACACAGAGGTGCTAACCACCGTCACTGATTACATCTGACAGCATTTTGGGCATCTGCAGTGGCAGTAGAAATGCATTCCTGACCACGCAGCTGAAGTATCTTCACAAAGCGCTGCTGTCCTCTTCTCCCCTCCCCTATACGCAGCCAGAAGGGGATGATAAGCTGAATTCACCTACATGTGCGAGGAGATGCTGTGGCCACCGACTTGCAGCAGCTCCCAAACGCTCAGAGCTTGGTGCCGAGAGGCTGCTTGTGTTTTAGGAGTGAGTAACAGTGTCGGTATTTGACCTGTGAGGGCCTCTGGTGTTGGGATTTGAGCAGCTCAAGACTCATGACCTGATAATGGTGTTGGTTGGTACCATGAATGGTTGGTCTCACCCTCCACCTTCTCCGATTTTGAGTTTACTCCGTGGCAGCATTTTAATGTTGGAGGTTACGTGGCAGTGCTGGAATCAGACCTGCACTGATGGAGCTGCAGCTGGAAATGCAGCTTCGTCGGGTGTCCAGATCCATGGGGCACAGGCCCATGTGGGGTGGAGATGTGGACAAGCACTGTTGTCCCCTGTCTTTGAGCATCCCCTAAAGACACCAGCCATTCCTCACCAGTGCTTCCAGGTCTTCATGGCCAGGCCATGCGATTACCCACAGCTCAAAGTATTTGATGAGATCAGGTCCTTAGGGATATCTGGTCTTCCTGGATCCTCAAGGCCTACGCACAAAGATGTTTGCTCCTGTGACCTGGATAACTTCAAGGTGCTGTGGGGATTAGAAATACCATCAACTGGGGTGTCATCTCAACTGGGAGTCCAGTAAAGGTGAAAGGTTAGAGCCTTAAAATACCCCATTTGTAGGGCTTTGTGCAATTTTACAGAGCTCCATCAGGGAAAGCTCTCTGTCCATAATTAGGGTACCATGCTGCTGTGTAAGATTTGGTGTGGCACATATCCTTCTGCTTTTAATGACCATGCACAGAAAACCCGGATTTTAAATGCCCAGCTGAAATATTTCACCTCTAGCAGCACAGTGCTCTAAAATCCCTTGGTTTGCTAGCAAAGCTGCCGCCTCTGAAATGCTAATATTGTGTCCTGTCACCCCTGGCTTTTTCCAGCCAGGATTCCCAGTTAATGAACTGTAAAAGAGGAGAGCGCTCCAGCTTTCCATATGAAGTAGCTTGGCTATGGATATCTAGAAGAAAACGTAACACCAGAGGTATCAAGGTTATTATCACAGCGTTTTCCTGGATGGGGATGAAATTTAGGCTGTTCTCTATCATCGAAACCTCATTAAGTTGCGCAGCCACTAATTGATATGCCCAAACCTGACAACTTGGCTCAAAGGAGAAGACGGCGGTTGCCCTGGGACCCGCCAATCAATGTCACAGCTGTTCCAGGCCCACGGTGAACTTTGACCGCCTGCAAGAATGACGGCAATTGTTTCAGTTGCGAGGAGAAAGATGGAAACCAGCCTAATTATAACATCAATGTCAGGTCACATACCCCCACCGGACACCTGCGTGATGGAGAAAAAAAAAAACCCAGACGGCGGCTATTGGGGTCCAGCTTCTGTGAAACTGTTGTGTCCACTCAGGGTTGTCCAGTCTGGAAAAATGTCACCTTGAAGAACTCTGTTCATCCAGCGTCATTTTTCTGGAAATCTGAGGATGCACATTGCAGAAAAACTGCAACTGGTGCAACATCAGGAGTGAGAAATGCCAACGTGCAAGGGAAATCCTGGTCTGTTTGCAGCAAGATTTGTAAAGCAGAAGGAGCTGGAGTCAGGAGGCTGCTGGAGGAAGAACAGTAGAGAAGGCTTTGGGGTTAGGAGAAAGATGTGGTACAGAAAGGAGATAAAAAGGTGATGAATGCCTAAGTCACCAGGATCATTTAATCTCATGCTGGGTCTCTATGAGGTAGCCATCCCCAGCCAAGTTCCTTCCTTGCTCCCTTTTATCACAGAATTATAGAACGGTTGGAGTTGGAAGGGACCTTTAAAGGCCATCTAGTCCAAGCCCCCTGCCATGAGCAGGGACGTCTCCCACTAGATCAGGTTGTTCAGAGCCCCGTCCAACCTGACCTTGAATGTTTCCAAGAATGGGGCTTCTGCAACCTCCTTTTACAGTCACTGCAGAGAAACAGGGATCTGAGTTTGTGATTCAACTACCCTTTCCTACATACCTGAGGTCAGCTGGGTCTTCGTCTCCACCAGCAGGACTGACTCGATCTCCCCAGGGGTCTGGATCCAGTGGAGATGTCTTCTTCCTAGGAGATGATGCCCTGAGCAACCTGAGCCAGTGTTGAATTCAGCCCTGCTGTGAGCAGTGTTGGACCAGAGACCTTCAGAGGAGCCTTCAGTGCTAATTGGGTGTAGTTGTCTTCATTTAATCAGATCTATGTAGCAGGAGAAAGAAGAGCAGGGCTAAAGGGATGAGAGAGGTTCTGGGCTGACATTTTCCACTTGCCATTATGCAGAGCTCAGGTGAGATTTGAGGGGGTCTCAGAGCTACCCCCAGGATCAGAGATCCCTCTCTCTGTTTTAAAGTTTCTGCACTGTCCCACAAACCCAGACCTGAGAACTGTGCCCCTTCTTGCCCTGAGCATGGGGCAAAGGATCTGCAAAGGTGGCATGGGCATGATGGGCTCCCACAACGGCCTCCAGCACTTGCTTGAAGCTCAGCAGACCTCACTTGTGGGTTCCTGTGAGATGGATCGTGAGATTTTTCTGTGACCCAAGGAAAATATGCTGAAGGCAGTTTGACCTCAGTGGTGGGGCTGGGCATGCAATGCAGAGAAGAAAGTGAGTAAACAACAGCTACCAGGGTCCCATTTGCTGAAATTCAAGTGTAAATTAACCTAGTACTGCCTGAGCGCCCTCCCGTTCAAGTGCAGATGGGGGTGTCCTTGCTGCAGGATGCTCTCAATGCTAAAAGTTCATAGAGGTCCACCAGAGTTCGTTGGAGGAAAAACCCCTCAAGGACTCTTAATCCAACTGTAGCCCTGAGCATCCCTGGCAGAAGTGGGAGAAGATCTGCCATGGGCTGGACATAACATTCATTGGTAGCCCTATGTGGTACCTATGTGGTACCGATACCACAAATGAGGACCTTGAGAGGTCTTAGCTAGGGCACCATCTGCAAGGACATCTCTTTTCCCAAGACCATGTAGCAGCAGAGGAAGGACTTGATCTACCAGCTCCAAAGCAAGAAGTGGTCGATGGACAACCTTGTGATTGAGGTCTTGGGTGTCCTTGTAGCCCCGCCGAGGATGCAGAGGAAAACCTGTGCCCACCCCATGCTCCAGTGTGTCCTCTGGGTTTCTGCAGTCCTTTGGACAAACACTCATTTACTTGACGATACTCCTGTGCGTTTGCACGCATATCTCTAGGGAAACAGCTGTGATTTATCCTTGAGAAATAGATTGCAATTAACATTTAAGCCCATACCCGTGATGCAGTTACAAAGGTAATATAATGAATCAGTCTTTTAATAATAAGCTCCGTAACCTTTGAAAACTCACCCGTGTGGGAGCTGGCCACCCAGCAGATAACGTTATCACTGATGCCAGCGCTGTCGAAATCTCTCCACCCTTCCCTGATCCGCTGACCAGGGTCTGAGGGGCACGTGCTGGTCACTAATTAGAGCCGATGTGTGAAAATAAACTTGTGTCTCTGCAGCCAAAATAGAGCTTGGTTCCCTATTTTATTCTGCAGGGACAGAAGTGAGCTGGCCATGGGGCTTGTTCCTGGCTCAGGTCCTTGTGATGTGAGGTGGAGAGGCTGGAGGAGACTGGTCGGCCC
Organism: Chroicocephalus ridibundus; assembly: GCF_963924245.1. Taxonomy (NCBI): domain Eukaryota; kingdom Metazoa; phylum Chordata; class Aves; order Charadriiformes; family Laridae; genus Chroicocephalus; species Chroicocephalus ridibundus. Next base: position 3,363,402 of record NC_086285.1, on the reverse strand, counting down.
TTCCCATCACCACGTGAGAAGCAGGCATGGGAAAATGGGGTAAAACATGGAGATCTGGGGCCCTCGGTGGGGGGGGACATTGGGTGTAGGGCAGCTCTCCTAACCGGCTTGCAGCCAGCATCCAGGATCTGAAGCCACGCATCTCTGTGGTGAAAGTGTGAAATCTGTAATTATAAACCAGCTAATGAACGTATGCTTGCCAGATGGATTATATATGGCTGGGGGCCAGCAGAGGCCACCATGGGCTTGGCCCTTGGCCATGGCATGAGCATGGTGGGGATGTAGCTTTAGGATGAGTCACTTGGCTGGTGCATGGAGATGAAGGTTGGGTGGTGATGGGTCTTCTTGTAGAGATCTTGTTCTCCTGATCCAGGCAGGAAGGTTGGCTGGTGGCTTGAGCAGAGGGAAGGACGAGGGTTTGAGATGTGTCACCTGGAATTTCTTTAGCTATCAGATACTACCCATCTGAAAGGTGTTTCTCCTTGGGTGTAGACCATGCCTTTTGGTGGGGAAAAGTCCCAGCTGGCCATCAGAGGAGCAACCGTTCATCCATGAGGTCCCGAGTCTGAGTCACCCTGGAAGAACCTCCACACCACTGCCTCCTGCGGAGGAGCTGAGGCTGACCACGTCTGACTTCAGACACTCTGTTTGATACCTCCTGGGAGGAGTCTGGGCCCAAATCCCTTTTTTCCAAGGAACAAACTACAGCAGTGAGTTTCCTTGGCTTGGAATCCCTCCATCAGCTGCTCCAAGATGTCCTGAAATAAATAGCTTTCCAGAACACTTGTCCTCACGGCATCTCCTAAACGAGAAACCATCGTCCTGATTTCTCCCCTGACACCTGAGGAAGCCCCTGAATTCAACTTTGAGCTCCTGTAGGGTCTAATCCCGTTTGGAGGGGATTGGAAGCTGTGCTTGGGGGATACTGGCTGCTCCCCTGGTTTGGATGAGGTCCTTAATGGTTTTTTACGTCCTCGATCCAGCCAGGGCTGCTCTTTGCAGGGCAAGGGCAGGACTCGCTCTTCTGCGAGAGGTTTTCGCAGTTTCATTTCTTTTTTTTTTTTTTTTTCCCCCCATATCCTTTCCAAACTGAAATGAAAGCAAAAGCAAACCTCCCAGGAAAATGAAAAATTGAAACCGAGTAGCAACGACTGGATGAGGCTTTGAGCAACCTGGTCTAGTGGGAGGTGTCCCTTCCCAGGGCAGAGGGGTTGGGACTAGATGGTCTTTAAGGTCCCTTCCAACACAAACCATTCCGTAATTCTATGACTGGCGGCTCGCCGCGATGCCAGACCAGGCGGCACGTTCTGGCCACAGCTGGCTTGAGCTGAAGTAGGAAACCATGGAATACTGGGGGAAGAGAGGGGGGGAAAAAAGACAAACAAGCAGACAGTTCAAAAAATACCGCAGCTGAACGTTTTGACTGCTCTTCTCCAGGGAGAAACAGCATCAAACGCGGCCTTTTTCTGCTCATTTTGCTTTCCACGAGGTAAGGTGCTTCCAGGGAGGGACTTGTCGTGTTGGAAAGTCTCTGTATTCCCTCCCCGGTGGGGAGCAGACAAGTTGCCCCCGGAGTTTTAGTGCATTGAAAAGAACAAGCCTTCGAAAGCGTGACTGTGCCAGCCGTTTCAAAACGCAGCTGATGCTGAAATCCAAAGTTGAGTGAACTCACGCTCTACTCAGGACAGGACCCCCCCCCCCGCAGGTAAACCGAGGCACGGAGGCCTGCCCAAACCACCACAGTGGCAAGGTTTTGGGCTCCAAAAAGGGCTTTTTCAGTCTCTTTTTTATATATTTATTTTATTTTGCTGTTGGCTCCCAGGGAGGTTTCTTGCAGCAGATGGCAGCAGCGGGTTTGCGAAGGTGTCGGGACCCGCTGGGTGCTCAGCAGCACCCGCACCCAACCCCAGCACCCAGGATGTCGGCGAGATGGGTTTGCACAAAATGCCCCATCGATGACCCAACGGCCATTGCTTTCAGCAGCAAAACGTCAAAACCCTAATTGCCTGGCTGTTTTAACCCGAGTGGATTCTCCAGTGTCTAATAGAGGGGTTGAGCAGCCTTCCCCTCCCCTGCAGCCCTGGTGTGTACATCCCTCCTCCCTCCAGGTATTAAATTTTAGAAGGTTTGTAAGGCTCAAACGACGCCGGAGACCTCCACGTGTTTGATGCTGAAGCTGAATCGCCTGCTGCAGTGGCTGGAGCTGGGGCAGACGGGCGGACAGGCGGACAGACAGAGCCTGACTGCTTTATCCTTATTTCTCTGCAGTGGCGATTCCCCCTGGGATCTCAGACAGTCTCTTAATAGTCTGTGCTTCCTAATTAACACGCTTTCCCCCCCTTTTTAAATTTTTTTCTAGCTTGCTTTCTGAAGTCAGGGAGCGCACACATGTGGTTTGTGTGTGTCCCCTCCCTGGGATTATCGGTCTATAGACTCATTTCAGCCCAGTTCAGTGGCGGATGGAAAAATGCCCTTCTCAAACACTGGATGAAATCCCTGTGGGAGCAGCCGTCCAGCTCCTGCTGACACCCTCAGGCCAGACCTGTGCCTGGTGTAAATACGGGACTATAAGGCGACAGGGACAAGTGATGTGCCCGAGGCCACACAGGTGAGATGTCAGTGGCAGAGATGCTCTCTGGACCCCAACACGGGGGAGATGAAGCTTTTCTCTCCGTCGAGGAGGGGATGCTGGTGCGTTCACGTCGAGCATCCCTTGGGGACCAACGCAGCCCACCAGCCAGGGCAGGCTGTGCAGCTCAGCCCTCCTCTGGGATGGTTTTGTTTCTGCCAAAGTTAATTATTTTTTGGGACAGTTGCTGTTAGGGGGGGTCAGAGAGCTACTGTCTGAGCATGACCCGCTCCGGGGGACAAGGGGATGGGAGAAGGGGAGGCTCTTTGGTCCTGCTCTGTGTGGATAGAAACCAGATGCATGGGGCATCCACATCACCAGGTTGGGGGTCCGAGCTGCATCCCTGCCCCAAGCTGGGGTGGGGGATAATTGCAGGACCATCCATCCCCACCGACCCGGGTCCCCTCTGCCCCTCACAGCGGGCTCGAGGGTGGCTTTGTCCTCCCGGTGCCTGGGTGGTCCCCCCCGGCATCGGCGAGTGAAAAGGTTTCTCTGAATCGCTGCGTTGCTTTATAGCAATAACTGCGGGGAGTTATTCTCCCCAGAATTAAGTCCATGACCGGTGGAAGAGAGTTAAGGTAGCGCTTCACAGTTCCAATTATCTTGGCCCCTCGGAACAAAAAAGCAGATTGTGTTGCCGGACAAAAGGCATTTTCTATGTAACTTCTTGTCTCGAAGCATTCATAGTGTGTAACGCTGATCTAAATACCGGAGGGCTCGGCTATCTTACGTTGTGGGCAAACCTCCCATTCAAAATAACCATTTGCTGGGGAATTGTATTCAGGAGGGGAAGGCAAAAGCGCATTCAGCGTTACAGGCCTGGCTGGATGCACCATCTGTAAGGTATGATCTGGGTAAAATCCTTGGTGGCACCAGGGCAGATATGAGAGGAGGTACGTGAGGCTGGGCCGAGGAGATGGGATGCGCAGTGGGGCTTGTGCAATGGTTGGGGACCCTGCCGGCCCCTGTCCCCGCAGATCTTCCTCCCTTTCTCCCTATTTCTAGAGCAAGAAGCGATGATGCATCACGTCCTGCTAAACACCTGGACCCCAAAATTCCCTACCGCACTCCTGATCTTGGGACACGGGTGGCCGAGGACCACCTGCCATGAGAGAATGATGCCTCCATCCCCCTGGTTACCCCATCATCTTCTCCGTATGGCAGTGACCCAGGGGACAACTCAGTGATGGTCAGAAGCTAAATAGATCCCAGGGCGTCATCGTACTGCTCTGTGCCTCAGTTTCCCCCTGTGAGCTCTGGACTGTGTTTTGGGGCTTGGAGTTGCTCTACGGGAAGCCAAACCCTGCTGCCTGTACAGCAACCTCCACCACCACCCCACTGCTAGCTGGGACAAGCCGGGAGGATGAATTATTTGGGGAGCAGTGGAGCTCTACTGGGGGAAACCATAGTTTGGCAAACACTTGTGAGATTATTAACCCTCACGCTCCCGAATTGCTCAGGGTGCTCCAGTTATTAGCTCTGGAAATGGAGGAAGAGAAGGAAACAAACCTGGTTTTCTTCATTTGGGCTTTTTGCTTTGCCTGCATGGAGAATTCAGGCAGATTCATGTCTGCAGCGGGTGCGTTGGCATCCCCTTGGGTTGCCCTGTTAATTGCTTTGGCTTTATCCCTATATTCTCCCGGTGGTGCAGACCTTGGCAGGACCCTACGGGGCGAGGGTATAGCTATATGTCCATCCGTATGTGCCTCTGGCAAGAGAAGCAGCAGAGGAGTAGTCAGCAGCATTTTAAGGGAGCTGGTGCCAGGCATCATCTGTCCCCCTGACTCAGCACTGGCATCATCAGCCATCACTGTTTGGGGACAGGGGTGGCCCTGCTGGGCTGTCTTCTCTCGTCACTTTGTCCCCACCGTAACTTCACCCATGCCAAAGGGATGTGCCGGAGCACAGCCGAGGACAGGTGGGAGGATGGGGACAGGTGGCACCCAGCATCCCACAGGGAGCAGCTCTGGGGAGGTGACATCAGAGACCATGCTGTCATCTGTGCGAGGCCATCAGGGCATCAAAGGCTGGGGGGACAGCTGGGCTAGTAAAGACTGGAGTTCTCATAGCTGATGGCTTTCCAAAACTGTGGTAGCTGGTTTCACCTTGAGCCATCTCTCCATGCTGAGGGACATGACCAGGGTATCTTCTGCACCCAGTCAAAGCCAAGCCCAGATTCACTGTCTCCATCTTGTTGCCCCCAAAGCTCTTATTATGTCTCAGCCATCACTGAAAACCCAACTTGATTGGCCCAAGGGGGGGACCAACATTTTTGTTAGTCTGGTTTCCTAAAATAAATTAAATATGTGCGACCACATCACCTTGTCTATTGGTCGCTGTCAAAGCCCATGAACCTGGCCAATGTCCAGCAGCTTGCAAGGAGGTGGTGGTCCATGTAATTTCTCCAGGAGACCTGATGCTCATATGGCACCCAGGAAAAGAGGAAGAGGGGACATCAGGATGGTCAAGATATTGTCACGGTGGAGGCTCTAGGGACAAAGGGAGGGAGCAAGACATGTTTCACCCATGGGATACAGGTCTACCTCATTAAAAAAGCCCAGCTGACCTCAGATCCATTGATGACTGGGTTTCCCTAGGCCCATTTTCAGGCAATTCATTTATCATCTGCAAAACCAATATAGGGCTTGAGCTGCTTTGACCACAGCCGTCCCATCCCGTGAGATCTCCTGCCTGCTCCAGAACCCTCCCATTACTCATCCGCTGTGTCATCTCACTTCCCACCAGGCTCTGGGAAAACTAGATCCACAGCTGAATATTATGGTTATTTAGGCTGCTTTCCTGGGTAAATAAACCCCACACGTTTGTTGCTGTCTGTCTGGTGTCTTCTATCCCGTTTCTCCCCAAGTAGCTTTTTTTTCCATGCTTGAAAAGTTTCATTGGTTTTTGACGGTAGAGAAAAGGTCTTAAGGAAAATGTGTTGGCCAGAGCGGCCTCTCACTCACATGAGCAGAAAAAGGCAGGGATAGGCAGAAAGAGGTGAACTGGGGTAGGACATCTAGGAATGAACTTCCTGGAGAGGCTGGAGGTTGAAGCCCATCAAGAAGAGGACACAGAGGCTTGGGCAAACTGGTTGTCCAAGATCAGCAGTCAGGTAGGGAATGTGATGTTGCTTGGACCCCCCCTTGGGGGGCCATGCCCTGGGGCATCCCAGCAATGCCACAGGAGAGTGGCAACAAATGCACAAGGTTTGGCAGATTCAGGCTTGCCTGTGGAAGGCAAGTTATCTGGAAATGGTTTCCACCAGGCACAGAGGAGTATTGCGGCAGACTGTGCCACCTGAACTGGTCCTGTATCAACCACTTCTGGGGGATTTGAGGTCATTTTCCTTGTTTCTTGCTCACCACCATTGGCTTTGCAGGGCTGAGACAAGTTTCCGTCCAAGGGACTGTGTTACCATCTCCCAAATGCAATGGGATTAGGGACACAGCATGGGGAACAGCATCATTCAGGATCCAGTCAGGACAAGGTAACATGACCAAGAAACATCCTTCTAGATGTGACTTTACTCCTCAAACCATGCAAAGTGTGCTGGTTTCAGCTTAATGCTCTTGGGTCCCCATGGGTTTGGCTTTACCTGTGCATCACCCAGAGATGGAGAAGCAGATGCTCTGCTGAAACCACTGCATTTCACTCCTTTGTGACCCTTTTTGTCCTGAGGATGGAGGGGTCTAGACGTCTGTGGGCTTGGATTTGCCTCTGCTGAGGGGGAGATTTTGGAGACCCACACTTCCTTCACTGGCATTCGGAGTAAGTAAAGGGCAGAGTGAGTCTTCAGGGCATGTTGGTGTGTCTCAGCTGGGAGATGGGCTCAGATCCAGCGGCTGAGAGCTCCTGGGACCAGTGCTTCCAGCTCAGATGTTTGAACGGTGGCCATTTGCTCTGCAGATGCCCCTCAGTAGTTTTCGAGCTAGTGCAGCATGTGGGGGATGTGAAACCCAGGCTAAAGAAGAGAGGGGAAGGGGAAATGCCTTGATATTATTATTTCAGCAGATGATGGAGATTGCTACTGCTGGATGGCCATTGAGGCCATGGGTGGAAGGGAGACTGAAGGTGGGGATGGCTGTGATTAGCAGCAAAATCAGTTAACACCAGTAGTTTCAGTAGGGATTAAGCCATGTGCTTCATTAGTAGCAATCAGGGCTACTGTTTGGGAGCAGGTTACCGCCAATGTTCTTACACCATTATCCCAAACACCAGACGTGAAGCACTGCCCAGTCCAGCATCGGAATGAGTCGCCCAGAGAGGTATGACGTCTCCATCCTTGAAGGCTTTCAAGACCCAACTGGGTAAAGTCCTTCCAACTTGGTCTGACCGTGCTTTGGGCAAGAGGTTGCACTAGAGACCTCCTGAGGTCCCTTCCCACGTGAGTTATCCTATAACACTATGACATGTGACATCTCTGGTCCTGTCCTACCTGTCCCTGGGTTTGGAGGCTCTTCTTGTTGCCATGATAGCTGGAAGGTTTCATCAAAGCAAAGAGCCATCACCCCTGGCTCTATCCTGGTAACTGGGATACTGCTGCAGGTTTTGAGGTCCTTAAAGTCCTCTTCTGGCAGCAACCCAGACCCATGGGCGGTGCTTCCTAAGTCATTAAAATTCCACTTCCACTCCAGCATTTTTAAAATTACTGTGAAATGTTCAATTTCCTGCCACAGTCATTTTATGAAAACGATTTGGAAGCAATTTGTATTATTTTTAAGCTAAAAACCCCCTGTTTTATTTTGGTAGCACGACTGTCTCAGAGAATTATTTTTTTTTTTAATTATTTTTTATTTTTCAGAAATGCTCTGTAGCATCAGGTCTCTCCAGGGGATGCAAACCAGAGCTGTGCCCAGAGTTGTCCCAACACAGCCCGTCTCACCCCGCTGACCGGAGAAGGCACTTTGGTTCCCAACATCAACTCTGCAGTTTGGGTGCCCTATGATGGGTGGTATGACCTGCTCCTCTTTCTCCTGGAGTGGGATCAAAACACTCCAGCTCTCTCAAGGCACTGGATGGGGACCCCTTCTCCTCCCTCTCCCAAGGTCCTTGGGTTTTTGCAGAGATGGTGACACAGGAACTGCTAGACCCGTAGACTCATCTGGCCCAAAGATGGTGACTTTGGGCTATTTCAGAAAAAGGAGCCCGTTTCCTCTGTTTCACCCCAAAGCTTCAGAAAATCTTGATCCCAGGCTGATCTGAGGTAGCTGCCACCCAGCCTGGCCCAAGAGTGCAAGGTTTAATGGACACGGAGAGGATTTTCTTATCTTGCAGTAGGAAAGCAGATAATCCTTCCTGCTCAAATACTTCGGAGAGGGGCATAGCTGCCTTCTCACAATGAAAAAGTGCTAACTCTGAACCCTACTGATGGCATTTCTGCTTGTCATGGGCACAATGAACTTCTCCACTTTGTGGCGGTAGCAGCTTCCCCCTAACATGCTTTGCCAGAGGGCTTTCCTGATTGCCCCTGAACCACAGTAGCTTCATTTGGAGACTCGGGTGTCATGTATGAGATGCCACGTGGGTGGGAATAAACTGACTGCCCACACTTGAGCACTCAGTTATTATCAGACACTTGGGCTCCTTCCACAGCCCCTTTGCAGGTCATCTGGCAAAGCTTTTGGGATGTATAAGAGACAGCTCCTCCTGGCAATGAAAAAAAAAAGGGGAAACCAAGCAGAATAAAATCACCAGGGCTTTGTGTTCCTCCCCAAAAGGCTTCAGTGACCCGTTTTCCAGGCTGCTGGCCTGTCCCTGCCTGATGACACTGCAGGGAGGGAGGCAGTGCCTGCTGAAGGGACATTTCCAACACTAGATGGAGCAGTGACCCTAGACATGAAGGAGCGAAAAAATCTTGCTCTTCTTTAATTCACTCCTTTCTTGCCCTGCATCTCGGCCCCAAAGGGAATTTGGGGAAGAACAAAAATTTTTCAGCATTCAGGCAGGTTGCCACCCCATGGTGGATGCTCAGGGTCCTGTGGTGGGGACCGTCCCTTGATGAGCTGCCCGGCTGTGGTGGCCGAGGGATTAGGGTCTCGCCTCTGGGGGACATTGCCCATCCCAGGAGATGAAGCAGGGATCAGGGGGATCAGACTCCGGGTCATTTCCTTGTTGCCTTAACACGTGCGTTTTTTCCTCAGCCGCACAAAGGCAGGAGGTCAAAGGCTGGGGATTAAAAGGTGACGGATGGACATCTGCGGCCAAAACACAGAGCGTTTGTGCCCGGGTGTCCAGCGGCGGTGGCCGTACTGCTTTAGGGATGAGCTGCCTGCAAGGAGATGGAGGGGTTTCTCCAGGGCTAAGAGGGATCCTTGGATCTTGCGTCGGAGGCCACCGGAGTGGCACAGGGCATGGCCGTGCTGGCTTGTCCCTACCTGCCATAGGTGCTCTGAACATGCAGAGCAAAGGGGAAAGCACTTTTGCATGTTCCTCCTTCTCTGACATATTTCCCATCTCTCATCCACGTGGGACATCTGGGTTTGGACTTAACGGGACAGATTTAGCCAGCAAAATGCTTTTTCCCCAGTGATTTGAGAGGACACATGCTGTGGACCCTCAGCCCTGGTCATGTCTGTAGGAAATACCTTCTTCAGGAGGTGAGCGGGAGCCTCCATGATGGAGCTCCCTGCAAGTTGGTGCCTCAGTTTACCTCTGAGTATGAAAGCTATAAGCAGACACTCCAGCTCTCTGGAGTTACTGTGAGATTCAGGACATGCCGAGAAAGTGTTTGGAGCTCCCTAGGCTATTATTACAAGGCTACCTCTATATTAAGAATGGTTGATGTCCTACTTGTGTGTCTTTCCTTCTCATCCCATGGCTGCTGGTGCCACCTGTGGGCTGTATCTCACACAGCTGGTATCTCCACGGCTTGATGTGTTGATATGAGTTGGAGGAGGGCCTTTACATCAGCCTTTTGGGGGGCTGGTCTACCAGGATCCAGAGACTCTCCTCTCCACGGTGCAGCTGGACAAATGACCCTGATGGTAACAGTTGTCCTTGTCACGTCTATGAAGAAGCTAATAGATTTTAATGGCCCTGAGTTTTACATAGTCCACCCACACCTCCTTCTTGTGGCCCCATCATCCTTACCACCTCGAAAAGAGCAGGACCAAGATCGGAGTGGTTCCTAATGGCCAAATGAAGGTATCATCTTTACCAGCTTGGAAAGCCCAGGGCCAGGCCTGAGTTGGCCTCAGGTCTCGTGCAGGGTGGACAGTAACAGCTCTCTTCATCCCATTGGCTCAGTTTTGGATCCATCCTCCTGGATTTTGGGCCCTTGGCACCTGTGTCAAAATTCAGTTCCTGTTTGTCCTTGGCAATCAGTGGACGGCAGCTCAGATGGGCAGTTTGGTCTCTGGAGGTGCCCGGACACAAGAAATCACCCAGGTCCCAACTGAGGCAGCTTAGCCAAACTGCTGCTCTTTGGTGGGGTGGATCTGGGCATCAATATGGCTTTGAGTGGTCTTCACATGGGGTCATTGTAGGAGCATGCCAAAGAGCAATCGGTCAAGTGCAGGACCTTGGACCCATCTCCCGCACTGTCCCTATGCTGTCGGTCTGTCCTTGCAGACAGACACAATCTGAGTCCCAAGACCACATACCTTTGACCCCCATCTGAGAGGGCGTCCACCAGACCCTACAGGAGATGGAGCTGCTTGTTCCTCCTCAGGCTGGACCTCTCCATGAAGGCAGATGTCTGGCTTCTCTGTCCTGGTCCCACTGCCCAAAACCTTCCTCTGGGGTCAAGGCACATGTTTGGGCCACCAGACCTTGCAGGCTTTTCCAGCAAGCTGGGGTACAAAGCCCGGGGGCAAGGGGAGCCATGCCACAGCCCTGGGTAGTGGGAGCTTGGGTGCTTTAATTGAGGGCTTCAGAAGTCGTTCCCAGTGCTGGGAAGGTGGCTTAGCTCCGTAATGACCAAAATCTCAAATACCTGAGGCTTGAGTCACGGCTCGAGGAGGAAACATGCATAAACAAGCAGCAAGCCAGGAAACTCCACCACCCCGATGGACAAAGGTAAAACTCAGTGGCTTGGTATGTCTGCGCGATAGCAGCAAAAACCCCAGCCAGCGGGTTTTAGCTGATAATCGCAGCACCCCAGGCTGTGCTCGTGCGAGTGAAGCGAGGGCAGATTTAGGCAGCGCCGCTGAAGAACACCCAGGCTGCCGGAGCTGCCGGTCGGGGTGCTGGGTGAAATCACAGCGTACCCTGGGATTTCTCATGGGGGCAGGGAATAAAAGCAAAGTTCATCCCCCCAGGGAGGTCAGCGGGGTGGGGAAACTGAGGCAGGGAACACGCGGGAGGTAGTAGCTCATGTTTCTGAGCCCTTGCCGTGACCTTGGTTTCTCTTCTCTCTGCCAGGATCAGCGTGGAAAATAAACAGCCCCAAATCTCATCTGTCAGGGCTGGATCCCAGTGGAGCTTTTCCCGTCCCACCCCTCTGAATTTCCCCTCCAGCTTGAGGTGTGAGGAGAAAGAAACGTCTCCCAGGGAAGGTCAGGCATCACCGCGTGAGCTTCCAGCCAGGCTTGGCTGCAAGTCCTGAGGACGGAGGTCCTTCTGTCTCTTTTGTGCCTCAGTTTCCCATTATGCAGAACGAGACCTAGCAAACTGTCCTCTAGGGATGCCCTGAATGTGGTTACAACATTCCCAATGTTTTTTTTCTGCTGAGTATCGAGGGACAGCAAAGAGAGGGAAACCTGAGAGTCCCCTGAAATCAAGTGCGTGTTGGGAAGTGGATGGAGGAAACCTGGTGCACCTGGGGAGGATGGAGAACTGGTGACAATCGATTGTTACTGGTGCCCGGCGGCTCTGGGGGAAAGCAGGGACAATAGCGTGGCGTGGGATGAAGTTGAACCACGGGCTGCTTTTCCATCCCACATCGGTGTCGGGGCCTTATCTCATGGTGGCAAGCCCTGAGCGGGCAGAATCGCTTCGTTCAGGGCGCCCGGATGGCCAGTAAACAGCCGAGGAGTGATGGGCGTGTGCCGAGTTTGCCTTCCTGGCTGGAACGCCGCTTATCGCTCTCCCAGCGTTTCCCATTTTTTTCTCATGCCGCACTTCAAGCACAAGAGAGACATTGTCACTGTTCCTCGAACTACCAGGCGGGGAGCACGGCGGGGAGGGGAGAGAAAATACCCTTCTTGGCCTCTCTCTGCCTGCGCCTCCGTCTCTATAAATCAAGTGGATTTGTGTGGCTCCCCGGTCAAGTATGGGCATTAGCGCTGCGATGCGAAGTCATTTCAGTAATGTGCGCCCAGGAATGCGCCTTATCTGATTTCCCTCCTGGATTTTCTTTTTCCCAGTCCTGCAAACGGAGGGTGAAGCTTCCCCCGGGCTCATGGATTGAGATGTCCTGCGAGAGCATCAGTGCCGGTGCCATTCACCGGCGCCTTCCCGGCCAGCGTAGACCCAGGACCTCTCCCCATCAGCGGGTGCAACCGCTGTTTTTCAGACACTAAACAACTTCCCAGCCTGGACAGGGGCCATCCCATGCTGCCCAGGGAGGGCAATGAGATGATGACAACCCTCCTGAGCAGCTGCTGTTTAGGGGTTGAAAATTCAACCCTTCCACTTTACGCTGCCAAGCAAGGCAAGGACCAAAAAATTGCCCTGGGAGCTCAAATATAACCTATGCCTGTGCACAAATCACCCCACAAATAGATTCCCCTCCGGATTCTTGCAGATGGGGAGCTTTCCGTGCTCGATTTCTTTTAATACAAGAGCTTTTCCTTTGCTGGAGCGGGAGGGGGCCGGCGGCCGGGGGAAGCACGCCTGGAATGTGACAAGCCTGTTCTCCTGCTTGTTTGTGTAAACGAGTTGGGTCTATTCCCTTCCTCTCAAAGTGCAGATTTTAAGCCTTCTTGCAAAGTAAATTTACTTTGAGAGCGTGTGGATGCCAGCGCAGAGGAGGCGGTGTGGTCGTTGGTGATGATGATAATTAATAACATTAATAATTGAGAACAATAAAAGCTCTTTTTTTTTTTTTCCTCCAGAAGTGATGGGTGGTGACCAAGGGCTCCATCCCACACTACCCAACACCTTCATGTCCGTATCTCTTCTCACCCATGAGACCATCTGGCCATTTCCAGATGGGAATTTCTTGGCGAGATGGATTTCCAGGTGTCCACAGCCGGCCCTTTTTGCGTGTCCACGTTGCAGTGAAGAGCTCCTCAGCTCCTGAGTCCCAGCCACAGCAAGAAGCTTTAGAGCTGATCACAGACCAAATGATAATTTGCTAGAAAACGCAGAGGAGATGTGGACCCCAAAGGCTGGTGGGTGGCAACGTCCCTGATGGATGAGGGAATTGTTCAGCTCCAGGAAGATGCTCAGCCTGGCCCTGTTGCTATCCCAGGAAGACCATCGTTTATTCCCACTGCTGATGCAAAGCTTTGAGAGGTCCCTGTGAGGCAGTTCAGAGGACAAAACCCACTTTGTTTTGGCCTGAGAAAGACACTATCACCCCCTCCGCTGCCACTCTTAGTTATATCTTAGAGCAGTTATTGGCAGCAATATCTTAACAGTAATAATAATAATGACATTTATGATGATGATGATGAATGATCTGTGGTCAGTTACAACACCTCTGGAAATTTCACTCTCCCAGGAGATGCCAGTGAGTGCCTGGGGAATAAGCCCCTCTCTAGGTGATGTGCAAAGACCCCAAAATCCCCACTCACCACCCCAGGCACCAGGCGAGAGGCAAGTTTTCAGGGTTTTATCCAGTAAAATAGTCCCTGGAGTGGGGGATTGGGTTTTGCAGAACGATGCTGGGCATGGTAAGGAGCTGTGGACTGCCCATGTTCCTTGGCCACCTTCTATATGTGACTGGATGTGTCAGATAAAATCCATGGACATCCTCAGTGCATTGCTTTGCTCCCAGAACAGGCAGCCATCTGCACTTCTCCTCTTTCCCCATCATGTCTGGTTGTCAAACCGGCTTGTTGCTGCTGGGCAGGCCGGCAAATAGCCTTGGCATCATCTTATCACGTCCTCCTAAACAGGGTTTTAGCTGAAGCTGTGCAGGTGAAGACAGACATGTGGAAAGGCACCTTCTGTCTCCAAAAGGTGCAAGGTTGGAGATTTATCCTTTATGTACGGGTAGGGAAACTGAGGCACTGAGACAGCTGAAGGCAGTTTGGGTTAGAAGCCCCATCTCTTGTGTTCAAACCCCATGAACCGTCTGTGTGCATTTTCCATGGCCAGCTTCACCTGAGGTCACCAAGGTCACCTTCTCCTCCTCTCCCTTTGGGTGCTGCAGATTTCCCTGCCTCCAGGCTCTGCATGCAGGATCACCAACTTCACAGTCATCACTAATTGGCTTCAAGATCAGGATCAGTCCCTGATCCTCCTTTTCTGTCAGCATAGACACAAACTTGTGGCCACTGGAGCCAGAGAGCATTTTCTGCCATGGCTCGGCGTCCAACTACTCCATTCCCTTCTCAGAGTGGGGTTGCGTGTGGTGGTCACCTGGCTCCAGTGGCCACATAGATCTACTGAGCACAGGGTCCCGTCTCAACCTCAGCCTGATCCAACGCATCTTCAGGGGAGGAGATCTTCCTGGGATGACTTTGCAGGAGCAGTGCAGGGGTGCTTTTAATATGTGCATGGACACACTGAGGAGCTGTGGCCTTTCGGGAGGGTCTGGGGAGCTCTGCTGGTGCCAGAGCACGTTACCCACCCAGCTGAGAGTAAGGCAGGAGGTGACAAGTGGGAAAGTTTTCCTTTACCTCCTGCACGTTAATTGCACAAGTGAATTTCCCATCTCTTGGTTTGGAAAAGCCCTCCAAATCCATTTCCCACGAGCCGGTGTTTAAGTCCCATTTTAATATGGATTGTGCCTTGTCTCCGTCCCTGTGGGAGTGCTGGATGTGCTTAGCTTGACTCCGTCCAGCAAGACTGTAGCATAAACTGCCTTTAGTGCAACACCCTTGCTTGAATCCTTTGGGACTTGAGAAAAGCTGAACCTGTTGGTTCCTCTGTTTTTGCATCCCCAGCTCTTTGTGTCTCCTCTATGCCAATGGAGGTGGTTGTTCTGAATGATGAACACTTTGTTCAGGTGTACCCAGGGTACAGCCTTCTCACAGCCTGAAATCTCCCAAGGTGTTGAATCTACTGCTGGTGCACAATGAGATGTAGTTGAGAGGGTCCCCTGAGTAAGGGGTAGCACATGCCCCAAAACAGGCACCAACCCACGTCCCACCCCATTCTTCTCCTCCACCCACCAGCCTGCCCTACCTTATTCCTGGGTATTGACCTAGTGTACATGGGGGTTGACAAACCATTATTTCCAAACCCGAAATGCTTCCACACATGAAGGCTTGCTTTCTTTAACCTTGTCTTTTTACCATTCCGTGGTTTTAAACTGAAAATGGCTGAATGCAAACACTGGAGGAAATCTCGCTGAACTGACGCAAGGTCCATCTTACAGCTTGTCTGCCTGCTTCTTTTCTGCTCCAGGGTGCACCCACCAAGGACTGGGTCCATGCCCTGAAATGGAAACAAACCTTCTCCCTGGCCATGGTTGACAGAGAGAAGGACCTTCCCAAGGCCGCTTGTCCCACCAAATCTCTGGCTTCCCTCTTGGAGACGTTCCCATCTTGGACAATGATGCTCCCAGCCAACATGATCCTTCAAGCCCTTGAACTATGCAGAGTGGGCTAATTCTGGGTTGATCTGTTGGACCCCCTTTGTCATGGAACATTAGGTTTCTCCACTGGAATTCCCCGGGGAGATGCTGCCAACAGTTTGAATGGACGCCTGTCCACCCCAGGCCTTTCCAACCCCCAAACGTGGCGTTAAACACTGCAAAGCATGTCAGGCTTTGAGTTCTGTGTCGGGACACGTCTGAGGCATTAAGCTCCAAATGCCATGTGAAGACTGGGAACATTTTTGTGGCAAGTTGCCATCTTCCCCCCAGATCGTTTACCTCTTGAGTGACAAACCCGGCTTTGAAATGCTTCTAATGCTTTGCAATGCTTCTAATGCTTTGCAATGCTGTGGCTTCTCCTCTGTGATCATCTCTGAGCGCGGTACAGACGTTATCTAGTTACGACCCTCCCTGAAGCAAAATGGGGCAATTCCTGGCATTTTCAGCGCGCTTGTGTTTGTATTATATGGAGCCAATCCAGGCAGACAGATAATCCCAAACTTTCGTGATGCTTGAGTCCGTGTCTTTGCAGGCTGCTGTGTCCTTGGACAATGGTCGGAAAGGAAATACCATGGATACGGTCACCCTCTGTACACATATGTGTGAGTGCACGCTTGTGAGAAGCTGATTGCACCTAATTTGAAAGCAGGGCAGAGGTTTCCAACACGTCTCTGCTCAGAAACTCAGGTCATTATGGAACAAGCCCTTCAGACTGAATTCTCTGAGGTTTAGGTGCCTGGACAGAGCCTAGCATCTCCACTGGTTTCAATGGGAGCTCAGACACCAGGTGTCCAAGAAGATGCCTACACCTCGGTTTGGATGTCTTTCATCCTTAGTGTTAGGCGGGATGAATCCCAACTCATTTGAGACTAGTAGCAGCAGGACCACACTCCAGGTCCTCGCTAGAGCGTCTGTGCTCATTTTCTCTTGCACAGATACAGCCCAACCGCTTGCGTTCTGTGTGGGGTGGAAAATACTACACCAGCTGTGTGGTCTGGGGTAATTTTCATTAGTCTCTGACTCGATGGCTGAATTGCAAGCCCACTCCTGGAGCTGTCAAGCAACGTGGTTCTTTAGACTTGAAACAAGGAGCTGATTTTTTTCCCTTTTTTGATTCCCCACCCTTTTTGGCCAATACACTTGGATGATTTACTGATGCAGATCTGCCGGATTAAGTAATTGATTTGATGCCTCTTGAGTGCCAAGAAAGAAATACTCTGCATTAAAAAAATAAGAAATGTGCCAGCAAATCCAGCCCTAAGTACTATTTAAGGGCTTCTGAGAAGGCTGGCTTGACACTGGCAGGGCCACCCACGCTCCTCTTCCCGTGTCCCCTGCCCCAGTGTCTTGGGAAGATCCTCTACAAGGATGAGAATGGGGTTTTATTCCCATCCCATTCAGGGGTCAGTGGGTTGTGTGAGGTGCATAGGTGCCTTCCAGCTGGAACCGGGTGGGAAATAATTATGATAGTAGAAATTTTCCCATTCCTCAGCAAGGTGAGCTCCAGGCCATCAAGAAAAGAGCAAAGAGCAGCTCTGTGGGAGGATGACTGGTGGACAGATCAGCCCTTCCTAAGGTCAGGGATGCAAGTTCAAGCCTCTTTTCTACCTTTTCTGCCTTGCTGTTGTCATAAACTCTTTAAGGAAGGGACTGATTTAATTATTTGTTAGAGCAGGTGTGAACCACTCTTTGGATGGACATTTCTCCTTTGCTTTTAATTAGAAATTCTGGGACAAAAGAATATTTCCTGGCAAGTTTGGTGTGAACTGACATATGCCTGGGAAAACTCTATTACTTTATTAAAAAAAAACCTCTAAAAATTGTCCAAAACACAACCTCAGACTCAGCTGCTCTCTGAGTAGCATTTTTGGTGAGCTAAACTGGGTCATAATTTTGCCCGGTAAGCCCAAGTGGAATAAGCTAGCAAAGACTAGTACAAAAATATTGCAAAAAGCCTTTGTCCCTTCTGAATTTCTGCAAAAAAAGGTTTGGTTTGGCCCATGGCTGAAATATTTCAATGGGGACCTTTGGTGGGGACTTCCAGGGGAAAAAAACTAATTGAGGAGAAAAAGTGAAATGGAGATAGGAGCCTCTTCCAAAGAGACTTTAAAGGTAACAGAATATGGAGTGAAGTTTCCTCTGTGAAAAACAATTGCTGGTAAATTTGGTTACTGTATAGCAGCTGTCTCTGAAATACGTTCAAGATAAGGATGAGAAATTCGGGGGTTGTTTGAACCATTGCTGCTGAATCGCTGCACTTTGGACCTAATTCTGCTGTTGAAAAACAGAAGCTGGTTTTAGGTGTGTAACCAAAGCTGAGCTTAAAAATGTCTCCCAAGGCGAGTTCAAATGAGAGCAGCCAGAACAGGGCTATCCTAAACAGGGATTAAAAAAAATAATATCATAACTGCTCTTAGAAACACAAAATTGGATCATTGTGGGCCTCAGTTTCCCACTTGCAAAAAATGCCAGGAGCAGTTTTGAAGGTTCTGAGTTATTCTGAACTGCAAAGTAAATATCACTGGTTTAGGGAAAACCTCAGTAGGGCTGTCTACCCACTAATTGTTTCAGTGTTTTTTCCACATATTTTTTTTTTGTGGGGAATACGGTTTCAGCATTGCCAACCACTGTGTGATTCTTGGGGTTCCTAGTGTTTCTCCTCTTGCCGTGTCAACTTCTGGGCTCCTGCAATTGTGGGGAAATTGCCACTTTCCTTTTGAGAAATCAGCAGCTTTTAGCTCATAAAGAAGCATGGCAGCCCTTGGAAAAGCCAGACATTACAAATTCTAAGTCGAGTGAAAGAAAAGGGCTGCCTCCAAAGTCTAGATGGCTAAAATGATTACAAGATGCACGTGTTAGAAATCCTCACTGTTCCCAACCTGGTCATCTCTCTTGGGGCTCCCTTGCTTGTCGCTGACGAATATTTGAGTTGCCAGCCCTGTGCTGCTATGGGATGGTTAAAACCTGGCAACCGAAGATGATGATAATTAAAAAATTGTCACACCACCAGGAAAAAACAAACAAACAAACTAAAGAAAAAAATGGGGGGAAAAGAATGGTGAGACTGGAGCTCCCAGCTTGTGCTTGGCATCTTTTTCTTTGGCAGTGTGTCTTTGGATTTTTGGGAGAGTCTCTCAGAGAGCTGGTGAGCGCCCTTCATGGTCAGGACTCTAATTAGCCACTCGTCTCTCCCTGCAGGCATCTGGATGGGCTTCCCCAGCACATTGGGCATCCTTCGGTAGGGCACGGAGGGGAGGCTGGCAGCCTCCGGGCTTCACAGGGTGCAGAATTTACATCGGCTTAATCGGAGGTAGTGGAGTTGGCCTGTCTCTATTTTTCTCCTTTTTTTCCCCCCTCTTTGTTTTGCTTCATGACGGGCTGCTGAATGCATGAAGTGATGTGAATTGATTTGATTTAATTAATCCGTTTAAAAAATATAGATCTGCTGTTTGTACATTTCCCCTCCATCTCTCTCGACAGATTGTTGGCTCTCCGCTCCAGCAGGCTTGCAAGCCGGCAAACTCCCTCTGCTGGCACGGCTACCTCCCATTTTCTTCTAGCCAGAAATTTATGATATAATCAGACTTTCCCCAGCAGTACAATCGTCTTCGTGGGAACAGCATTGTTCATAGATGTCCTCGCTTTATACACCAGTTGTTTTTTAGCGCATATTAGCATCCTGGGGATGCTGCAGGCCCCCATCCCTAACCTGGGAGCAGATGATGGACAAGCCAATGTGGACATCCCCATGGGCGTAGGGGTCCGTCGAATGGCCACTCTGGGTGCCAGCGTCGTTCCCTGATCACTCTTCTTAATTTTCCAGCAAGGACACAGGTCAAGCATGAGGGATCTGGGTGTACTCATGAAGCAAATTATTACCCAGGTTGAGTAACTGGCATCTGCCCAAGAGGGAAGGAGAGAAACTTTCTGGAGAGATTCTGCCTGTCTAGTGCTGGGACCTTATCAGGGCTGGACTGTGTTAAGGAAGGATGTATATCCATTCAGACACTTTTTGTTGAAGAGATTTCTCCTCCACCAACCAAAAAACCCGTACTCGTGTGGAGAGCTTCCTCCTCTGCTGTAGCAAATGTACTTGACGGGGTGTACCTGAGCCCAGCCCTGAAAGCAGGCACTGTGCTAAAGTGTTTGCTTGGCTTCAGAAATGTTAAGAGAGGGAATTTCTCTTTAGGAAGCTCGAAGATGTCAGTTTGAGTTCACTCTGTGCCTGACCCAAAGCTTCTTGAAGGCAATGCAAAGCTATCATGGACTTTGAATCAGGCTCTGAGCCCATGAACTCATACCTGAGCAGGAAGAAAAAAACCAAAACAAACCAAAAAAGCCCCCAAAACCCTAACAGCAAGTATCTCCAAATGAAGAAAGATCTTGTTTCTGAACTCCCACGCTGAAATGCCAGTCATTGGAGGGCTGGTGCTCCTCTTTCTTCTGTGCACCAGAGAGGTTACCCTTCTGCATCTCCATCTGTATCAATGTCCAGTTTGCTTTTGAAACCTGCTGAAACCTGGGAACCTCGGTTCCACAGGGCAAACACCCATCTTACGCAAAGGTTTATTTTTTTTTTAATGATTCCTTTATTATCTTTTCCTCTGATACATAGATGTTTTATCTGTCCCTGGAAAGCTTTGTCATGTTACACTCAAAGTAATGGATGTGCCTTTCTTCTCCTGCACTGCTGGGGTGTGAAGCTGGTGAGGTGAAGGTTGGTACCTGGCCAGGGTGGAGTAGAAGTCATCCACTAAAGGGCTTTGAAGTCCTTCAGAGGGGGATTCTCCTCTCTCTTGTGACTTCCCTAGACTCATAGAATAATAATTTGGGTAGAAAAGGACCTCCAGAGGTCAACTTCTCCAAGCCATGGTGTCCTCTAAGCCATTAATTTGACCTAGCAGGATATGGGGACAGGATGGTGACTGTTCCCAATGGACAGCATGGATGGGGTTGCTCTGCAGTTCATGGGAACTCATTTCTCCACGATCTGAAATTGTTTGAGATTGTCATTGATGTGGTTTGGACCTGGGCCTGCCAGGGCAATCTCCACAGAGCAGGCAGAGGACTGCAAACCCCAGCCTCACCCTGGGAGGCATTGTGGATGCAGCCCCCTTTGCTAGAGGGTTGGAGAGCTGGACGGCATGGAGGCAGGCCTGTTCACTCACCCCCAGTTCCCAGATGGATGGGTTTTGGCTGCCTTAGGACCGAGGAGTGGGTGTTATGTTCTTGGTGTCATGATGTGGGGCTTTTAGGGATAGCGTTAGAGCCAACCTGGTGCAGTCAGTGCCTTTGCAAAGAGCCAGTCTTTGCTTGGAGAATGGTGTTGTCTTGTTCCACAGTGGAGCTGACACACAACCAGGGTGACCCTCAGGACCTGAGAGCAAGAGAAGAAGCGACAGGAGCTGGTGGCATCATCTAGAAGAGCATGAGGAAGAAGGGGGTGTGTGTATGAAACAGCTCTAGGAGCAGCCAAGCTTGGGAACCATCTGAGAGCAACGTTGTGTGAACACACTGCACTGCAAGAGGGCTTTGGGTGGCATTTGTGTCACTTAGGCAATGTCAGAGATGACATGTGAGGAAGGAGATGGAAGAGGGTAGGGGGCCAGTCCGGCTCTAGCGAGAGCGGGCAGGGATGCCTGAAGAAGGGCTGCATCTTACAAACAGCTGCAATCACAGAGCACTGTGTTGGCAACACGAAATATGTCAACAAGCAGCAATTAGGGCTGCAGCACAGAGCCCTGCCGACCACCAAAGGAGCTGACCTGGAGGACTGGGGCCAGCCTGGATCTCACTCAACGCCTGCCCCAGGGCCAGTGCAGCTGGATCTGGGCAGGTCTCTCCCCCCACTGTGATGGCACGCTTCCCTGAGTGCTCCAGGACACAGACATGGCCCTGAGGTCCCACCAAGTGCCTCCGACCTCTCCAAGCGTGAGGAGCATCTTCCTGCTGATGTGAGCCCTGGTATGGAGATCAAAGGCTGGTTTCTGTTTTGTGAGAGGGGTGCCGACCACAGAGGTTGGGTGAGAGAGCAGCGGGCTTGCAGCTTGCACCACATCCTGGTTTCTGTCCGACTCTGACAGAGGTTGGTCTGACACTTCCATTAGAAGATGGTATTTCCAGTTTCTTCAAACTTTGCCAAGCTTTCAGTACTCAGGATGAAATTTTCCAGGTGCACATCTGCCTTTTTGCCACAGCCGAAAGCTGAGACTGCAGTGGTTTGTCCCTCACAAGGAACAGCTACTGTTTTTGCTGGTGTGAACTCATGCATTTTGGGGGAAGATCTTCTACCCCTGTTAGCAATGGCAATAACATGAGGATTTCGTTTTCCTACAAAAACAAAACAGAAGTGTATTCCTCCAGGGGGGAAAACTCCTGTTTGTACATGACCAGGAGAAACCAGTTAAAGTGCAGAAGTTAAATCCTGGAGCAGTCCATCTTCACTGATAAGTCACCAAGCACACAGCCATTACTGCTCTGTCTTTGAAGCTCTCCATTTCAGTGACTACCACTGGTTGCTCAAGGAAGCCCTTGAGATTAGCAAGGCTTGACAAACTCCACAGAGATATAAATCTTCATCTAGATGGTACCCAGACCCTGCAGATTAGGGGGATGGGATGTCTCAAGTTCAGAATAACAACTGCTGTAGCTAATGCCCTTCTGTTGTGCCATTTCTGGACTCCAAGTAGTTTCTCGGTGTGCTGAGCAGAGACAGCTGCAACCACCTGCTTTGCACAGGTACCACTGGGACTTACCCCTATTTCCTTCAGCCCTGGGAGCCCATCTGGGACCACATCGCTGCTTGCTCTTCTGAGCCCTCATGCTCCTTCTTTCCCTCTTTAAGGGTGGCTGGGATGGAGCAGCCGTTCACTGGGTGTGCTGCTCCAGGGGCTGCTCATCTCCTGCAAGACCACTCGCTCACCGGTATCAAACCCCACATTCCTGCAGGCAGCCTGACACCTCAGGCTCCCGCAGACCAGCAGTGGAAAAGCAAATTTCCCTTCTAGGCATGTTTGAAAGAAGGCATCAGAGAAGAATTTCAAGTGGAAAAATACCAAACTCTTGCACTTGACTGAGAACCAAAATAGATTGCAACAGTGCTTTCCTCTGGGAGGAATTTTCCTACCTGGGGGCAGCAGTGGGGGGAAAGGGCTTGAACGGACAGGTATGAGGCTAAAAAAAAAAATGTCAGGTCCTTTCTTTGCACAAGCAAAAAGGGAGGTTGGCAGCGGGGCAGCACCAGGGAACAGGGCTGCACCTTGCTTTGGGCATCTCATTGTGTTTTTCTTGTGCGTTGGCAGAGCTGAGTGGATGGTGTCCCACCAGCCAAGGAGGGACTGGAATACGTTGCGTTCCACCATGGTATATGTTATACATTCATTTAATTTGCTGCATGTGGCTGTTGAATATATATAGATATATAATTTCGCAGAATCATGGAAGAGTTGAGGTCGGCAGGAATCTGTGGAGATCGTCTAGTCCAAACCTCTGCTCAAGTGGTGCCACCTACAGCAGGTTGCCCCAGTCCACTCTTTGATCACCCTCACAGTGACAAAGCTTTATCTTACATTTCAGTAGAATCTCTTGTGTTTCAATTTGTGTCCTAGAAATAATTTTATTTTGAAGATTCACCAGTCTTTGAAACGAGCTCCCTTTCCAGTGCTCCTTTGTGTTCATCAGTCTGATGGCCAAAGGTCCAAATTCAAGTCCAAGTTCAGACTCTAAGTCTCTGGGGGTGATGGGTAGACCTGACCCTACTCCATGGATGATCCTACCTGACCCACCCCGTTTGCTGGGGAGCAGAAAATAAGCTGGGCCACTTTTCTAACCACACCTCCCACTGCCTAATTATCTCACCAACCATCTTTGCGTTCAATGTAGGCGTTGGGACATGGCCTGAAATTGGCTTCCTAGCTCCGAGAAGGGGATGGGGGCGCATCCAGTGACTTCCTACCATCCCCTGTGTGGCAGGATCTGGCCCCACAGCTGACAATGGGCTGCTTGTTGGGCTGAGGCATTCAGCAGGACCCCGAGGTAAAGGGGAGACTCCCTTTTACTGCTTCTTGCTTAATAACAGGCTTGAGGATATTAATTACCTTAATTAGAGCTGGCCAAACCTGTTTGGCTTGGAGCTGGGAGTTGATGGGGACCAGCTCTCTCAGCTTTTTTTCTGCTCTTAGGTCTCATGATGTTCCCCAAAGAGCGAGACCTGTCCTATTTCAAATGTAATTAAAAGGCCTTTGAGAGGCTCCTTAGATCCTGCAGCTTTCCGAGCAAGGAGACCTCTCTTCAGTAAGGGGCTGTGTTTCATAAGCAGCAAGAAAAGTGGCTTTATTTTACTCCCCTCCCCAAAATAAAACCAGATGTTTTTGGTGATGCAGGGAGGTCATGGGCATAAGACATTGTGCTGTCCTCCGGAGACTTGCGACTGGAAAAAACCTCATTCTTGGGATTGTAAATCCCCTTGGGAAACATGGAGGGTGGGTTTGCGGATGAAGAACCCGGGCCAGTCGTGAAGCTGGAGACGACTCAGCCCCCTGCTTGGCTGGCAGTGCAGGAAAAGCCTCCTGTCTCAGTTTCCCAGCTGGAAGATGTACTGTGTCTTGTCCAGTCATCACTTTTACTGACATACGTAATACTTCGTTGGGGCCTGGGGTATCACAAGCAGTAGCGTTTGGTGACTCAGCTGCTCAGAATTTGCCCAGAGAAGTGACTTCATGGTGAGTCTTCATGGTGAATGCTACGTCAATGCAAGGTGAGACACTGGGCTCAGATAGCCAGGTGGCCTCTCTCTGTGTTTCCCTCTTGTTGTCACTCTCCCAGAATGGGTAGTGTTTGCTGATGACCTGTTGTCACGATTCACTCTTCTCTTTCCTTTGGCTGAAGGTGCTAAGCTCATCTCAGGTTGACCTCCAAATGGAGGTCTTATGACTTATGCATTTGTGGGTCACACATTTCCACTGGCTGAGAGAGGACCTTGGAGTGGCTCAATCTACAATTCCTTTTGCAAGAAAGTGGGATTGTCTGTGGAAGCACAGTCCTTGTAGTATGTGCAGCCTCCCACAAACTGATGGTGTGTCACACTAGGGCTGCCAGTCCCTTACCTTCTCTATAGCCTCACGGGATGACAGGACCCATGCTAGATTCCTCCAGCACTCATTGTGTTCAAATAATGACCTTGGCTCTCTTTCTTTGTATCCTGTACTGTCCCATCAGTGCTCATCAGCTCAAAAGTTTCCACCTCCTCTTGAGAAAGCAGGAGGCCATGCTGTGAGTCAACCGTCTTTAGCAGTTGTCACAGAGTGGACACTAGCCAGATGAAGGCATCTCAGAGAAGTGGTTGAAATGCCAGCTCATCTCTCTGGGGTCCCTAGGTCTTCAAGGGGAAAACTTCCTCCAGAAGGAGATTCGGAGATCCTAAGCTGTGTTTTTGCCCCGAGTCACCTTCCAGAGGCACCTTATCATTTTGCAGTTCTTCTGAAGTTTCTTAAAAATATTTGGGATCCATCACGCCTCACTGTGGTGCTGTGCGTGTGTGATAAGTACAGCCAAAGTGAGACTTGACTTAGCCTAAAGTAGAGGAGATGAAATGTACCGTTTCACTCCAGTGACTATACAGGGAGCCTGAAGTTCTTCATGAAACATCTCATGAAGGTTTGGATCCATATAGGGGTGGCCCTTGGTCATCCTATGAGCCTGGGGTTGACTTTATGTCATTGCTGCCAGGGATGATGCTACAGATGTGGCAGGGCCCAGGGTCTGTTCTCCAGGCAGGTAGGCATGCCCATCGCCATTGAGCAAACCTGACCTTCTTCCCCTTCCAAACTACCAGCTGGGGAGGATCCAGCAGTGCCTCTGCTGGATCCTGGTACCCAGGCTGGTGGCCGAGGCCCCTGCATTATATACAAAACTAGACTGATAGAGTCTCTATTATCCTGTTTACTCCTTTCCTCTGCACAGCAAGGAGAATATTATCTCCTTTGGTGGAACACCATGCTGTCTATAAAACACAGGTAGAAAATACAGAAAAAGGAGCATGGTTTTGGTCCACATGAAGCAGTGTTTTCAAGTAAAAAAATATTTGCACTTAGAAATACTTTGTTTTGTGCAGATGATATTTAGCTATTTAGCCAGCTGGCTTTTCCAAGCCAAAGGGACAAAGTGCTTATCCCAATCCTCTTCCTCCTCTTTTGCATTTCTTGTTGAAGGGTGGACATCAGGAGATACCCTATCCACCAGGTATTGCTACAACACATTGGAGAAAGCAGCTATCACATTTATTATTTTAATCCTGACTCAGGGTTCGAGTCAGGAATTTAGGACAGTTGTGGGCTCTGCCAATCCCGAGATGGATTTAATTCTTGCGTTTGCTCAGTTGGAGAAGGTACTCAAACTGGAGATCACATGGGAGTTACTCGTATTTCTGCATGTGCGTCTTCAGGGAGCGAACAAAAGTAAAACTGCCCCCCGCCCCGAAACAAGAAAACAACTTTATATTGAAAGCTTTCTAAATTGTTTGGGTTTATGGCTGGGCTCAAAATGAAGTAATGGACTACACTGATTGAGGGACTCCCTCAAGGTCCCTTCTAGATCTATCTTCAGCGTTTTGGTAATTCCAGTTCCTGAAATGCCTTTTTTTTGAGCTGCTGTCATGTTTTAAAACATGAAGTTTGATACCTTGTCCATTTATGTGAGAGAGATGTTAGCGAATGCGTTGCTGCAGTTATTGAAAACCTGTGTACACTGATGTGAGGATAAAATAGACCATGGAAGTTATGAACGGGAAAGCTGGATTTTCACACTAAATGATGTGAGGTCAGGTCTTGAGAGACCTATTCTGTAATGTTAAGGGGTGCTGGTATAAGTACTAATGTAGTACTTATTAATGTAGCTGGATGCTTACTGTCAGTGTGGTATCTCTGTGGACTGTATTTAAAATTTGTGTATGTTTCTGATCTGACTTACAGGTCTGTTGCCTTGTATTTGTCATCGTCATCTTGCAACACCTCCGACCTCTTCCAGGAAATGTGTCCTGTGTTTCGGCTTACCCTAGGAGCAAAAAGTTGTTGCTTAAGCAGGTTTCAGGCATCTCATCCTGTGAGCTTTCTGTAATTATTTGAATGAGTGTATTGAACTTGGTAGGCCATCCCAGATGGAGGTGGTCAGACACGTTAGCTTTGTCTTCTCCCTCCCCCTCAATGACAAGGACCTAGATCGTTGGCCAACTGCTCCCTTCCTCCAGACCGGCTGTCCTCCACCTCTGCTCTTTGGCATCCCCTAAAGCTGGGCTGCAGACACAGTCCCAGGCTGTCCGGCATCTCCAAGGGCATCTGCCAAGTGGGATCTGAGGAGGTCTCACTCCTCCTAGACCTCTTGAAGGCTGGCCCCAAGTCCTCTGTCACACTCCCACTTTGTCCTTACTGCTCAATTAAAAACCCTTCTCCTCCTACATCCCCTTGATTACAAATTTTGCTCAAGCCACCCCTTCACCTCTTCTTTAACAAACTTCCTGAGCCCTGAGTTGGGAGTTGGCTTCCCAGCTCCAAAACAGCTTGTGCGGCTCCTTCCCCAGGTCCTGGTGCTTTAGGAACATCTCCAACCTCTTCCAGGAAATGTGTCCTGTGTTTCGGCTTACCCTAGGAGCAAAAAATTGTTGCTTAAGCAGGTTTCAGGCATCTCATCCTGTGACCTTTCTGTAACTATTTGCATGAGTGTATTGACTTGTTCTGTGAATTATAAACTCCATTAACTCCTTAGTGACTCGCCAATGCTTGGTGAGAAGGGCTCAGATCCCAGACATATCTAATGTGCTTGAAATCTCTTCAAGCTTATGGGAATGAGGAGCTTAATCCTCCTTGCAGATCTAGTTCAAAATACCCTTTTCACTGATGAATGCTGACAGCTGCTGCTTGGAAATTCAGAATTAGCGACTTTATCACCCAGCACTGTAACCTCTTTTTTATGTGCTTTCCTAACTTTTCAGTCTATGAGAAATAAACGTACTGTGCCTTTAATCTTGCCCTGCTAAGATTTTCTTCTTTAAAAAAAAAAAAAAAAACACACACACAACCGAAATCGACTGCACTCCAGCAAACACCTGTATTGCCACTGAAAGGCCTTTTGCTAATATATTTTTCCCCCTGTTCTTGATCACACCTGTCTAGCTTTGGGCAAAATAAAATATTCGCATAGCTGCCAGAAGTAAAGTTCTTTCCTGGCTTGAGCTACTGTGTGTAAAGATCTCCAAAGAAATGTCAGATCACTTTATTGAATCCTACTGAAAACTTGTTTGACAGTAACATGCAGAAAGGATCAGGACCTCTCTCTAATTGCCAGTGGCTTGAAAAGAGCGTTTGTTTTGAAGGCTTAAAAATGTTTTTCTTTCTTTAAAAAAAAATAAATATTTTTATGGTGATATTTAGATGCATCAAAAAAACTCCATGCACATTGCTCCCGTGTTTGCATAGATGCATGAGCACACACTGCCTGCACAGGAGCCCATGGGGAGGGCTGGATCCACAGCTGGATTGCAGCCACCTCCGGGGCAGGAGGCAGAGCCAGCCAGCAGCATGCACCAGCTCGGCAGCACAGGCCAGGGTGCGGACTAATATATGCAGTTTTTTCGGGTGCTCTGAGCTTCACATGGTGGTAAAAAGCACCTTTATGCAGAGGACGTTTTGCCCTCATGAAGCCCTGTGCGTGAGCCGGTCAGAGCTACTTCAGAGAGGCAAAATTCCACCCTCCGCACACCGTGTCTTACAGCTCCGGCTTCCTGTGAGTGGAAACAAATACCCATTGTAGTGGGGAAAATAATTAGAAGCAGGTGAAAGCACATTTTTAATGATCCTCTGACCAAACTGATATTTAATTTACAACAGGAATATTTGCCTCTCTAAATCCTCCCTTGCTTCTCCCAGATGTTAATTACGGTTTGTCACTCCGGTGTCTGCTGTCTGAAATACGTGTTCCTCTGGGCGAGACCCAGTGCTAACCTTTGCCTTGGCATCCTGGAGAGCACTTCTTTAATTATTCTTTAATTTTGGGAGGAGTAAACTGGGATTACTGGGACGATCAAGCCTTTGAGATGGGGCAGGCAGCTGGAGCATCACTGGAACCCCCATTTCTGGAACTGGAACTGGAACACCTCTCTTATGAGGAAAGGCTGAGGGATTTGGGTCTCTTCAGTCTGTAAAAAAGACGTCTGAGGGGTGATCTTATCAACACTTATAAATACTTAAAGGGTGGGTGTCAGGAGGATGGGGCCAGGCTCTTTTCAGTGGTGCCCGGGGACAGGACAAGAGGCAATGGGCACAAACTTGAACATAGGAAGTTCCACCTAAACATGAGGAGGAACTTCTTTACCCTGAGGGTGGCAGAGCACTGGCACAGGCTGCCCAGAGAGGTGGTGGAGTCTCCAACTCTGGAGACATTCAAAACCCGCCTGGACATGTTCCTGTGTAACCTGCTCTAGGTGACCCTGCTCTGGCAGGGGGTTGGACTAGATGATCTCCAGAGGTCCCTTCCAACCCTATGATTCTATGATTCTATGATTCTATGATTTCTATCTGAGCTTCTCATGCAACATTAATCTGAGCTAGCCTGTTTCAAGTAGTCTGCCAGACCTCAAAATCTGGTTTGTGGGGACATTCAAACCCCATCTCTGGGTCGCTCATTTCCCCAAAGGCTGTTGGTCCTATTAGTCCAAGATGAAGTCTCCGTCCTCAGAGACGGAGACTGACTTTGAGGTCTGAGTTTGCCAAACAGCCTGCTGCTGCTCAGGTTTCCGCAGATCCTCAGGTGATGCCACAGCCGGGGTTTTTCAGATTCAAACCCTGTCCCCAGACTTTCTGATGTCTCCATTCTTCTGTGGTCATTTCCCTGCTAAATGTCACCTTGGATATCACGGGTCTTGTGGGAAATCTGAAGCCACCAGAGGTAGCAGCTCAGAAAATACACAGAGAAATCTCAGCTCCCTTGGTTTGAACTGAAGTCTAGCAAATTCAGTAAGGATGGTATTCATCTCAGCAGCCTTTAGGTGCCCACAAGGTTGATTTGGCAGTCTGAGGCAGGTGCCTGCATCTCTTTTTGTGGCCGATAAGGAGAAACGGGAAGCTCTTGAGGAAAGGTTTGGTGTGTATCAGACAGGAACTCAAGACACATCAGAGAAGTTCAGAGTTAAGACGGTTGGACCATTCCTGAGGTCTTTAGCTCCTAACAGAACTTTTTATCTATCCCAAGGGAACCCATTTTTGACAGTGAAGTGAAGACAGCAACTCGGTTATACTTGTGTTCTTGGTGGAGCCAGGGTGACTGAGTGGCTGAATCTGGTTTTTAATGTACACATGGACACACACATTTATCACACTAATTTTGACATTGTTAGCCCTTTGGGGCCCCAATACACCTTTCTGTGTTGCAAAATGAAATAGCCTAAGGCAAAGGGCCTTGCCCAAGGACACAGAAGGAGCCAGACCCACAACAGGACAAGACTGAAGGAGAAGAGCTGGTGGAAGCAATAGTTTCAGCTTGGAGACATCGATAGCAGGATATGCGGTTGCTGATGGAGGTGATGTTTTCTGTCCAGTTTCTCTAGACGTCTTGTTTCACAGCTGAGGGAATGACCAAATGCTTCCTTGGCTTTGCCAACAGGAGCTCTACAATTAGCCAATATCCTCATAAAAGCAGCATGGGGTCATCCAGGACTTCATCCTAGGAGGGACTCCACACAGTGTTAGTGTCCAGACACCAGTCAAATGAGCTGATTTAGAACCCATCATATGTTCACAAGGGCTCACGAAGCGTCATGTTGCAGGGATTGATTGGGAAGGCTAACATGCTCCCCACCTCCCACCCTGTACTAGCGACAAAACGCTGGTTTGGCATTGGCATCTCTCATCGATGGCATTTTTAAATTTTTTGCAGCTGCAGCTAAAGAAGGGGAGACGGAGGATAAGCAGGTGAACTTCTCCTGGTGGTTAGGAACCTGGAGTTTGCCATGTCCCCCAGTAAGAGATATCTTTTCCTATGGGTTTTGAAATTGTCTCATTCATGGAAGGACATGAATTAGAAGTAGGCCCTTCAGCATAGCTGACCAGAGTGACAAGAATAATTTCAGACCAGGTCTATCCACGTAAAGCTCATGCTTGTTTAACAATCTTGGTAGGGCAGTGGTCCTGTAAAACCCTTTTTGTACCAATCGTGAAAGGGAGAGGTCAAAACAGTCTTTATTCAAGGACATCCAACGTCATTGGAGGAGCTGGGAGCATCTGGTATCAGACAAACCACTTGTTTGCTCATTTGGGCAATATCTCCACCTAGCAGCAGGAGCTGCTAGGACTGCTTGGCTGGTAGAGCTTTCTAAAGAGATCTCTCCATGCACAGTGTCAGTGTCTGCTGGGTCTCATCCATAGAGACACCTGCATTGACGCAGACTTCTCTCTGTGCTGGCCGGGAGTGCAGACCCAAAGCATGCTGATGCACGCAGGATCCCATGCTGACACGTTCCGGTGTGTCCAAGCATCTGTGCTGATTCTGGTGGGGTGTCCTTCTTCATGGAGCTCTGCCGCCACCACCCCTCTGCTCCATATCAAGTCATGCAAAGCCTCTGCTGTTAAGTCAGACCATTGGAAACCCTCTCTTTATCTCTTGCTTCCCACTCATAACTGCCCATGCATACACGCGTGTTCATGTCCATGCATGCACATGGATGTGGACTCTCTGTGTCCTGTGTTAGGGCCTCTCCACTCACAGCTCAGCACATCTGCAGGCCCAGGCTCAGGAAGGAGAAATTAGGAAACTGATTTGTATTTATTTTTATGCTAGAGTAGGGTGGAACTTATCCCCAGATCTTGCCCACCTTACTGAAACCCAGAATTGCCATCTCCTTGGGGAGGGACAGACCTCTCCAGTGGCAGGTCAGATCTGAGGTGGCCTGAGTTGCCCATTGGGATGAGGTTTCTCTTTCTCTCCACAGCTGTAGATGAAGCCACTTGCAAAAGGGTCAGATCAGGGGTGTCCACTGAATATTTGTTCTTCTCAGTGGGGAACAAACCCAGGGGATATTCAAGCTGGTTGTACAGGTTGCTCTTTGAAGGTGGGAACGATTAGCAAGCAGGACTTGAAATCTTCAGTCTGCTTTGACACTGGGGATCCAACACACGTGGAAGTTCAAACCAGCACCTCCAGCAGGTCCCTGAACAGAGAGCTGTGAACTGCACCGTGTGCTTGGGTCTCCCAAATGCCTCCCATGCAACCCTTCATCACTGCCCGTGTTAGTTCCCCATCAGAAAATCTTCCCTGTCTCACGCTTGAGATTGAAAACTGCTTTGGTGATGGAATGAGTGATGGCCTATTCTGCACACCGTCAACACTCAGCACCATGGGGGCTTCATCTCATGACAGCAAGCTCCGAGGCTTTGCAGCTTCACCACTCACTAATCACTGCTAAATAAGAAAGGGGGCAAGAAGGCCGCTGAACTCATAACAAGCATGTTTAAATCAAGGAAAGAAAAATCAGAGGCCAAAAATTAAGGTGCTTTGATCCTTGATTTTATGTCAACAGAGACGAAAGGAGAACACTAAGTCTTTTTACTTTTTACCAGCTGCTGCTTGAAACAAAATAATTGGATAATTAAAAGGCCTTGCCTTATGTCAATTTTATTTAGGTGCCTTGATCCACTGATGGAATGTGTCATTGATAGAAGGTTTAAGAGCTCATTAGAAAAACCCAGAGATAAACCCGGGGCTCAGACCCTTCAAAGGGCTGTCAGCTAGGAAGGGAGCGGGGATGCTGTCCCAGAGTGGCCCAGCGGAATGGTACCACAAGGGAGAAACTGTGCTGGGCAACACCTGTAGTAAAACAGGTTACACCTTTAGCACAGCCAGGCTGCAGGTGTTGTGGAACACCCCATGCCCTCCCGTGCTC
Source organism: Chroicocephalus ridibundus (assembly GCF_963924245.1). Taxonomy (NCBI): domain Eukaryota; kingdom Metazoa; phylum Chordata; class Aves; order Charadriiformes; family Laridae; genus Chroicocephalus; species Chroicocephalus ridibundus. Next base: position 3,331,200 of record NC_086285.1, on the reverse strand, counting down.
CCCCAGGACCCGATTTGGGTCTGAAGAAACAAATGTGCTATCTGTGATGGTGTGGCATTTTTCTTTGGCAAGGTGTTGAAGTTTTGGTGGGGTGAGACCATGACATCCCATCTTGAAGGCACCCTCCCACCCTTGCTTCTCACCAGCCATTACTTGCCTTGTCTGACGTTCTCTCCTGGGTCTTGGGCAGGGATGAAGACTCTACAGAAAATAACAAGGCAAGCGTACCTTGCCCTTCTCCACCTCCCTTGGCTCCCCAAGCTCCAGTAGTTTTTCACAAGACTCATTTGCCAACTTTGAATGACTTAAACTTCTGCCTTTTTTGAAAACACTACCACGTTTAAGACACAATTAATACCTTCCGAAGGATGTGTCCTCTCATATAGGAACTTTTCCTTGTGTAAATGCATCTCTTTAGATCCAAGGCTGAGGATGATGTACAGCTCTTCTCTGGGAAGATGGTGCCTTTGCAATGATTAAAACGTTTGGGGCAAAGAACAATTCCTATAGGAATATTTCTTCCCCTGTTGGATTTTGGGTGAAAGTTTCCAAAGGGTCCTGAGCACAAACCAGTGCTGAGTCAGGGGCACATCCCTTACTCTGACTGCCATGTGAGTCTCACCACCTTTGGAAATAGAGGTCAGGGTGTTGATGCTTTTGAAAAATTAATCTTTATGTTAAATATCTGCATCAATTTTTTTAGCATTGGTTGATAATTACTGTCCTTGCTGACTTCATTTCCCTGTTTATTCCTTTTGTGACCACAGTGAACTGCAGTTCCACAGGCAGAGAGAGATGATGTTGTGTTACCTACACTGGGTAGGACTGATTCAATGCTGTCAAAAGGCAGCCAGGTGTCTTAAGCCACTCCTTTGGCCCTTTCTAGAGTCAATGGATAGAGGTGAGCATCTCTAGAGGATGGCACATCCTGGTTAAAACAGTTCCTCCAGATAGCCGGGAATGACTTGCCCTCTGAAAGTAGCCTACTGATAGGAGAGAGGCCCCAGTTGCCTAGGTGTGACCCACATTTGGAGGTTAAAGTGAGCTGAGATGAGTCAGATCCCCTTGCAACATGAAAAATTTAGGAGCCTGAGAGAAAACCCTCTGACCTGCAGCGTTGCCTGCAAAATTGGATGGTCTGAGGCCTGCCAGTTGGTCTGCCACTGTGTGCTGTACACAATCCTATGCATACAAATGAGTGAAGAAAGAAATAACCTGCGTATGCACATATAGCATATAAAGCTATATAAAATGTGCGTATGTGTACACACACAAAATCAAAATTGTATATGTATGTGGTATATGTGTGTCTGACTAAGGTCTGTGTATATAGCTGTCTTTAAATAGCATGAAGAGCAAAGAAATACATATATCTACATCTCAGGGCCTGTATGGAAAGGGTTTATATAGCTTTGTAACCCAATTATATGACCTGGAGTCAGCACGGAGGGAAGCATAGCAGGGGGAAAGGACTACAGTGGGTCTGGGTCCTGATTCCAGAGGAGCAATGGCAGCGCAGGCAGCTGCCTGCATCGCTAAAAGTGCCATTAGCAAAACTAACAAGCGGAACCCCATCGCTGGCACCGCTTACGCTGGCGGTCGGAGCAGGTCTCCGGCATGCCGAGCGCTGTGTGAATCCGAGGAGGCTGTGATCCTCACAGCAGTGGGTGGTAGAAACCACAGTGTGTAAGCGATGCTTTCTGCTTTATTTGGTTTGTGACTGATTTATAGGCACTTCTGCATTGTAATTGGCTTCACTGAGCCCACTGTGGCTTCGCTCTGCCATGGCTGAGAGCTGGGCTTGGCTCTAATCTCCCATTCCCCGACCTCTCCCTGGAACAATCCGTGCACTGCTCTGACATGCGGAGAGATTATGGTGTTGGCTTAGGAGCTGATTAGTCTGCATGATATCTGCATGATAAATATCTTTATAAATAGCTTTCCTGAGCAGATTTCATTAGGCATCCCTCAATAAGCACCAGGGCCTGCTGAAAGAGCAGCCACCACCTTGCAGACTTTTGTCCTGGGACAGCTGCTTTGGGGACTCCACAACATCCCATGGAGCGGTTGTACCTTGTGCGTGGGGTCGTGGGATGAGGGATAGCCGTGGGGTGATGCTACTCCTTGATGCCATGCCACCTAGCACCTTGTCTGAAGGGCATAATCCCACTGGTATTCCCTTTGTCCAGCATGAAACGTCATGGGGTCTTCTTGCTTGAGATGCTCACCATCACGGTCGGCGCACCTTGCCTCTGCTCTCCCTGGAAGGGGATGGCTGGTGGGGATGACATCTTCCCTCATAGCTGAGTCCATGAAAGAATCCAGATCCAGAGCAGGAAAAGGGCCTGGCTGTGCTAGGTCCTCTACAAGCAAACCACAAAGAAGAAATGCTCCATGGGCAAGAGATAGGAAGAGGTTAAGGTGGTGCACACCAGGCTGGGGAGCATCCTCTGCTCAAGATGGCCTCCCCTCTTGTAGGCTTATCTGATTTTTGGTGGGCTTATCCCTCTGATAGATTTGGTCCCACAGCTGAGTTCCTGTGGAGGTAACAATCACCTAAATAATGCAGTGATTGGACAAAATATCCCTGAATCCAGTTACCATTGAAGGGTTTGAGTTGAGGCTGCTCTAACTGCTATATGAGCCTAAAAACCTGTCTGAGCAATGGTGGCAAACAAAATGGGAAGGCAAGAGGTTGGGGGCCTGGTTCTCAACAGAGAACCAAGCCTGCCCATCGGTAATGCTGTTTAAAGAAGATGTTGCTGTTTCCACTGGAAATGGAGAGGTGTAATGGAGTGAGTGTACGTGTGACAGAAAGGAGGAGAGGACTTCTGAGAATCGTGGTCTTCACAGGTGTAGTTCAATCTCCAGGCAAATCACAACAAATTCCCGTATGAAAGGGGCTGTGTGGAGGTCTAACCGGACTGGCAGTGACTCGTGTAATGATTCTTCCATGATCCTCAGAGGACACTCTTCCTCCCCATCCTCTGCCTCAGTTTAGGGCCAGAGTTTAAACGGCGAGAAAGAAGGGCTGAGATTACTCTCTCAGGCCTCCTGTGTAAGAAAAGCTGGAGGAGGACGCTGCGTAAATTCCTGCTGGAACTAGAAAATCCATTTTAATAAAACATTTGGCCTTCCTTTTAAAATCTGTGTAATGTGAATTGTTGTAATCTCTGCTAAATCGTTCCATCAGACAGTCAACTTCGGTGTTAAAATATGTCTCATATTTGGTGTTTGATGATGGCTAACTTTGATTTCTGGCATTTATATCTTCTGGTACCTTTGTGTGATCCACAAAAGAGCTCTCTATTACTGAACAACCATTCAACAGACTACTCATAGACTCATAAACTATCATCCTTCTGTCCATTGAGTTGTGGGACTGAGCTCCTCTAAGGGTTTCCAACAGTGCCTCCATTCCCAGGACTCTTCTCCAACTCCTCTTTGATTTAACAACATCCTTTGGGAATTGTGCCTCAGTATTTCGACAGTGCCTGGGTTGCAGTCTGGGAGGAAGAGTCTGGGGTGGGGAATTTCACCCTCACCCCTTTTCAGCCCGGCTTGGGCGGCAGGAGGACTTAGCAGGTTCCTGTCCCTTCGTTCCCTTGGAGGAAAGAATGGGACCATTCAGCATCTCTCTCACCAGCTCCGATAGCCTGCTTTGGATCCTGCCCAGCAAGAGCATCTCCCTCCCTGCACTTCCTGTAGAAGCAACCCAGGGGAATCAGCTGGCTCAGACAGCCATCTGCCTGGAGTGTGGAGTAATGAAGATATCCCACAAATTCAACATTTCCTCCTTTCTGAGGGAAATGCAAGCAGATTGGGTTGCTTGCTGTGATGCCCAAGTCTCTTCCAGAGTTGCTGCTCTCCGGGAGGGGGAATATGGCCACACTCTTTGCTTCTGCACATCTGCCTTTATATTTGGCCCTCATCTGCTTGTATCTGCCTGCACTCATCTGAACAAGCGTGCCCTTTTGCTCCGTACCATTGACCTCAGTCTCTTCCTTACATGCTGATCAGGTAGACCTTGTGTTGTCACCAGCAATTTTTTTATTTTTTTTTCCAAGACGTAGAGAAAATGTTAAAATGTGTATTAAGGAACCGTTCCCTGTGGGACCTGACAAGGAACACACCCATCTGGCAAGGATCCCTTGTTTAGAGTTACGCTTCGAGACCTACGTTAGCCAGTTTTTAATCCCTTTAATGTGTGCCATGTTTGGTACTCCAGTTTCTTAATCAAAATATCATACAGTACCCAGGCAGTTGCCTTGAGGAAAATCTAAGTACAATTACATCAGCACTCTTCCCCTTATTAACCACGCTTGTGCTGTTATCAGAAAATACATCAAATTAATTTGACAAGATCTATTTTTCATAAACCCAAGTTGATTGGCAGCAATTATATTACCTTCCTTTGATTCCATAATAAACACATCTCATATGAGCTATTCCATTATTTTTTCTGGGATTAATGGCAGGCTGGCAGTCTAGAACCCGTGTCGTCCTGTCTCTTCTTTTAAAACACCGGCAGAACATTCATTTTCTTCTGGTCCTCTAGAACTTCCCTGGGGTTCAAAGACTTTTGAATAGGCTCCAATCCCTTCTTGGCCAACTCTTTAAAAACTCCTGGATGTAAATGATCTGAATCTGCAGATTTATTAATGGCTAGCTGTGGGAGATGCTGATACCATCTCCCTTGCTTATGGTTAGAGCCATAAGTGTGATCATCAGCAGTGTGTGGTAGAAGTAGCTTGTGCAGCTTTTTCTCAACATGCAGAACTGAAGTATTTACTGAACATGCAGGGCTTTTCTTGGTTATTATCCATGGTTCCTGCATTCCCCTAGAGTAACAAATTAATGCTCTCGTCAGGGTTTCTTTTGTTCCTTGTACAAGAAAAGCGCTTTCTCTTCAACCCTGACTCTCTGCTGACTATAAATATTTCAAGTCCTTTATTTCCCTTATTGATTTTCTCCACACCTGAGTTCTAGTTACGAGAAAAATGTCTTTCTTTCTCCATGCATTACACTGGTTTTATTTTAATACAACAACTTGTTTTATTCCTTATCTTAAATACCTACTTTTACTTTCCTTCTTAATCTAGCTTAAAGAAAAGCTACTATGGTCTCTCTCCTTGTTGATAAGGGTTGTAGATTTGAAATCAGTAAGTAGAAACACTCTTGAATAGTTCACATATTGACTCATGTAAAGCCTCTCCTATTGAAGCTCCTGCTATTTGACCATTTGGATCTGTTCCTCCTTTGTTGTAAGATGAGGCCTGTAAGGAATTTCGCTCCCTGGGATGCAACACGTGATGTATAAATCTACCTTCCGTAATTTTCAGAAATGTTAAAGGTCTTTCTCTGGTGTGTGGCCCAGCCCATGTCACTCAGGTTGCAGCTTCCATGAGCACACATCCAGTCTCCCTTGCAGAGTAGAAAGGTGCTCGAGGACATGGTTGTCTTGTTCTTTGTTGAAACGTGGTGGTCATTAGTTCAAGCCAACTTTCAACTTGCTCTTCCTTCTTCTGTGGTTATGGAGGTTTCCTGATTCCTTCCTCTTCATGTCTCACTGGTAGACAGTTGTCATTGTGGTTATAGACAGTTATCTGATGTTGCTGTTGCCTGCATATTCAGAGGATCCCTTACATCTGGATGAAATATTTGCCAGAGATCTTGGCAATCAAACCAAGCTTCTTAGCACTGGACCTTGTTTTGTGATTTTGTGGCTAAAGGTTTTGTGATTTTGTAGTGAAAGCAGTCTGGTCTGACCTCATAGCTAACCTTGCTTTGAGCAGGAGGTTCGAGTAATGACTTGAGGTCCCTTCAAACCTGAATAATGCTATGAATCTATGATTTTTTTTTGGTTAATCTCCTCACTTAAAAATAGAAAACGGTATCTGAAAAAAAAATATTTAAATTTTGGCTTAATTTCAAAATTCTGTCTTCTAATTAAAATATGCTTCCTGATAGGCTTCAGCACCAGACTCAGGTACCCACATTTAGATGTCTACACCATGTAACTGGTACTTGAGATTTCCCAATAATCCATAGAGATATGGTCACTGGAGCCCACAGAGCAATCTAGCTAACCAAACAAGTGGATGAGCTGCATTGGGATCTTTGGCATCTGCTGCTGAGGGTCTCAGCTGAGTTGCTCACATGGTGGATGCATGGTGCCATGTGGGATTGCAGACACCTGAGCAGGGCTGACAGCCACGGCACAAGAGCTTGGAAGGAATCCAGTGCCCTTTGCAGCCATAGCCTGAGGGCAACTCACTTGGCATGAGGCACCACACCAGGGACTGCAGCGGGAGCCCCAACACCCAATGCCTGCATGTGGATGTCTGAGTCTGGAGATGATGCTCTTGAATTTTAATTCATGAACATCAAAAAAGCATTGATGAACTCCTGGAATCTGTTGCTAGGGAAGGTTTTTGGGGCAGAGAGTATCATCAGGTTCAGCAAAGGGCTAGACAAATTCACGGACAACAGTTCCACCCATAGATAAGTAGAGGAGCAGGCCAAGGTGCACCCTCCAGCATTCCTGTGCCATGGCTGCGGTTGGTGGGGCAACATGAGGGCAATGACTGCAGAAAGTGGCCTCCCTGGAGAGCACCTCCTATTGCTGTGGTCACAGACAGGTTACTGCACTGACTGCTGGTCTGAATCAGTAATTCGCATTTTCTTATGAGTTTTCTTAATGTGAAAATAGAGTTTTTCATTTGAGGTTGCTTTGTTCGATAGATGTCTTTTCCCTCCTCTGACTTTTTGATTCCCCACAAGATTTCAAAAAATTGCTTTACATACATCTCTGAACAGCTCTGCAGGTGTCTGAAGGCCTCCAAGCCTGCTATGGACATCTCCCCAGCACTCCTACACTCTTTGGCTTGAAGTCTTGCTGAGTTACAGACTCCCGCTCAGGCACCCAGTTTATTTGGGAGTCCAAAGCTGTGACTGACCTGGATGGTCCCTTCCTCTCCGTGGGAGGTTACCAGCTCTGCAGAGGGATGCCTCACTAGGACTCTGATCTTGCTCCTGAGCCAACACATTTTATAACCCAGTTTTCTTAGTGTAAACTGACATTGGCAGCAGTTTATGTCAATATGTTGGGCCAATCCCCCAAGACTCCAGATAAGAGGCAAACACTACACTCCTCTGCTGCCCACAGCATTGAGAGAGAGGCCAGACTTGATATAATCTTTCTGTTTGCATTATAAGCATGCCTAGAGGCCTTGCTGTGCTAGGTCCTACATGTCGATCCGACAAGAGGCAGTTCCCGCCTTGAGTACCTGGCAGCCAAAACGGGCAAGGGAGATGGAAAATGTGAATGGAGCAAAAAAAGCACAGAGACCATCTCACCCAGGGTCATTTGGTGGTGGCCAGCAGAATACTTATGTCCCTCGATGACCTGTTAGGGGTCTAGGACTCTGTTACATGGTGTATGTGTGTTGAAGGGAGAAAACTGGGGAAGAGGAGGTATTTGGGTGGTTTGCGCTTGGTCAGTATTGTGTCTTCACAGCATTTGAGAGAGCACCCTGGCACCCTGGTCCAGGCACTCCCCAGCTAGGGAACCCCAACGCTCTCTAAGCAAGCTCTTGTGGCTTGGCATTATGAATTGTGAATGGTCAGCATGGATCATTATGAATGGTCAGCAGCAAATTTGACCTTGACACTGCTCTTGAGGGCACTGGAAACACCTCAGGGGAATGCAAGTCCTACTTAATTAGCTAAATAAGGCCCTGGGAGCTGGGTGTTGAAAGCTCTGTTATTTAATTGCACTCGTTTCTCTCACATCATATCTCCTCAATGTGCTTGCCCCACCTGCTTTAGTCATTGTGAGTTAACTGGTGAAGATGGACATTTCCCAGTCACCAAGGCGAGCTGGTGGGAATGGGGTAGGAAAGGGCAATAAACTCTTCAGAGCTGCGCCCACGTTTCAAGTCTAACCAAGCTGTGGTGACACGGAGTGCAACTTAATAGTTTTTGGTGTTTTTTTTTCCTGAATAATTACTCTTACTGAGGATTCTAATGGGAGGCAACTGCTGTAAAGGGCAGTCAGCTGGAAGTCATACTGGATGGATGCTGCGGTGCACCCAGCCTTGCAGAGGAGAAGTTTGCAGGCTGGATGCAGAAGGTATGGTCCCAGCTGGGACTGGAGTCCAGCAGAGGGCACTTGCTGAATGCAGCAGGCTGCAGCGCCCGTCCTTGGGCCACAGTTTAATTACAAACTTTGGCATATAGCAATCTCGTTGTCTTGAGTCTGTGGTTACTCAGTGTATCAGTTTCATAAACTTGCCTGCCTGCCCTCTGTGACTCAGTTAATAATAATTAAATGATTCTTTAACAATGCTGGGTAGATTTCCAGCTATTTTTCAATATGCATTAATAATCCTTAATGCTGGTGAACTTCCAGAATTCCTGGGGTCTGGGTTGCTGAAATATACCCACACTGATGGGTCTGATTCTCCGTTCCCTTGGGCAGTCATTTACTGGTGTTTAAAATGCAAAGTAGGTGTAAGTGAGTGGAGAACGCTGATATTGGTAGCATTTTCTCTTAATGGTGCTCAGATTTGTGAACCTGCTCCAACACCCCTTGGTGCTGCAAGGCTTCAGTAGGCTTTGGAGGGGACGAGGCATGGCTGTGCAAGGTAAGGAGGCAGCAAGGCACGAGATGTTATCCAAAACTCCTCCAAAGACCTCAACTTGCTGACTCTGTGCAATTAGGCAAGTGCCTCGTGAGAACAGGCTTCTGTAGTGCTTGTCCTGTCACGAGGGAAAAAATTCAGGCACAAAAAGTCCTGCAGTAGCTGGGCCCATCTGTCTCCTCTCATATCCAGAACCTAAGAGCATAAATATTCAGAACAAACCTTACAGGGAATTTGTCTTCAGCTGATCTTTACAAGTCCAACAACACATGGTTGCACTCTTTGGGCAATTTCAGACTCTGCCATAAGACAAAGAATAAAACAATAAAGCAATAAATTCCTAGACTCCTAAAAATGGGAGGTAACAACACAAATGATCATCTGGTCTGATCCCTGGCATCACACGAGTCAGGGGACCCCACCCAGTAATTCCAGGGACAAGATTTAAATACCAAGCCAAAAAATATCTCTTTTAGGAAAAAAGGATGGCCTTGATTTATGAGTTTATGTAGTTCGCTACTAAATTAATTCTACTCTAGGTGGAAAGCGTATGCTGTATTTCTAGCCCTGGCTGATGTAGTGAGTTATCTGTTTTATTTTAGATATGTGCTTTAGGATGGAGTGAGTGCATCCCATAGCTCCAAAGACTTTGTTGGCAAGATCCCGGCTGACCATAAAGGATGACCATAAAGGGATCTGAATGAGCTTAGCTCAGACATATGCCTACTGTGAAAGCACTCCACTATCGGAGCTTTATCTTTAACTTTTGGGTCATGTAACAGTCAGTTCTGCTTGTTAGATTAAGGACACATCTGCTGTTAGAGAGCCTTGTCCTGTGCTGCCATACAGCATTTTGGAAGAAATATACAGATCTCTGGGAAAGTTCGATGGCTACACACAAAAGCTGGCTAAATACCTGGCTTAGTTATCCATCTGTGCCTGTCTATGGGCACCAAGGCTCAGCTCCTCAAAGGAAAAGATGCATCGAACTTTTTCCCTCACATGGCAACCAACATGTATGAGAGGTGTACCCTGCTACTTTAAAAAACCTCACTATTTGGCAGTTAAAGTCAGTGGGTGTTAGTTCCCTAGATTGTAGCTAAGCCATCTTTGAAGCCCTTGTTGACTCGCTTGCTCTACTGATGAGCAACAGTATGAAGTCTTAAAGGGCTTGGAAATTATCTTCCTTGAAAAGAAAGTTGCAGCCCTCAGATGGCATTGTTCTTGTATTCTGCTTCTTCCCTAGAGGAGGACTATCAGCCACTGCCAGAGTTATGAAGCAGTCTTTATGTTTGGAGGCCAACATTATCAAAATGCTCCCTAATTCACATTTGTTGTGCTCCCTGCAGGACAATTTACCCCTCCAATGGTCTTCAGATCCTCAGTCAGTGGGAACTAGGGATGACGTTCAGCTTATCTGCTTTAGAGTGAGTTAAGTTGTACTCCACTGATGCGACAAATACTCCACTGATGGTACTAACCAGATGTCCATTGCCTATAAAAGCAGTCCATGAGGACTATCTCAGAACCAGACAGCTTTATTCCATGTGTTTGCACTCGGCCAGATGATGCTTATATGAAGTCTTCTCCACCTTCTATATGAAAAGTCTTTCCTAAATTTGTGAATCCTCTATTAAGGCTGAAGTTCTCCTCAAGTGGAGTATTCCCCTCCATTTGCTGGAGGGGAATCCTTCTCCAAGGATGGAAATTACCCAAGACAGCATGTGTAGAACAGGATGAAAAAATGGGTCTGGCTCCCTTTGGAAGAGGATGGTTGCGTGCTGAAAGGTATCAGACTCTGCCTGGGGAGTCTCAGATTTGTGCCTGATACTGGTTTTATACCTGATGTCATGAACAGACAGCTCTGACTTCTCCACACCATTGAGATATCTTGCCCTCAGTTCTAATTTCCTGGTGTCCCACATGGTCCACCTGCTAACTGCTGGCTTTGAACCTGCAGTGACCCATCTAGCTTCCTGAACTTCAGGTGAAAGGAATAACTTGGTGCGACCCTGAGCCCTGCTGTAGGCACAGTGCAGATGTCATAGCTCGAACCACACAGCACATTCAAGGTCACTTTCTGGCATAGTTAAAAGAGACAATACAGCCACTGCCAGCGGGATTCAGAATGAGCATCCCTGATAAGCCTCATGTTTCTCCAGGATATTCCTCATTTGCTTTCACATCTAGCAAGACTTTGAACAACATCTGACTGCTCTCTTCCATATTTTGTTTTCTAAGTTATTTATAGAATCATAGAATCATAGAATTGTTTGGGTTGGAAGGGACTTTAAAGATCATCTAGTTCCACCCCCCCTGCCATGGGCAGGGGCACCTCCCACTGGACCAGGCTGCTCAAAGCCTTGTCCAACCTGGCCTTGAACACTTCCAGGGATGGGGCAGCCACAACCTCCCTGGGCAACCTGTTCCAGTGCGTCACCACCCTCACAGGGAAGAATTTCTTCCTAATATCCAATCTAAATCTGCCCTCCTTCAGTTTGAAACTGTTACCTCTCGTCCTATCATTACACTCCCTGACAAGGAGTCCCTCCCCATCCTTCCTGTAAACCCCCTTTAGGTACTGGAAGGCTGCTATAAGGTTTCTCTGGAGCCCTCTCTTCTCCAGGCTGAACAACCCCAACTGTCTCAGCCTGTCCTCATAGCAGAGGTTCTCCAGCCCTCTGACCATCACTGGGGCTCTGTGATGCCCCAAACTAGGGTTACAATTTTCTGTGTCCTGGGCTCTTCTGTGCATCTATTCTTCAATGCCAAAAAACTGCCTGATGCCCACGTGAAACACAATCAGAGGATCACTCCTCCTACTTGCCATCTCTTGAAATAATTTTTAATAGTGCTTGGTCTAAATTTGATGGAAAACAGGGTGGCTTTCCATGGCAATGAGTGGGCTTTGGAGCAGGTGCAGAAGGGTGGCTACATCCCACTGGGAACCCAGGAGAGTGAGGATGGGGTGTGTGTGCTTCAATTGATCTGTTTTTAAAGAGAACATGTGATATTGCTTCCAATATATTCGGTAACAGGTTGATACAGAGATTGGAGGCCAGGCTGCTCGTGTAGCTCTGTTTGGAGACTGTGCCCAGACAAAGATGCAGATGTAGGTTGCCCCTTCCTTGTGTGTTTCTGTCCTTTGTCTGCTGTGCTTTGAAGCTATACCTTGACACTCTGGGATCCAGCTGGACACGAGGAGGTGATGAATCAGCACCCAAACTAAAATCCAAACGGCCAGATGCTCAGCTGGTCTGAAATGGCAGCTCGAAGTAAGTGGAAATGGGCTGAGTTGTATCAGCTGAGGGATTGGCTGTAGGGGTTTTAGGTGAATTATCCTCTATTTTCTCAAGACTTTAACAGGCTGAAGCAGGTAAATGATCCTTGATATGTGGTGCCAGGTTGCAGAGAACACCTTGCTCCTTGATGTTAGGTTTTTAATACACCCAAGCCTTGGCTTTGCAGGTTAACACACTAGAGGGGATCTAAAGGAATCATCCTTCATTATCAGAGTCATCCCATTATTGAAATAGCTCCAATGATTCTTCACAATTACAATGCCTAATTTGCCCTCTGAGCAAAAATGATATTAACACCAATGAGGTGCTCAGCCCTTTTTCCACCTGCAAATGTTTTGGGTAATCATTGCAGGTGCTTCTTTATAAAGTGAAGCAACTGCCTTTAAATATTTCAATTATTTTTATTAGATTCCACTGTTTTGCAAACCTCATTGGCTGCTAGCCAGTCCTCAACCTATTCCCCTGTCTTTGAGTGGCTTAATATTGAAAAGGATTCGCCTTGCCCTTAGACTGGATGTGTTTGTACAAGTGAACTGTCTGTTGATAGAAACAGATGTGCAAGCCCCAGATTTCTTGCATGTTTGGTCCATGTGGGTCCTGAAAAAAGACATGTACTTCTCAGTTGATAGCCTGATATAAAAGCTACTGTATAGGTGTGATGTGGTTTGGTGCAGGGTGCGTGATCAGTGAGACCAATGTTGAGTTTGGTTGCTTCTGCGGCGTGTTGTTTAAAGGTATGATTTAAGTTTGATTCTGTGGATGTCCTTGCGTTGTCCTGTTTGCTTGATACTGACTTCATCGAAAGGTGGGATCAGGTGGAGGCAACTCGGGCAGTCCCAGAAGGATGTGTTGCTTAGGGTCTGTCACCAAGTCTATACCAAAACTGCCACCATCTCCAGTGAGAGCTCTGTGTGGATGATTTTTGGAGGATTAGACAACAGACAATATGTTATGGAGTTTCATAACTTCCTTTTTCCTGTCCTTCTTACTTCTTCTTTGCAGAGAAGCATGATTACCTGGGGAAATTGCGTAGAATATCTTTAACAAAGTAACATTTGCATGTCCCTTTTTCTCACAGTAGCCACAGTTTTTCCCTCTATACTCACCCCCGCTATTTCTGAAGCAGAGCCGTTTCCCTCCACAGCCACATCCTTTGCAGGCAATGGAACAGTCAAGAAAGCCCTGAAACCACAGGTCTTGCTGCCTATGACAGATGTCTTTCCCTGGTTAGCAGCTGGAGATGGGGTGAGATGGGCTTAGGGCTGGTTGTACGGCCATTCCTACGTAAAACACAGCTCCCAAGACTGCAGAAAATTATCATGGCTTCGTTTTCTAAGGCAGACTGAATATCTCCTTTGCTGAACTCTCTGCAAGCAGGTCCTATTCCCTTTCGGTCATCCAACCCTCTTCAAGTCCCACCAGCAGGATGAGATATGGTGTAAGGAAAACCCTCGGCCTCCCTTTAGGGCTCCAGTGGCTGGCTTGCCAGACTGCCTCCAGCCCTGGTGTTGGGACTTATGCGTGGCCCATCTGGCCCACCCCAAGTGAGGTGAGACAGCCATCACCTCCCCTTGTTCTGCCAACACTTTCCTCCTTCACCCAGCTGCTAATTGCAGTTCACAAAGACATGCTTGCTAACACCTTTCACCACCTTTACCTTCTTGCTGGGAAATTGAAGGACTTTATTGGCCCAGGAACAGACACTCAGACTTCAAAAGAAATCTTGTTTGTCTTTGGAGCAGGGGGACCCTGTCTGGGGCTTGGAAAGTGCATGCAGCACATTGCTTGCAGATCCTGCATGGGTCCACCAGGACATGGAGGGACTTACATCAATAGCACACTTGGTGGATTTAGCTGAAAGTGGACAATGAATTAAAAAAGTTAATGGGGGAAAGGAGGGTGTGGCTTACGTAGTTTAAAATCACAGACAGTGGCCAGCCAACATGTTTGGATGCATCTGTCCATGTAGATGGAGCCAGAGGTGCAGGATGCTTTGCCTCCAACATCAGGTTTCTCAGCTATTGGTGTTTGTGTTGGGCAGGTGGAGGGTGGTGCACGCAACTGCTGTTTTTGGTTCACTGGCTTCCTAAATTGTTCAGAGAACCAAAAAACGTCAAAACCATTTTGCTTTGAGATGAGTAGAATGCTGTATTTGACTCCAAAATGATCCATTTTGTGTTGCTTCTAAGCTCTCCTTGGACAATTTTTATTACTTAATATTTATGGATTTTTTCAAAGGCAAGAAACACCAAGTGACAGAAAATCAAGGTCTGACTTTTGGAGATGCTCCCCCGCTACCCTAAAAACCTTCTGTTTAAATCAGCAGAAATTCTCCCACAAAACAAACTTGGATGAATCAAAACTGTGTTTCCTCACCAATCACTTCTTCCCCTTCACAGATGGTGGAGTAAAGCCACCAGAGAAGTGGAGGCTTGACTGCTCACCATATTGAAGTACTGACCCACTCCTCACCACTGCAGGGTCTGTATCCTCACACCTGCTTGGTGAAGAAGGATGGACGATCCCCACCTCTCAAAGGGGAGGATGGGTAACACACAGGATTCACACAGGTTACCTGTCCTTCAGCTGGGAGCTGAGACCTCCTGTGAGGTACAGGCTGAGTGGCAAGGCTCTTAAATCAGCTTTGCCTGTCCCTCTCTCAGCCCATATGACTTTGGCCTGGGATTTACTTCCCTGAAATAGATGTTTTCTCCACAATACCCTGTATGTTTTCTGTAATGGGGAGGAATTTTCTTGGGATGTGAAATAGCTGGTGGGAATGAGAATTAACTTGGGATGAACTCTGCACAGCCTCATTAAAATGAAGGTTGCGCTCACAGCTAGGAGCTGGGAATAGAGATGGACCCTGGTGAATGTGAGGTATCTCTGAAAGCATGTGTTGGGATGTGCCGACCTGTGGGCACAGACCCAGAGCATTTGGGCATCTAAAACCCTTAGGGTCCCCAAGCAAATAATAAAAAAAAAAAGAAATCCAACATTGGCTTTGTCTGAGTAGCACCTGATGGTGAAGGAAGTGTGAAATAGTAATACTTAGCTACTCTCTGGCATGACCCAAATGATGTCCAGGGCCTGGACCCAGATAATAGTGGTTTCAGCCCCACCTGCTGCTCACCCTGGAGGAGCTTGGACTGATCATGGCAGGTAGATAACAGCAGTTCATGCCTTGACATCAATCTGGGAACCACCTTGTCCATAGAGTTTGGAGCAGAGAGTCCCACCACTGGCAGCTCTCCTGCCTTCAGCCTCCCAACCCTGTAGCCCTTCAACAAGAGCTCTTAGAGTGATCTGCAGATGAGGTCAGCAAATAACCCTCATTATCCAAATGGGGAAAACAGAGGCACAGAACGGTGACATGATCTTCCTCTTGTTTTCCTGGGTGTAACACCACCCCTATGACCAGCCATCGCAAATCCTATTTGGCTGGTCTAACTGCCAGCCCATGTTGTGGGATGCCCACAACATCTGTGTGATGCTACACTCAGAGACGCCATTGCTCTAGGAAATGGATAACCTTTGTATTCAAAATATGATTAATGCAGCTGGTTGACCAAAGCATCAAACCCCTTCTCAAGTGGTAGTCACAGTTTTTCATCCTTGTTGAAGAGCAGACTGTCATGGTCAAATACATGAACTGCAGTTTGCTTCTTCTGGTTGGGCTAACCCAACAGCCGCCAGTAGCACCTGGAAATACAGCTTTCTTCCCCACTTTACAGGCATGACTTATGCAATTCACAGTCCAGCCCTAATTTAAACCACAATCTTTTTTTTTCTTCCTTCATGAGGTAAAAATGCCCATCTAGAATTTCCATTTAAATCTAATCAGTTGCTACATGGGCCATCGTTTCTGCTTGGAAATGCACAGGACATGTCCATACAGCTCTACAGCAATATACTCCTCCCTACACCCTCTCCACCCCCGCTTCCCACCTCCCCCCCTCCCCAAACTATGACTCATCTTAAGGCAGAAGGTTAATTTAGGTTAATTATCTTCCTGGTTAGCAGTGCATACATGTCCTGAGCAGCAATAAAGGTTTGACACCCCTCCTGCTGCTGCAAATCAATTTTCTTCCTCATTTACTGTAAATGGAAATGAGCCAAGTTCTTTGGCATCAAAGTAAACATTTCTCTGCATGAAACTCAACTTGTGAACCTGGTAATTTCAGATTTGCTTATAACATGCACATTTGCCAAGAAAAAAGAAAAGCATCTGTTTGATGTCTCCAAAAACTAGAATTAGCCCTGTAGATCAAACATCAGTTCGCCTGCTGCTTTAATAATGGCAGGATCCAGTTGCATTAAGCACGAGGATATCATTACACTATGTACGGTGCTTACATATAAGCTAACCCCTAATTCCCCTACTTAACAGCTAATGCATATTATTATTATTTTCTCTTTGAGTTGGAGGCTCAACCGTGATCCGAGTCTTGCGGTGTTAGGTGCTTTACAGACATGCACAAAAGGAGAGTCCCTGCCCCAAAGAGCTCGCAGTCTAAATAGACACAGAAGACAACAAAGGAAGTGTTACTGCCCCCAGGGAAGAGGAGCGTGAAGGGGCATGCAAATACCCCGAAGCAAGTTTACAGCCGAAGCAAGAATAAGACACTTGTGGTTGGAGTCCTAATCTAGTCAGCTGCCACTCCTGACGGTGGATATCTTTAAAAGGTGGAAGTGAGTTCTCCTAACTTTAGCCCCTCGAAAATTAGGCTTTTCATCTAAGGTGATCCTTCAGGCTGTCTCCATAGTCAAAGGAGACAGGTCAGCACCTTTGGAGGATGATTCACTGCATCGTCTATAAGTGGGGTTCTTTCACACTGACCACAGAGTCTGAGGCCAGATTATTTTGTCCTAAATGAGACTTTAGAGCCATTTGAGATCCCTTGAAGTATCTACAACAGCCAAACATGTTGGCAACCGTGGCACATGGTCAGATACCCCACACTGGTGAACCTGGTGGATGCCAGGAGGAATCCAAAGGTATCTCGAGTGAGCTGAGCCCTGGATGACCAGATAAGACTACACATTTCAGAAGAGGAGATGAATCCCAAACCCTCTTCCCAATCCTAAGAGCAGAACCGTAGGATACAAGGTATTTTTCCCTCAGGGGCAACTCTAACTTTCCATGAGGTGTAGGAAGAAGGTGATATGAGAAGGTATGAGATAACTGGTGTTCTTGCTAATCAAGACCAAAATTGCTCACTAGAGGTGCGAGTTCTCTTCAAAGACATTCCGTGGCACCTTGACATTGTCTTTTCTTCCATATAGTGGGAATATGATCTCTACTTTCACCCCAGGTGCCTCCGCTCAGGGTTAGCATGATGCTGTGAGAACCTTGAGGGAAAGAGGCTACAGAAATGCAAATTCTTCCTGCAAAGAATAACACCAACTAAATATTGTTGCTGTGTGATTATAGACTTAAGACACTGGTTGCTTCGGCCTTGGTCTGAGGGGACAAATGTCCTTATCTTGATCTTCTCTGCCATCCATGCTAGCTCCAGGGTAAGATTTCAAGTGTATTTCTCATCTGAATAAATGTCTCCACCTCTTAGATTAGCAGGATATGTCAAATGGCCAACTCTGTCTCTTCTAACATCAGTTTTTCTGTAAGTCTCTGTCTGAAGACAAGAATTTTTAGGAGTTGACCTGATCAAAACTGATTCTGGCATCATGGGACCAGTACTTAAATTTCATAGTAAACACAGAAAATTATTTAATGTGATACATATTCATACTTAGGGAGAAGGGACTGAAGCAATGAAAAGGAAAATTTGCTTGAAAAGCTTCTAGATGGTTGGATTTGTTTGAAAGTAGTAAATGGTAACTAATAAATATCACTAAGGGCCACTGAAAATCCGATAGAGGAAAACCCTGGGCACTCTCAGATAGTCAACATGGTATTTTCTCTGTTTTGAACAATCTGTAAGTCAAGACTGATTCTTTTCTTTGACTTGCTAACACCTCAACCCTGGCCTTATTAAATTTTCGTTTATTCCTCCAAGCAAGCTGATCTTTGATACTGCCAGGGCTGTATGTTTCTGTCCTGGACCTTACATTGTGCCAGTCTGGTCTCAGTGGGTTTGGCATCTGCAGGAACTGATGCTCCTCCCATCTTGTTGCCCACCAAGGATGAGATCCTTCTCTCCCACACCTGAAGAGTTTTACAAGAAATATGTTCAATTTGACTGATCATGAAATGATGCCTCCAAGTAGGTTTCTTATGGACTTCTGCCTAGTGTGTGAGCAGAGAAGGGGGCAATTAAACTTAAAATTAACTTCATCCCAAAATATAAAAACTGAAGACAAGAATTACTAGCATTTGTATAGACTGTTTTTATGGGTTGTGAACTGTCAGACTTTAAAACTTGAACTGCTCCAGGAAAGCTGAACAACTATTCATGGATTCTTCATTTCATCCTATTTGGAAAGAAAAAGCTCATATCCTTCTGTACTTTCCTTCATCCCATTTATGAGGTTAGTTGGAGGTTCTTAGAAATTGGGACTGCAGCACTACCTGCTCCAAGGAAGGATATGATTAGTAGACAAAGTGATGTCACAGAAACTAAAAGTTTCTCAGAATGGCAATTAATTACACAAATCTGTGACTCATCACAATGAATCATATTTCTTCTCTGACAGCAAGAAGCATGAAAACCCCTTTTCATGCTGTATTGCAGGAGCTCAACGACAGTGATAAGAACAAGGCAATTAGGAACCGTGTTGAAGGGAGTTAAGCTAGAGTCGATTTTGCTTAGGGCAGAAAGAGAGTAGATTTCTCAAAGTTCCTTCAAATGGGATTAGCCGTGCCTCTATAAATGTTTAGAGCTCCAAGAAGAACACAAAAACATATCCCTATTCTACCTCTGGTTTACTTAGGTCAGGAATTAAAATATATTTGTTTTTCATAATTTTATACTTAGCTGTTTTTTCTTGCTGAGGACAGAGATGTCAGGTCAACACTGCCCATACTGCAGCCCATACTGCTAGCTACTTTGTTGGGATTGCAAAGAAAAAAAGCAAAGGTGTTCATTTGACTTCTTAGCTTAATGAAACAGTGATCACTGCAGTAAAAGCTGGAAGAGGGTCAAAACTGTAATTGGAAAAGAGTGGCATTTCTGGCTTGTCCTAAGGCACACCCAGACTCACACACACTTGTGTACAATGTCATCTCATTTCATTGGCTTCCTGAGCTTTTCCTTGACTTTCCTAGAGAACAAGAATAAATAAACACACAGGTTGTGTTGTGATACCTCCTTACGTTGACTGGTCTGTACAAGTTAAGTCTCCCTCTCTTTAGCCATAGTTTCTCCTGCTGGTAGTGATTCCCAGCCTTCTATGCAGGTGGAACTGAATCTTTTGTGTCCTACCTGTACTGGTTTGTAAGATGCAACAGTGGAGGGGGCTTTCTGTGCCACCTGGGCAACCATAATAACCCTGCCTGAGAAGAACAGGAGCCACAGGAGACTACTATGTCAGGACCTCCATACTCAAAGCAGACCAGTGGAGCTGAACAAGCAGCACTCTCATTGAAGGTAACAGTAGGGTTTGTTCTCATGGTGGGATACTTCCAGCCCATTAAACATAATCTTAGCACTTAATTTGCTATTCGCTCCATTGGTGGCATCTTTGCATCCAGCCAAAGCTTTCATTTCACTCAGATTTCAGTAAGCCATCTCCCTGAAAGAGTTATATGGGATATAGTGGTGACTTTTTTTTCAGTTCCATACTTGGTTTCCCCATCTGGTGCTCACCTCTGTAAACCTTCTGAAACCCAAAAATGAAAAATATTGCTGAGAAGCACTGTGTTGATATTGGAACACAAATGAGCAAGAAGATCACCTAGTTCCAACCCCCCTGCCATGGGCAGGGACACCTCCCACTAGACCAGGTTGCTCCAAGCCCCATCCAGCCTGGCCTTGAACACCTCCAGGGATGGGGCAGCCACAGCTTCTCGGGGCAACCTGGGCCAGGGGCTCACCACCTTCATAGTAAAGAATTTCTTCCTAATATCTAATCTAAATCTCCCATCTTTCAGGTCACAACCATTACCCCTTGTCCTATTTCTCCCCTCCCTTATCAAGGGTCCCTCCCCAGATTTCCTGTAGCCCCTTTCATGACTGGAAGGGTCTATAAGGTCTCCCTGGAGCCTTCTCTTCTCCAGGCTGAATCCCTACTACCTCATCCTGTCTTCACAGGAGAGGTGCTCCAGGCCTCCGATCATCTATGTGGCCTCCTCTGGACCCAATCCAACATGTTTTTGTTTTATAGTAGCATCTCAGTCCTCAACGAAATGAAATCTCCACTAGGCTCAGTTTAGTGCAGGAGGATAAACTCTGCATTTGTGCATGGACCAAGGGCTGTTCTTTGGTCGTGCGGCCAACTGGCATAACCCAACACCTCAAAATGCACTTTCCCCTTAAAATGGTGTAGCTGCAACCAAACTGCCCTCTTTGGTCTCCTGAATTGAGCCAGCCGCTGTACAGGGCCCATCAGCGCCACGGGCCATGTTAAAAATTCAGCCAATTATGGGTTATCCTCAAATCCTTTTTGGTTTGCTGGCTGAAAAGCGGCAGTTCCTACCTTAAAGAGCTTGTGAGGAAGGTGATGGAGAGTGGAAGGAAGGAAACAGCATTACTCCTGAGTGCAGCTGGGCCTGGGACATGTAGATGTCCCATGAGTTGTCAGGGCATTGTTTTCAGACTCACAAATGGCAGCATTGTCCACTCCATGCAGATGAAAGCAAGAGAATGAGAAGAGAGCTGCATATTTTAAGCAAATTGCACTTCCCTTGGAGTCTTGGACCTTCCAGGATGACACTTCAACCAATTTCTTCTCATCCACAAAAGACAGCAGCTTGCCTATTTTTAATGAAGCTTCCATAATCACAGGACTCAGGGACCTGAGGCCTGCTCAAAGAAAACACTAAAAGAATTCATAGAGTCTAAGTTTATCTCCTGATCGAACAATTCTGCTATAGTGCAATGGATCCCAAACTTTCTCATTCTGTCCTCTTCATGTTGCGATCTCAGCTTCAACATTTCTAGATTTCCAGTCCTCTTTCTACACCACCTTGGTTAGGATTTACCTGCCCAAGCATAACTGTCTAAAATAAATCAGATAAACTGCTCTCTAATGGTGCTTATTTCTCCCTGTTGACCCTGGGAGGATTCTTGTGTGAGTAGCTCACATCTGAAGTGAGCTGAGATGAATCCCATCCCTACTGCCTGCTCTCTGCTGGCTTGTGCTAGCTTGAATACCAGACTTGTTCAGCTCTGTATGATTACATTATTCCCAAGCACCTGGAATCCACAGATCATCCTAGTCCTAGAAAATGAAATATATCCCTTAACTCCAGAAATCAGGGTCTAGGCAGTAGGAGGAGAGTCTTCTCCCTAGGGTTATTGCCATGTGAGATCTGGTGGTACCGATGTCCCTTGTGCACGTGCAGCAAATCCGCAGATGCAGCCAAGAAATTGCCTTTTTTGTTCTGAGAAGGCAAGTTTTGCTTCAGGATTACTTATGCAAAGAGCTTGCTCTCTTGCATGGCTATAAACACTAATTTGGAGACCCACACCAAGCCAAATAGTTGTTTATGAGATATTTATGAGGCGGAGGCCAAATAGGTGTTTATGAGGCAGTGGTAGTGCCAAAGTCAAATAGGACCTCTAAGCGATGACTGGCACGGTACCATCTCTTCAGGCTGAGCTACAGAGGAGAGCTTATTGAATTCACTGGTGCTTATGATGAAGCACTCTTTGCAATTAACCCAGCGGCGGGATGGACGGGAAAGAAATGAGCCCTCCCCAGGTTCTGGCAGCTGGGAGCAAGAGTCTTGCAAGAGTCATCTTCTTTGCAAAGAAGAGAGGAAAACCGGCATGAGAAGAGGCTGGGACTGAACCCTATAGACGCTTAACGTCCATGGTGTCTGTTCCTCATCACTCTGCACGGTCTCAAAGCCCACCTTCTTGACTATTCTCATAGTTTGGACTCATGTAAGAGCTAAAATGTTGTTTCAGACCTTCCCCCACTGAGACCTGAGGTCTTCTCCTTTTGTAATTTGAGGCTTCCGATGCTTCCAACATTTATTTTTAAGTATGACATTATTTTGGGCTGTTTACCTGCACAGGTGTCATATTCTTCATTGCCCTGTGGAGATCCTACAGAGCTCTTGGACTCAGAAATGACATGACTGACATCCATCAGAAGGTTTACTGCCTTTCATCAAAGGTCCACGTGTTCTGGACAGGCACTTATGTAACCTTTGTTCTTGAACCCTCTACTGAATGATCTCTGCTTCTAGTTTTCAGTCTCCTCTTTCGCAGACCAGCAAATTCCTTTCTTCTGAGCTTCCCTATAGCTTTTTTTTTTTTTTTTGCCTAAGTGCCTTAGCAGGTACTCTGTCCCCTTACGCATGTGCTTTCTCAGGAAATATTTTTTATGTAAGAAACTCCTCTCTCTTCTAGGTATTCTTACCTCTAGCCTTCGTAGCTCCCCATTGTCTTTGTATTCCCTGTGAGAATCTCGTAGTGTCTTACAAATCACATTACAGGAGAATCACTGCAAGAAGAGTCTCAGGGGACAGAGTCTCTGCCCCTTTCATTACAAATCCAGGCACCTGACTTGCTTGGTTTTGTAGATCAGAGGTCTGAGGTCTGCACTGTGGTCTTTGGGGCAGGTGAAGATGCAGCCTGGATGGTCCCCGGTAAAACTACTCTGCCTGGGGAGCAGATGGAGAATTCAGTGGCTAAAGGGAGAAGCTCATTTTAGTTTTCTGTGTATGTTTTTTTGCCAGTGTTGAGGTCCCAGCTGGGCCAGTGAGCTTCTGAGAAGGGTCTGATAAGGGAGTGACTGTGTCCAAACTTCCCCAAAAGAGGAATCATAGACCCTGTAACAGGAGCTGGAGGTGGTGGGTGGAAGGGAGGATGAAGAAATGTCATTTCAGAGGCAGGGGGATGCTCTGTCATCAGAAGAAGGCTGCAGGAGGCAGGAACCTGCCTGAGTCATGGGCAGAGATCCTGCTGCAAAGAGGAGTATCACCTGCTCTAGAGGCAGAGCCCACTTCTCCCCTTCTCCATCCTCACTAGTACCGACCCCGTGAAGCACGCTCACTAAAAAACAATAGGGCCACAACCCTATCCAAACAAAATACCCCACCAAACTCCACTTGTCTGTGGAGTAAAGCACCAATCCTCGATAAGCCATGTCATTTAATTCTGGATGGGGATCAGACATTATGATAAGAATATATGATAAAAATAAGAGTTTATATAAGGACCATCAATTTTAAAGTAAGTATAGGAAAGAAGAGATACCGGCTACTACCCTGTAATAATACTGCAGCTCATGCAATTGCAGTGAGACTCTTCCTTTATATTCGCTGAACATGCAGACGTCAGCAACATTGCATCACCCCTAGCTATTTAGATGCTGGATGTTTATTTACACAGCAAGATGCCATGTGGGAAGGTGTTTTGTCTTTTGTCTGTAGTTAGTGAAACCGTGTGGCCTTATTTAGAAGAAAGACTTTACCAAGATAAACACAGCTGGTGTTGCGGCACAAGAACGCAGGACTGGGGAAGAAAAAAAAGCAAAGATGACGAGCCAGCATCTTCTCAACCCTTGGTTAGAGGCCATTGGAGTCATAATTCACCTCAAAGACACAAGAACAAAACCCTAATCGTTCCCTCCCACCATGCTAAGATCTGAAAGCCTAGATATTGTGGTGGACACAGCAGGAAAACCTCTGTCAGGTGGTGAGATGGAGCTTTTGTTGGTCTGCAGGTACATGGAAGTGAGTAGAGGGCGTGCGTGAGGCTGGGCATGTGATGCAGTGCCTCCATCACTGCCCTCCGAGCTGCAGCTCCTCTGCAATTACAGACCTGTCGTGCCCTTAATAAAACAGAGGTTGGCTCATTATTCACATAATCACCTGGAAAATGTATTTCTCAGGCTTGTTCTTTGGTCTATCAAAGCCTTGTGTCTGTATCTCTCCCCTTTTGTCCCTCCCCTCCCCTTTTTGCCCTTGTGAAGCGACCAGAGATGGCTTGCAGTGTAGCCCTTGCCTGTGATTAACGTGCTGACCTAGCAATTATTCACATCTGGATGGGTCTTTGTTCTACTTTGAAGTCTCTCAATGACTTCTCTTTTCCCCCCACCTGTCTTCATTTTCCCCTCTGCGCCCCCCATCCCACCTCCTCCCTCTCCACCTTGTCTATTACTCCTCAGAAGTGCCAGTGGGCCCAAAATGAAATACAGGAGGGATCAGAAATTCCTCCTTAATGGGCCCAGGTGAGCTTGGAGTGGGAAAGGAAAGGCCCAGACCTTGAAGATGACCTTTCCGAAGTGCTTAAGTCAATAACAGTGTGCAACCCTCCCTAGCCCCTTGTTTATAATTGGCAAGGTGGAGATGGACTGGAGGCTCTTTCTTCTCTCCAAGCCTGTGAGATCTTTTAATCTTAACCAAAAGAAAAAAAAAAACCACAACACAACAAAAAACAAGGAGAGGGAGAGGGAAAAAGACGGAGCAAAGTGCTTGGTGATGAAAGAGATAGGGGTTTTGTTCACCACAGAGTGAGTCTGGGGAGCTGCGACTCCTTCTGAGGCTCTTCTGGTGTGGGAGAAGCACCGGTTAAGCAGCATCTCCTCTCACAAGTCTTTTTTTGTACGGCAAGAGAGGAGGAGGGGACGCCTCCCTCTTACACATTCTTATATCCAGCTACTGAGGCACATTCACTAGCAACTGGTTAAGAAGAAAGATTAAGGGTTGTGGGGCTTGGGGGAGTGGGAAGTCCCTTTGCTTTGAGGAGATTAACTTTCGAGACGAAGTAAAACACAAGGCGATAGTCTTTCAAAATTGCCTTCCGGCCGTGACAGGCAATGGTTAGATTAATTAGATTACGAATGCTCTTTTATATTCGGCAGATGGGTTGGGACAAGGTGGGGCGGGGGACTGGAAGAGAAATACTTCATTTACGTTTTTTTTTTCTAGTACAGCTATTTTTTAATGCAACACAGGTGCTCCCGGCATGCTGCGAAGCCCAGTGGTGAGCAAAAGTCCTCCCAGGGGTCTGAGTGGACTTCGGAAAGCACGACTGGAGCGAGCACTGCTGTAGGAGGTCATGGAGAAAAACTGTCCATGGTTTCAAAGGAAGCAGAAACAATAGATATGAAATGTAAGATGCGAGAGGTAATATGACTAACATTAGATTTTTCTCCTTTAGGTGAAATGTAGGTGAATGAAGGTGTAGGTGTAGGTGAAATGATCTTGGGAAATAAAAAGCTTTGGTGCCCAAGGAATTACATTCAAAGGAAGCTGTGTCCATTTCTAGCACAGATCATGAAAACAGTTCTACTAAAAGGTCATGCTTATGTTTGCTTATTGTTTTATGTCCACCTATCCTTGAGAACTCCTTTTTTCCAAGGCTTTCTGGAAGTAAGAAGGGGAAGTAGTCTGCACTTTGTTCCTACGGGCATTGGAACTAACAGGGATAGAAAACTGCACAGGCTAAAGATACATCTGGGACAGAGCAAGAAAAATGTGAGAGGAAGCCACAAATTAAGAAAAGTCTTACAAGGGAGACCTGTTGTTCCTGAAGCTTTGCTACCGAGTCATTTTACCCATCTTTAGACATCAGGACATTTCATGCCAAATGACACCTTACTCTCCTTTTATATCCAATCGATAGAAGTAGACATCTCTAACGATGCTTCTCTGACCTTTAGATGGGATGAAATACTTAGATTCATTCCCCTTAATTGCCTATGAATGAGGCCAATAGGAGACATTGTCACTCTTAAATCCTGAACTAGAGCAGAACCATAGATTTTTTTAATTAATTTCCAACTTTTGACAAACTTGAAGATGTTCCCCTCCAAAACATACTGTCCATTGGTCATGAGCTCTGATCTACAAGGAGTTTTGCTGATCTTGGTTAACCTTCTAAGATGTAGGCCATCCATTGATGCTTCTATGGAGATGTAAGGTCACAAGATGGTCTCTAGTCTTGGTCTGTGAAACTCAGCATCCAGGATCTGAGTCTCTCTCCAGGCTCAAGGTTGCTTGCAATCATCTGGTCCTTTCAGTGAGAGCAGTCAGGGCTGGGTGATGCAGCATAGAGTAAACCACCCTGGGGATGGTGTTAGGTAGGCTTCAGTTCATCAAAAATTATTTGGAAATAATTATCTGGAAGCAGCCAGACTTTGCAGGGACACTATTGGGCTGAAATGCTAAGTAACTCATCAACTTGGAGCAATAAAAATAGCAACCCAATGAGCACAAGGAGCTTGAGAACCAAATAGTCCAAACAAGACTTGAAGCTTTAACCAAAATATTTGCATAAAGGAGGAGCTCCGAATATTGGTCGAGATATTTGTGACACTGAATGCACATGCACGGCAAGTGTGAAAACAACTTGTGTAGCCAACCTAGAGGACGTGTAATACAGCAGAGTAGGGCATATTGTGTATTTTAAGGAAATTGCACCTAGAAGAACCTGAGACATGGTTACTGGAGGGCTGTATCCTACAGCTGGGTCTGTGGGTGGAGGCAACCTGGCAGGATGAGCTCACCATGAGGCCTGTGATAACAGGATAATACTTTCTGGTTTAAGCCCTATGGGGTTGGAGGAGCCTTGTGAAGAAAGACAGTGATGGAGACACTTGTCACTTGTGTGGGAGGTGCAATGTGCATGTGTACGGATCACGTCTGCCACTGCAGCCTGCTCAGACCTTACTGGTCTCTGATAGGGTGAAGGGACTTCTTAGAAATATCACTCTGGACTAGTTGTATCAGGAGTGTCCAACTTTCTAGAAATCCACTGCATGCCTGCAGGCCTCAGGCTATTTTCTTCTGATCTCAGGCAGGAAAGAGGGAACTTTAGAAGTAATTCACAGCCAGAAGATGCATCCCAGGATCACTGTTGCTCCACAGTGGGCAAGCTGCAATGGGGAGCAGCAAGGACCCATCATGCAGCAATGCCAGCCTCAACAGCCCCTCCTGGCTCCATCTCCAATATGCTAGGATGGACCCATGCTTGAACTGCTCTGAGACACTGCTTTTTGAAGGCCCTGGTTTGTTTTTTCCCCCACAGTACAGGTGGGCACACTGCCAAGGAGGTATATCCTGCTCCCTGCTTTTGGCCAGTCCTTCGCTGTCATTTCTCCTGGCTCCCAACCAGTCCCAGCCAGACATACCATGCCCTGGAGATGACATAAACACCACATGGGTGATAGACTGAACAACACCTTCGTCATCCTTCCAGCTCCATTTGCCTGTCGTTTTGCCTGTGCTCATTTTATAGCCACAGATGGTCCTAGAAAGCTTTTCCTAGTGGTATAAGGGAATGTTTGTCCCTCATAATGTCCCATCTGCCTGCTTGTAGCTTCTGAATGCTATTCTTATTTGATTCTGTGTCCTCCTCAGGACCATATCCTTCATACACTGATAGCTTTATTACATTCCTCTGAACTGAGGGGTGTAGGGAGCTATGTAAAAGTGTGCAGGGAAAGAAAATAACAGGGTAGAAATATAAATACCAAAGGACTTTTACTGAGGAACCAAACCTCATGGATGGATGGTTCTTCTACTGTAGGCTCCGGTCAGAATAGATGACCTGATCATGCACATGGATTGGCTTGAGACTCAACTAGCACCTCCCCATCCCAAACTGCTGTTCAGTGCCAGACCAGCCAAATTGCACAAACCAATCCCGAGTACATCTGGAGCAGTGGATCAGTTGAGCATGACTGGATAGATTACTCTGCTTATTTTTTTTCCTGAGCTCTTTGTTTATAATTTTAAACCAGTACGCTGGTATCCCATGGTGATACAGCCTGCTCTGTAGATTTTATCTCCTAATTATGCAGGGATTATTGCAGAATTAAAGGCACATTTATAAGGCTTTTAGAAGGAGCCTATGCTCTGACACTGGCCCTGGAGATGAACCATTCTAGTGACTTTTATCTCCCTTCCAACCAATGCAAAAAGCCTTTTTTCTCTTCAGCTCCCAAACCTGCCTGTAAATAACCTGCCTTGAAATAACCCTCCTGGCCCTCCCTCCTGCCCTCCACACTCCTTCCACTTGGTTTTCTTCCTGTGATAGGTCTGAAAAGGTTGAAAGGTGCTGAACTCTTGTGCAGGGAATTCAGCTTTAAAGACCCTGAACTTTTAGATTCCCTGAGGGGTGCAGAGGAAGGGAGGAGGAGGAAGGGGGGGGGTGTCTTGTGCTTTAGCACAATGACCTAAATGATACATCTTATGTACATGTCATGTCAAGTGTCATCTCTAGGGCTGGAAGTACTCTGAATAACCTGTCTGGTCAGTAGAGGTGACTGAAAATACTTAGCTGCAAGCCATTGCTTTGAGAAAGTCTTGCCTTTTATACTTCTTTATTTATTTATGGGCTGGGGATTTTTTTTCTCTCCTTGTGCAAGATTCCCCAACTGGCTTTTGCTCCAGCAGATTGCCGAACTGTTTGATGAGCAGCAAACCAGCTGCAAAACAGGAAGGAAGCAGTGAACCCCATTGCCAGGTGGTTTTTTAGGGTCAGAAATGAGAAATTGTGCCCAGGAATGACAGCTGAAGGCAGAAGCTTGAGCAGTTTCATTTGGCTGGGCTCAGCAAGGAGGAAGATACTCAGTTGGGACCCTCCATCAGAGCCTTGCACCCCGGGTCTTGCAAAGCCGAGCAGTTACCACAGCATTATGACCATCATCTATGGGGGTGCCAGTTTCATCCCCCAACCCGCTACCTCTCTGCCTCCTTCCCTCTGTTCCCCTGGGAAAGCGCCTGTTGTTTTTCCAAAGGAGGTGTTATAAGGTGCCTTCACTGCAGCCTCCCTTGGGGAGGCAGCACTGCCTGCTCAAGGGCTCTTCATTCTGCCAGGGAAGCATCTGAAAACAAGCAGTGGGAGATGAAAAACGCAGATTAATTCAAAGTAGAAGTAAAGCAGAGTTTCCCCCAGGAGGGTGTTTCAGCCCACCTGTTTGTGCCTAGCAGCTTGGGAAAGTCTTATCGGCTAGGATAAATGTCCAGCTTTTAAAGAGGTGATGTTTGAGATACCATTAAACAGGGAGGGAGAAGACGCTGAAGCAAAGCCCAGGGTCACAGCCTGATGGAGGGGGAAATCATTTGGCCTCTGTTGTGCTGGAGAGCAGATTAAATGTTTGTTACAGCCCCTTAGTCCCTTTCTAACTGCAGTTTCCTGTCTCTTATCCATCATTGCATGCTGAGCCTTCCTTTGCACCCATCACTGGCACAATAAATCTATGCAAAGCAAGAATTGGCATGTGCCCAGCATGACCTGAGTTTGTACAGGGGAGTCAGGACTACTGAAACAGGAATAAATGCAGAACTGGGTATTCCAGTCTTAGCATTGACTTCTGCACATTTCCATTGCGAGATGCAGGTCTCCATCTCAGCCAAACTTTGATCTGCTCCACTGGTTGGGTGGTGTTACGTGGTGGGATTATTGCTTCTAGCAGGTTGGATGAAATGTTTTTTTCTGGGTGGTGGGAACTCCAAACTTGTAAGTCAGGCATGTGAACTTCAGCTCGGGAGCTTAAACCCCACCAGAGCGAGAAGGCGGCCAACAGCCAGAATGGGTTTGCCAACGGTCTTGTGGACGCATCTGAGAAGGTGTTTTCCTGTACCAGCTTTCTGTAGGACAAGCAAACTCTTGCAGAACAGCCATCTGATCACTACTCCTGCACAGCAGGGATTTCCAAGAGAATACTTTTCCTAACTTAGTTCTGCATTATGCCCTTTTATCAGCGTGATGCAATTCATACGTGAGGTTTCAAGTGGGAATGAGAGGTTAGATTAAGCCTTCCGAATAACTCCTGTAAAAAAAAATATAAGATGACACCTGTCAAGGTGATGCAAGGATCATCAGGCTTTGCAAACAGCTGCAAGTATTAGGAGATGCTCAGAAAACCCCAAGAGATGGCAACATGGTAGAAATCTGGCTGCAGGACGGAACAGGGCTAGTGTGGCTTCTCTTCAGAATTCAGGAGAACTTCCTGTTTTCTGTGGCAGACTGGCCTTTGAAGATACTTCCTCATCTATCGTTGTTCTTCAAGGTCCCACAACATCTCAGTACCGGTTGCCTCCCGGTCATGCGCAGAGAGACATTGCACTGTGCAAGTGCTTGAAGTGTCCTGTAACAATTAACGTTTCAAAATGCCAAACAGCAACCATTTAATTGCTGAGAAGGACAAGCAAAGGATGGCTCTGAGACTGGGGCACTACCTGGGGGACACAATCTCGTGCCACAGATTTCTTGGAATACCTTGGGTGGGTCTTGGGTCTTACTGGGGCCTTGGGTTTAAAAATTGGAGCTGTTATTGCTTCCTCAGATCGGCAAGGTTGAGTGAAAATGACCAGGTGAGGCTGTAAGGCTCAGACAGGGAGAGTGGAAGGGCTGTGCAGGGGCTTGGAGCCAGCAAGGAGCCACTTCCCCTGGTGGGTCGCTGCATGAAGACAGTGTTCCCCCTGCAGGGAGCTGACTGCAGCTTCAGAGCCTCCAGTGCCTGTGGTTTTTTTTGGGAAGGCAGAATTATTTAGGCAGTCAGGAAAGGAGAAGTGCGTGATTTATCACACGGAAAATCCACAACTTCTCCTGCTGTTGGTTAAATAATTGCCCAGGCTGTCGTGGCATAAGGTAGGAATGACTTAGAAAGCAACATCTATTTCTTTTGAAATCAGAGCTTCAGTAAATGCTTCTTACATGTTGTGACTAGAGAGATGAGCTGCTCTTTTTTGGTTTTGGTTGCTTTTGTTTACTCCTTTTTTTTTTTTCCCCTCTTAGTTTCCTGAGAATAAAGTGTTGCTTGCAGACAATCAATAGAAACAAAACCAGGGGATCTGAAAGTTAAAGGATCTCGTTGTGCAGATGAATTGCGTTCCAGTTCCAGAGCTGAAGTGACTGGGGAAGAGGAAAGGAAGGGCAAACATGCGGAACTTATTGGGAGAGGGAAGGTGTTCGGGGATCTGGAATGGGTCTGGGGACAGTTCCTAACATTGGGTTGAGACCCTTCACCTGAAGAGTCATTTCAGAACCATTTTAGTGTCTCCTGCCTCTCTTTCCTGTGCTCTCGTGTCCAGCTTCAGGGAGGGGAAGCACTCAGGGGAGCTGGGTGAATGCAGAGCCTGGAACAAGGGTCCTGAGGAAAGCTTGGGGTGTGTTGAATTATTTTTCCCCTCTTTGTAGGAAATGGGGGATAGAATAATTGAAAATGAGGAGGAAGAGCAATAACCATTGTGTGAATATTGGAAAAGGCGCAAAGACACACACACACAAAAATAAAAAGAAAACACACACACGCACACCCCTCCTCTCCCGCCATGTTAAATATTCTGACCTGAAAACAGTTTGAAGACAGGAACAGAGAGGAAAGGATGAGAGAGAGGTTGGTGATCCAGACAGGTCTTTCCAAAGGCCCAGTGACCTCTGGGATGTGGAAAGGATCTGCAGATCATGAAGGACAACCTTGACCTCTCCCTGGAAGAGAAAACCAGGGGTGCATTTGCGTGCTTACTACCCGCAAGCCTATCTTATGATAAAGAGCATTCAGTTTTGATGCAAAGTTCAAGATTCAGCCTAAATTTGGGGGGCAGGAAGATGGGGAAAGGGATGGAGGAAGGGTGTCTAAGTTACTTTGGATGCCTGGGTCTTCTCACTAAGCATAGGGAGGGCCTAGACAAATCCAGGAGGACGGATCTCAGATGGTGGATGCTGGATCTGACCTCCTAGACTCTGTGCAAATGGGAGCGATCCAGTTGCAAATGTGATGTCTTATGGTGAAACACAAAGGATTTTCTTCAGTCAGCAAAAGTCCACCCTCAAAACCAAGTAAAAGTACAATAAAAAGGACTGTGGCACTGTGAAAACCAAAAGTGATGTTCTTAATCAACTAAATAAATGGAAAGAAAATGACTCTGAACTGATGAAGACAAAGACAGTTCAATTTTTCCACTCATTTTAAACCTCCATATTATTTTTTTTTAAGTTTTTAAAACAGTTAAAAATATTTTTAATAACGAAAATGGCATGGAGTCATGTTGAAGACCAGAAACCGTACCTCTTCCTTTGGAAATGCTGAAATGAAACATTTCCATTTTCCTCTGTCCACAGACAGATTTTTTCCACTACAAAACAAAATGAAAGAAAACCAAGGCCAGGTTGGATGGGGCTTTGAGTAATCTGGTCTAGCGGAGGGTGTCCCTGTCCACAGCAGGGAGGTTAGAACCAGATGATATTTAAGGTCCCTTCCAACCCAAACCATTCCATGGTTCTATGAAAACCAAAACCACCAGTTAAACTGTCCCAATCTTGCAATGCATTTCAGGACCAGGCATGCGGGGCGAAAGAAAGACGTATGAAGAAAGGTAACTTTGCCAGGATCTTGTTTTCACTGCAAGAATTACCGGTGCCTGACTCGAGCCTGTCTGTGGGAAAGTGAGAGGAATTTTGCTACAAAACTTGTAGGTTTGGGTTTGCTTTATCTGGGGACTTACGTGTGGGATACTGCAGCCAGCTGCTCCCTGAAACAAACCGTGCTTGGACAGCCCCAGCCCCTGCACGATGTTACGGTGCTCACCAACATCAAAGGCCAAATTATTCGACCTGGAGTGTGACATGTGGGAGGAACGTCCCCAGCTTGGGAAAACAGTTCAAATAGCCCCCACCACAGCGGTAGGGACGTATAGATATGCAGGAACGCCGTCCCTCCGGGCTGTTCGCCCTGGCAGGGGTAGAGCAGTGTTATGACCATGGGGTTTTGTGCACTGGATGCTCCAAGGGAGCTGATTGCCCTGAAAGCATCCCCCAACCCTTTTATATGGTCATTAGGAGACCTGAATGGGGGAGGCAGTGGGGGCTTCTCGCGCCTCCAGCCCAATCCAGCCAGCAGCCCCTCTCTCAAGTACCTGCTAACAGGTTGACTTGCCTTTGGTCTCAGTCAGGTCTCAGCGGAGACCGGGAACCATTTCCTAGGCTAATAGGTGTGAGGGGAGCCAAGAATTTCACTCTTTTTTTTTTAGGTCTTTTCAAGGCAGGCTATAAACCTCTTGTTTTCCTCCTCCTTCTCTGGGTTTGTTTCTCTGCTTCCTTTTTTTTTTTTTTTTTTCTCTTTTGCCCCCCCAGGTGGTGTTAAAAGTCAACAAGCCCCTTAATCGCAGGGCTGGCCTTTTTCCCCTGCGATGCTGGAGCAAATCCACATTGCTGAAGAGGTGACAGTCCCACATTCTTTGGGGTTTTCCAGGTTGTCACAGGGACTTTCCCCACCTTTTGCTGTGGCAGATGATCCCAGGCTTGGGGCAGGGTCCCCATTAGGCAGATTGCAACCAGACAGGGATGACAATCCCCATTTTCCATCAGTTTGCAGTGGTGCAGCTCAAGAAATGCTGCACGACAAGCTGCAGAGATGCTGAGCTGAGGACGACCTGGCTGTGACCAGAGTCAGGGGCTTCCCCCTCCTGCCCTGGATTACTGTTGAAGCACTGGATGTTGAACTGGAGGAATCCCAGTTTGCCTTGTAGCTCCTGATTTATCAGACGAATGCAGTGGTGTAAATCAGAGCAGCAAAACCAGTGCATAAAGAGTCTGCTTGACAGCCTGGCACGGAGCTGGTTCTGCTCTTTGTCTGCTTATTCCTGCTGCTGCAAAGTGGCGGTGAGCTGTATTCCCAGTGCAGCAGGAGCCAGGAGGGATCAGCCTCAAATTTGAGGCTGATTCAGTGTTTTTGGCTCACATCATGGGTGTTGCTCCCCCAAAAAACCTTTTCTGTTTTTTAATTTGAATGGCCCAGATCTGGAATATTGTTTACTCCCCTCTGAGACTGTTAACATAGGAGTGATATCCTTTAGTGTTACTCTTTCCCTGTAGGAATTGCTGGATGGCATTGAGAGAAAGCTGTTATTCGTTAACCAGCTTTGCAAAGGTCTTCTTCAGAGGAGGTCATTTGGGGTCTTCCCTCTAAAGACCCAGTTTCAAAGCTGTGGCTTCTGGCAAGCAGTAGGGCTGCTCTGCCTCTTCACTCTTCTCCAGGTGGTGGAGAGATGTAGCTCTGATGCCCTGCTGAGTCCTTCCCCTGGCCATGGGAGAGGAGGATTTGCTGGTCCATGCACTAGGGAAGCGTCTTGGCTTCTCCAACCACCACAGTAGAAAAGAGATTCATCAGGAGCTCCTCAGGTAACTGAGTGGAGGGCGGTTTCAGCAGAGCATATGTGAACCACCAGGTTTGGGTGCCATGCAGTTCGTCTGGTGTCTTCTTCTAGAAGGTCTCCCTGCCTCAGTTTCTCCACCGGCAAAACAGAGATGGTGAGACACAACTCTGAGCTGAATTTTGGGAGCTTTGTAAGGGCTTTAAATTCTCTCCCCTCCTGCATTACACTGTCCTTTTTACCCCACTGCAGGAGAGGAATCAAGCCTCAAGATGTTCTGTGTTCTATTGCTCTATTTCAGTGTGGGTTGTTTTTCATTACAGACTTGACTTTTAACAGGGGTAATGACAGAATGGCATCCAGAGGTCTCTTCAAACCACCATCTCCAGGACTCTTCTTACTTCTCACCTCTTCCCCGCTTGACAACACCATTCACCCTCTTTGCCCTGGTGCAGCGACAGGCTGAAACACCGAAGCTTTTTTCAGGGGTTGTCAGGGGAAAAAAATTCCCCCTGTGGTGCTCAGAAAACTCCCATCAAAATGTCCTTCTGAGGGACGTTGGAGACATTTCCTACAGAAAGCCTTAGACCTTGTAGAAAAGTGGCAGTCTGACAGTGGTGAAGAACTCTTAAAAAATCCTGTTATCAGGGAATCCTAAAGGAGTGCCTTTCCGACTGGGATAAGGCAGATCTCAAGATAGCAAAAGGTAGTCTGGACTTAGACAAAAGCTTAACAGTGTCACTCCTTCTCTAACTGATTGACTTCCCCAGAAGAGAAATAGGCACTTCCCTTCCACCCTTGGCTTTGCTCAACCATTTAGACTAGAAGATCCTCCAAATGGTTGAGGGCGATGTGTGATAATACGTTTGTGGACATGAAGCTGGGGACACTGTCACTTAAAAACTTTGGAATAATGAGGGTGGACTCCTAACAGGGTATCTAAATTTCCATGTCCAGCAGAGATGAAAGGTATTCTCAGCTGCTGCCTGGAGAGCAGCAGATCCCTCTCTCATGCATTTGTTGGTGCATGGAGTGGGTTTTGGTCACCACTGCGGAGGTGGTGGGGATGGATGGGGACTGGGGAGCTCTTTGGGAAGTGGAGGCTGGAGTGAGGTGTGCAGGGGGTTAATTGTATTAAAGCGAATACCTGAGGAATTAATAATGATTTGCTGCTCATCAGGCAGCCTTCCTTGAGAAATGTAACGCAAGAAAAAACACGTTGGGAAGTGCCAGAAAAATGCATTGAAAAAAAGAAATTGTGGGTGTGTGGGGGTGGTGGTGTGAAGAAGCAGTCTGGGACCTCGCTTGGTCTCTGTCCAGAAGTCATGCAAGAAGTCTGATTGCTTGCTGGACGGGGCTACCCAGCACCCCCAGGGCCTGACTCTGCCCTTCGCTCGACTCCACCAGCCTTCTGGAGACTAAAGGGTTGTGGGGGCTTTCATGCAGGGCACGACCCAGCTTGCCGTGGAGCTGCAGCTCCATAAAAGGAGCTTGGGGAAAGCATCCATCCATGCTGGAAAGGAGAGGCGCAGCTGTGGTATGACAAGCATCCATGTTGAGGGTGGATCACCTGGGTTCCCATCAGAGTGAAAGCAAAGGATGCAAGCCCAATGAAAGCCATGCACAGCTACCGTGTAATGCCCCCACCTGGGTAACTCCTTGCTGCAGGACACTGCTGTGCTGTCATAAAGAAGAAAGGAAAAAAAAAATAAGAAAAGCAAAGAGAAATAAAGTGATTTAGAGGAATGATAAAAGCATGTGAAGGTCTGCTTGAACCTCTGAGGACCTAAAACCGCTCATTTTTAAGGGTATAAGGGGGCGAAGTAGGAGTGTTTAACAACTAACCCTAATTTTGCACATCAAGGATATATGTAGACAGCCACCTTGGTATGGGAGCATGTCTGAAGGTTGAATGTCCCTGCTACCATAGGATATCCTTGGAGGGACGGTCGTGCTATGAGCCCATTGCATGGAGAGGGGAGCCGAGGTGCTGGGAGGTGGCTGAGCGATTTGGCATGACACATGCAGGTAGTGCGCATCCGCCCCAGGCCTGAACCACATCTCCACAATGACCCCCTTATTCCCTCTTGGGGCATTTGTCCAACTTGCTGTGACGATGCCCTGCCGGGGAAGCTGAGTATCAGAGGGTAGTAGGGATTGGGCAACGTGAGACATTCCTGCTTGCTGTTCCATCCTCTGTGGGGGCTGTTCATAGCCCCCGTTGCTTTTCTTTGGAGAGTGAAACCCTTTGGTTTACGTCAGTCCCACATTGTCCTCCTCGTGCTCGTTGGTTCCCACCACTGGCTTTCTCTAAGGAGGGGCTGGTGTTAGTTTGAGACCTGCTTGCTAACCAATATTTTGGCAGCAAAAGACAAGAGACTTGTTATGCACTTCCCGATGGTCACCATGTAATGGCAGGGACGTCCAGAAATCGTGAGGGTGGGATTTTTTTTTTCCCTCCTTTTTTGGAGCCTTTTGGGGTACCGACCCTAATTATTAGGCAAACCAACAACGTCAACGCGATCTGCTGCCTGCCTTCTGCTTTCTCTCCCATCCTCTTCCCCCCTGAGGTACAAGATCTGTCTTTGGTTGTTGGAAACAGCCCAGGCTGGATGTCAGCTCTGCTATCAGAGAACTGATGCAGAAGTTTTCAGTGTCGAGGTATATTTTTCGATAGCCAAGGCGTTGCTCCCAACTTCCTTGTCTGTCACCTGCTCGGAGGAGGAAGCCGCCTTGTGCGTTTGATTCGGAGCCAGCCTGTTGATGGAGCGACGCTGCTTTCTCGCCGGGCTGGAAGCTCGCACCGCTGCCAAAGAGCTGATGAGCAGTTTCTCAGCCACCTCTTTCTCTGCCTTCTGCTAGGCATGATTTTTGTCTTGATACCAGAGAGCCGTTGGAAGGCAGGGGATGCCTGATTTTGAGAAGA
The DNA here is from genome assembly GCF_963924245.1 of Chroicocephalus ridibundus. NCBI lineage: Eukaryota > Metazoa > Chordata > Aves > Charadriiformes > Laridae > Chroicocephalus > Chroicocephalus ridibundus. Next base: position 3,294,147 of record NC_086285.1, on the reverse strand, counting down.
AATTTGCAATAGTACAGTGTCCAAAAAAAACATGCAATAGAAAGAAAATATCTGGTTACTTCCAAAACATCTATTTCATCGATCTTGGAGAATATCAGAATTAATTTAATTAACATCCAAGAACCTGCACTGGCCTTAAAATGCAGAGATCGGACCCTGGCCCTTGGATTTGCAAGGCTGATATAATCCTTCCTATATGACTTTTCCTGAAACTACCGTCCCTGTGAGGAAAGCAGAAAAGAAAAAAAAAAAATCGTGACAATTTGTGTCCATTTACAGATCTGTGGTTCAACACCCCAGCTCATTCTCTCCTTTCTAATTGCTGCTTTCTTCTCTTCTCGGGCTCCTTTGTTTCTCTCTGCAAGCAGCCACAGCTTTCAGATGTTTTAGGGTCATTCCTCCATGTGCTGCAATGCTAATTATTTCTTCTGCCCTAATTCAGGTTTACATATCGCTCCCAGCCACCCAGGCCAAGTAGCACACACAAGAACACTCTCTGCGTTCACATGATAAAACCTCCCCACAGACACACACAGGACGACACAAAGCCATAGGATCCCCACACCGGAGAGCAAACCACGGTTTTTGTCGGGCTGCTGTTGCTTCGTAATCGTGCCATCTTAATTAGAGGGTTTCTGAAGCTAGAAACCTGGTGCTGTCATGTACCAAATTTGCCCAGCTAATGCTTTGAAATTACAAACATAGCATTGATAATAATTGCCAAGACTCCCTTTCTTGACGTTTATTATTGCCTATCTGCAACATCCAAAATATGTTAAGTGGAAACTGCTCAAAAGACTTTTCAGTTAATGAATGATTTGTGAAAAGCTCTGTCTTCCAGAAATGACCGATATTAGAATTGGTGTTGATGTCATGTAACAGCTCCCATTCAGAAAAGCTATTGAAAACAGTCCAAATTCCTCAGAACTGTTAAATCTCTTTTAATTTCTCCTCTTTGTGTATATATAAACTGTGGGGTTTTTTTTTGTTTGTTTATTTCCCTCTTGCGGAGAGTAAGTTTTAATTTAATTTGCATGTTGGGTTGCTGCTCTTTTTGTGTTGCATTTAATATATTCAGAGCATTTGGGGAGCCTGAGGTTTGGAGGCAGTGGAGAGTGAGATTGTTTCCATTGACGAATGTGTCTTTCAGAAAAGAAATGAAAAAGTTGGGGAAAATAAATTTCACGAGTGCCAGCAGGGGCAAGGAAATGGAGGATTTTTTTTTCCTTGCATTTTTCCCAGGAAAAATTAGCAAAAAGCCTGTCCTTCCTACTTTGGTTTTTTAACAGCATCTGCTTTAATAAGAATAATTGCAGTGATGGCAAGAAAAAAAAACAAAAAACAACCTAGGCAGGGATTAAGGTAGATAGCTCCTAAGGAAAGATTAATCTGAGGAATGCATGGAGACATATAGCTCCCATCCAAAAATATACCAGAAAATTAATATAGAGAGCTCTCCATGCACAATACTGGGTCTTGTATGGTGGGATGGTGTTTTGCAACCTGAGGGCTGTCTATGATGATGAGGGTGCATGGGAGGGGGATGCATCAACGTAGCAAGTTTTCTGATATATAAAACACTCTCTCTTCATGATCACTTCTTCCCTCTCCTCTCCCCTCCCCAAACTTGCTTCTTTTCAAAGGGGCATTTCTGATTTAATGTTTTAGAGCCTGAAATGAGTGATGCGTTATAGGGAGGAGGTTTCCTCCAGGCTGAAGAAGGAGGTGATAAAGTTGAGGACTCCTTGCTGAGGACCTTTGTTTCTCCTAAAGAAGGATTAAGTATTTTTTGAGGGAAAAAAAGAGCAGCTGTAGGAAGGCTTGTCCCTGGGTAGGAAAGGGCTGTGGGATCTAATCAGATTTTGCCATCCCGAGCTGCTGAAGTTTGATGTGGTTGAAAGACGCACCATGCACCTGAACCCAAAGTCAACCTTGCAAACTCTCTCTTGGGAGCCTTTAGAATGGTCTTTGGGATTGCGTGGCCAAATCCAGACTTGCCTTTCAAAATGAAAGAGGAGGGTCCCTGAAAGGGGCCTCGAGGATGTTTATTTTTCTCTTCCCACCCGAAAAAATGCACATTAGAAAGGGCATCTGTTGCCTGCCTGAGGGGTGCATCTGGGGGATGCAAGGACCAGGGAGAGGGGATGCTCGGGAACATCCAGATGCGGGTCAAACGTCTGCATTTCCCACTTAATGCCAGAGACCCGTCACCACTCCAACGTGAATTCCCGCAGACAATGCGAGCTGCCCCCAGCCGATGAAAGGCTCCTGTCCTGCTGGGTCTTCAGGGAGATAACCCCGACAAAACCCCTGCAAGCCTCCGCCGAGCTCCTACAGCCTTTCCCCGCCCCCCGGGGAACCCAGAGGATTGTATCCCCCGTGTTTGCAATTTGTGTGTGTGGCACCATTAAGAATTGATATGCTCGATATGAATGGCGATACTTCAAAACGCCTGAATAGAGCCTGAGATCCTCCCCCCGCAGAAGAAGAAAAAAAAAACAAAAAAAAAACATTGTTGAAAAAGTCCCCTACTCAGCCTGGGAGGGAAAGTTTGTGTATCAATCTAGTTTTATAATAGTGTAATTTAGTGTCTAGGCCCGGGCTCTGGTGGTGATATTGTACTGGAATGAATGAAACAGAGGACTCCAGGCTGAGCAAGAGCTCGAGGACCCGGCTGGCTCTATTCAGGCCAAACTAATCGGCTTCAGCTCAGCTCTCCGCCAAAGCTCCCCTCTCAGTAGTGGGTTTTTCTCTGGGTTTTTGTTACTGTTTCTTAAAGAGCTCAGCTGGCTGCTGAGGCTGAAAAGAATCAAATTATTAAAGATTTTGTGGAAAATCCAGTGAGAATGGGCCCATGCAAGAATAATAGCATTGTGCCACCGTGGGCCATTCCCAGCTTCCAGTCGGGAGAAATTGTCAACTCTGTCTTTGTTTTCTTAACCCTTTCAATGGAAACAAAATAATATTTAGCTCAGCACAAAATACCTTCTTTTTCATTTCTAATCCTTTCAGGTTCTTTTTTTTTTTTTTTCCTTCCCCCCTTCTCCTCCTCCTCTTCCTCCCTCCCTCCCTCTTTCTTTCTCCCCCTCTCCCTCTTTTTGTTGGCTGTCCTCTGAAATACATTTATATACCTCATACATTCCCTTTTTCCTTGCCAGTTGGCCAGAGGGGCATCTGTTATCAGGAAAGACCCTTCTTTTTTAAACAGGATGTAAAATGGGTGATTAAATCCTTTATTAACAGTCACCACCAGAAAAGGGAAGAGGAAAGGGAAACATTTTCTTTCAAGCTTCTATTTTTAACATTTATTAGCACTTAATAAATCATTAGTATGTTGTTGAGTGGGCTGGCTGCATAATGTGTCATGTTTTTAGATGTCTATACATTTTAAATTTAGGAAAGTACTTAACTGGGGCATTATAATGTCATTAAAGAACAAAAAGAAAATGTCTGCTTGTCTGTCTGTCCATCCTCAATCCATCAGGGCAGATGCAGCCAAGCAATTTAATTACTCTTCTCGTCTTTTATTTAGGAAGCAAGTAGCTTTCCATTTGTGAGCTATATCTTTCCCTGGCTCTTTCTCTGCTGCATGTGCCAATCCTAAATACGTGAAGAAGCAGCATTATCTCGGTGATGGGAGGAAAAGGCCCCCAGCCACAGTGTGGATGTCGAACCCAGCTGGGCTGCAGGTCTCTCCAGGTTGCAGAGCAACTGCGTGCGGGGAGTTTGGCTGCACCCCATCTTTGCAAGGGGGGATGAAAGCCCATGGCCACGGCTCTCTTGTGCAGAGAAGGCAAAGCCACTGTCACCTTTGCAAGGCTTTCTCAGGAATGGAGCAAAAGATGGAGGAGGGATAAAAAATAAAATAAAAATTGTCAAAACAAACCCCCTCCATACCAACTGGCCAGCACCAGGGATGGGGTGACAAAGCATGATGCTGGATCTGCTCCTGGTGTAAACTTGATGCCAGCAGTTAGGCGGAGGTAAACCGGATGAGCCCGTAACCCTCCGAGTTATACGTTGATAGCAAGCCTGGTATTAGGGTATGGGGGTGAAAATTAAGGGACAAAAGGGTACTCACTGTCCCATTGTGGGTGATCCCTCTAATCAGGATATTCTCCCTCAACTTTGCTCCGCTCTAACCTATTGACAACAGAACTAGGTCATCTTGGTGAATAGAGTAGATTTTCTGCCCGTCTCAGTGTCTTTGAGGCTGGAAGGGATTGTGTGTTCAGTGTTACAAACAGACCTTCTGTCTTTATTTCCCGACCAGCAGTGCGCCGCTTAACAAGGAGAACTGGACCAGCCATTTTTCCCGTAACAAATGGAGGGTCCCATCCAAGCCGTCCTTGCCAATTGGCTTTCAGACAGGGGAAGCTTATTCATGTTTTTAGACCTCAGCCAAGTTCAGTCAGGAAGCCTGAGATGTTTTAAACTGGGGGAAAGGCGGGGGTATTCAGGGCTCCCTTGCCAGCTAGGAGGAGCGAGGCATTGCATTATTTCCGTATTTTCTTGAGTTGGGTCTTTTTTTTTTTTTTTGTGCACTCTCAGGGATAGAGTTGTCTCTCTCCATCCCTGGCATAACGCTGGCTTGGGAGGGAGGTGTGCAAGGACTTTTTTTGTTCTCCTGGCACTCCTCAAGAGGACAAGTCCACCCCTGCTTGCTTGAATCACCTACAACGGTGGGAGAAGAATGGAGGATGTGCGCTGAGGTTGCTAGTGGTGAGGGATCTCACAGGTGAGTCACCACCAGTGTAGGTGGATATTACACTACAGCCCAAGACACTAAAATGTTTTGTGATGAGCCAGACACAGAGAAGCTGTTGATTACCTTACTTTGGAGAAGATGTTTATTCCCCATCCCACCCTAGGATGTTTCCTCTTCAGCTGTCTGCTTCGGGGAAGGACAGAGCATCGTCATGCTTTCCATCTGAGATCATGATGGAGTGTCCCAGAAAAAACACTTGAACCACCTTTGTGTAATGTTGCTCCTGGCCCTTTTGAAGTGTAAAAACATCGTTGGATCTTTCAGGGTAGATGATAAGAATATTTCCTTCTAAGGAATATCATCACCCTACCCTAGAGAACCCATAGACATTAGCTCACGTCCTCACACCCATTTTCTCAGTTAGCCAAACCTCATCTCCACTACTATGAATGAGTGATTGGTGTCCCGGATCCTTCTCTGCCCATTTTCAGGCATCATACAGAAATGTCACCTACACTTCGCTGAACAGCCACCTCCTGTGGATACACAGGAGAGAGGACCCTGCACTGTCCGTCAAGTGCCCCATGACTTTCCCCACTGTGACTCCAACTCCTGACCCCACAGCCATTCCTCAGCACCCCCTTTTTAGGCATCTGAGATCAGGATGAAGGGGGAACCCCTGGATGGGGCTAAGCAGGGATGGCTGATAATGGTGTTTGGTGGAGCAAAACCTTCTCAAGCACATGTGTCATCCTGGTAACACACAGCCTTCCTCTTCACAAGCTTGGAGGTTGGACAAGGAGGGTCAGCAGGAGAAAGGATCCTTCTCAGTGTCCTGTTTCTTGTGGTCATCTCTAACTGTCCTCTTTCGTCTGCTCTTGGAGACAAGTTTTGGGGCTCAGGGGACTTTTGGTCTGATCCATTAGAGCTGTTCTCGACCTGTAGGATGCCCACACAACTGCTACAGTCAGTGCTGAAGATATTGTAATACAGGAGACAATGTGTCCTAAACTTGGCTATATGCCTGGATTAGAAATTAAAGGCAAATAAGGCAACCTAAGCTCTGGAACTGCATCAAAGGCAAATCCAGGCTAAATGGGAAGGATCCAATTTCACAGTTAAGTTTGTTAAATAGGTGGGTGGTGGTTGCCGGTGGTGCACACGTCCCTTTATTAACAATTTAAAAATGAAAGGTCTCTGCCTGGAGATAACTGGAGGATCAGACCTTTTTCTGGCTGCCTTGCCACAAGTAATCCTTACTCATGCAAGGTTCCTACTAAAATCACCAGAGCTACTCGCGTGCACAAGGAACATCCTGGATAAACTGAATATAATGGCAAAGATGATGGGAAAATTGCAAGGATAGTAAGACATGCTTGACAGACGCAGGACAGCAGAAAATAATGTGACAAGTCTAGCTCTTTCTTTTTCACTTGTGAGTAATCTGCAAGCAAATAATTCCCAGCCAGAAATTATTCAGCTGTTCATTCACACAAACGTGTTTTTCGTTTTGGATGACTTCTGAATTTTGCTGGAATAGATTATATTTCAGCATGTGGCCCTTGCACAGAGCCTCTGACTGTTTTCCCTGGTCAAGGATGACGATTTGCAGAAGACAATTTGACAGATTATTTTTTTGGCGCAAATCATAATGGCATTGTTAACAGGTAATCATTAAAGCAAGATTTCATAGAGCTTCAACTGACACTGTGGTGATGCATATTTTGCCTACAGATTGCTCTTTGCTATGTAAACTAAGACTCTGTATAACCTTAGACAAAGTTTAGTAGTTTCGTTCAAAGACTCTTGCATGTGCTTGTTTGCAGTGTTACTGGACAGGAATTACAAAAGGTGCCTCCTCTACCTACATCAACATCAGGATGAATAAATATGATTATGAATAAGTCACTTGTACTACCTTTAGTATTTATCTTTGTGTGCAGTGTTGAATTATTACTAGCTTTTGGCTGATTTTTTCCTTGCTTATGGTAATTTATGATTACGCCACAGACCTTTCATACCTTGATTTTTCCTAGTGTTCCCATTCTCATCCACACGATAAATTAGTTGAAAAGAAACTAAACCTCTTCCCTAGATTTTTAGTACTCAGAACCAGGTTTGAGAAAAAATCCCCACAAGGACTCAGAAATCAAAAAATAAATTACCTGAATCCAGCATGAACTATTTCTAAGATGTCATGATTTTTAAACAGATTTCATCATTTTAGTGGGGAAATGGCTGGAAAGGTTGGGCTGCTTGGCAAGGGCAGTGCTGTGGTATGTTACATGAAATGGTCCTGTAAACAAAAGGAGGTAATTAAAATATGTTTGCCAGAAAAGTGCCCAGATTTCCCATGCAATGTGCAATACTCTCTACAGGGCAGAGCTTTTCCTTTCTGCACTCCCCTCAGCTCCTTGGTTTTATCATCTCTCAGTCAGAGGCAAGCAAGACAATAGACATTCTTTGAGAAATTCACTACAGGGGATATGAAGCTAAGGTCTGTAGTGCCAGTTTTACATCTCCTTAGGACTTGTCTTCATGGCAAATGTGACCAGAATAGCTATTTTAGAATTAGCTTTCTATGGTGTCACTATTCCAGAGGAAAGGGATTTTATCCCAGATGAATTACCCTGTTTAGGAATGCACTTGGTATTTTGCAATTTATCCACTTATGTGTAGAACAGCACACGGTAATGTGTAGAAATACCTGATATACGGGGGTCAGAAGCAATATGGCCACATTAATGCCATGCTCAAATCATGCTATTATCTGTATCTTCATGCAGCTACATGCACCCAGCAAAAATAGGGTATTCCTCATTAAAATGTAGTTGCCTAAAATACGTTGCCCAGTGTGAGCTGGCCACCTTGTCTCTCTCTTGAGTTAATGAGGTAAGAAGATACTCCAGAAGGCTGTTGGTCTCAGCTGCCTTAAGTATCTTAGGGTGGACAAACTGCTTTGTGTAAACATTTACCTCTCTGCTAATTAGAAAGGAAGCCAAAATTCAGAGTTTAATCTCAATTTGCAAGAGCCTTGATGAAACAAATCCTTCGTCAGGTGACTTCTGTTCTTAGACAGGAGGTGGGACTCATCCTACCAGTTCAGATCAGGGTACACACTGCTTTTTCAGGTGTGAACACACCTAAGATAAAAGTTGTTGCAGTCCCCTGTGATAAAGGTTTTAGATGCCAGTGGGTCTACAGGTGACCACCTGTAGACAAAGTCTTTGTACCTGAGTTCAGTTGTATATCTAGACTTCTTTGAAATTACCACTTTCTCATGGATTTCCCCACGCTGTAACTCCTTGACAAGCAGTGTCTGTTGTGTGGCTCAGCTCCCACTGCCATATATTCTGTGGTGGATTTAATACATGTTTAAGTGGATCAATTGGGCCTGGGCTCCAACTGGGAAGCTGGCCTTTGCTGCTTGGTAATGACCTTCCTGTGGAAGCATCCATCCTGTCCATGGTGGAGGTGATGCTTCTGTTTCATTAACCATGTGTGTGACCCTTGAGGAATGAAAAAAAAAAATAATGCATCATGTTCAGGCAGCATCAGAAAGCATCTCTGAGCCATAGGGCCCCCATGACAGCTACCCCAGAGGAGAGATGCCTGCGTGGTTTCTACCACTTTGATGAAAAATGAGGAATCTTAGCAGCTTTTGGTGAGGAGAGAAGAGCAAGGACTTTGTCCTCTAGTCAAGTGTTGCTGGGGAAATTTGCAGGCCCTTGACCTTGCGGTGAAAGATGCTCTATAAATGCAGGGGAAAATCAATGCTACAATTGATAAAGGTCACTCAGAGTTTTCAGGGAAGGGGAATACCTTTTACTAGGCCATCTGATACAACTGGAGTAGAGAGGTGCGCTTCTGAGTACACAACATCTTCTCATCTAGATTAGTCAAAATTAGGAGAGATCAGACAAATGAAGTAGGTAGATTAGATTGTGCCCTGTGGTGATAAATCATTTTCAGCCTCCTAGCTGTGACGTAGGCTGAGCCTTATCTCACCAAGCTATGCTCAGAATGAACCTTGGGGGCCTTTTCCAGCTACAATAAAGCGTACAGGTTGGCCATATGTGAGAGACAGTTCCTAAGGATGTCAGTGGACAGCTCTGGAGAGCGTGGGCTGCAAGGTCAGTGTGTTGCAAGGCCAATTCCCTACTCAGTATGTGGATTGAATGTTTTTCCTTGTTGCCAAAAAGTGTCTTACAAAGGTTAGGTTGAAAGACTGGCCCTTGGGATGAGGGGACTCAGTCCCTGTGATGTAATTCCTTGTGCAACATTGGGGAAGTTATTTGATGTGGGACTCATCTCACATTATCTATGAAAAAATAATGTCTAATCCAAGCTAGTCTTTCACCTTCTACAGTTAATTAGGGAGATCTCGTTGTCTAGAAAGTGATCTATCCTGTCCGAGTCAGGGGCAGAGCAAGACTGTAAGCTCAAGGTGTGGCAAATCAAAATCCCATTTCAGCAAGCTTTGCAGAGTGAGACATGCCCATCTGCCTCTCCTGAGGGCAGCAAAAGACTTGATACCTAAATTTGAGAGGACCAAATTCAGGTGAAATGACTCGTCTTTTGGTTTCTTTGTGCCTCTGCTCATCATTTGTAAAATAAAGATAGGTGCACTTTACTCCGTTATAGAGAAGATGCCAACAGAAATATGTTAAAGATCATGAGCTGTTTGTATGCCATGATCACAAAGCTGAAAGAGCAGTGTAGCTTCATTATCCTGACATCTGCTACCTTCTGCTTTGGCAGACAGTGGGTGAAGGCATACAGTTGAGAGAAGGCAACCGATACAGTAAACCTCATCCCAATTTCTGTATGCTCAGTAACCAAAATCAAATGTCACCATTGGGAGACATCACTGACGGGAGAGCATTTCACTTGCACTCATGAGTTTGGGCTACAGTTGATGAAGAAACCAACCTGGTCCTGGCATGAGGAAGTGCTCCAACTTGCCTGAAGAAAAATTGACTTGGGGAATTTTGATTCAGGTGTTGATTCAGCGTCAAAAGAAACAGTAGTGGAAAACCATGGAGAATCGTTGCCATGGTTTTACCATTAATGTCTGGTGTGATCTCATGAGGAGGCTGGCCCGTCATTGTGCTGTCCCTATTGGCCTGCTGAACCTGACTGAGGTGCGGATGTAAAAGCTTTGTCCAGATGAGCAGAGTGTATGTCACTATGGGAACACATTTGGGGATGGGTACTTTACAGCCTACAACAGCTATTACAGATCTGTGTACCTTAGTGAATCCCATAGCAAAATAGGGACAACAATAGCCAACCAGCTCTGTGCTGTACTTCAATTCTTCTGGCCAAGAACCATGGGAAAACAATGTAATGTGGGGCAACAGTGCAGAATGAAGTTCATTTTGGTAATTTTTTTCTTCCTCTTTTTTCAGCCCATGAGTAGACAATTCCAGAACAAATTCCTATGCTGATGACTCTTCAGGCTTAGAGTCTGGAGGGTTTAACAACCAGTGAAGGTCTGTCCTCTCCAGCAATGCCTTAGACCTAACATCTGAAGATCTTGAGAAGGTTTCCATGCTAGTCATGTATTAGGAGGAATTACTGACAGTGCCTTTCTCAGATTACTTTTCCCTTGCAGGTTTGAATACTGTAGTTCTTCTCTTTAGTGAACTTTTGGTTTGGAGGACTGCAGGCATTAACTAACGCTCTGCCTTACTTGAACCTCTGCTACCAAGTGCAGAAGAAGAGCTTCTTAGGAAGCCTTGTGGGAGAAAAAGTTCTTTTGGCCAATGTTTTGTTGAGAAAAGGAGAAATTAAGACCTGACTGATCACCACCCATTGGATGTCCAAGGTGAAATGACAGAAGGTAGAGGAAGGGCTGGAATGAGATTTATGGTCTTGAAACCAGGGCTGGAATTCATAAGATTTTCTTTCAGTTCCCTGTTTATCTGCAACACCCGTCTCAGATAATTTTATTGTTCTGTAAATTGGTTTCACATGATTTATCCTTCCTATCTATTTTTACCATTTATGGACCCCAGAATGCCTATCATTAATTACATGCACAGTAGCCAACTCTTGGTTGTGTCATAATAGAAATGAAAAAAATTTTGAGACCTTTCTGGCAGAAAGACTCCTTAGCACCAACGAAACTGAACACCTTTGCTGCACTAAGCCTGTGCAACATACCTCTGAGATTTGAGCCCTTTTGTATTTGTATAGCGCCTAGCACAATGGAGACAATGTAATTGTGGCATTCAGGATCTATTTGAACATAATAGCTGAATGCTGTGGCTGTGGCATTGCAGCGCAAGGGACAATATGCACCTGCTGGGCATTGCCCTCTACCAGGGTAATGCTTATGCAACTGCTCATGTGCATTCCCCAGGGTATTGAGTGTTCAGCTCAAGTGGTAGGCAATAGAATTTTTAAAGCAAAAGGAATTGCATATGATGGTTACAAGAGGCTTCTTACACAAACATTACAGACCTAAACTTGCCCCTGTTCAAATCTACAGTCATTCTACCATTGCCTCGGTGGAATAAGAGGTGAGAACTATGCTATGTCCAGTTCATTTCAGTTATGTTAGCAACTTCCAGCGAAATCCAGTGTTTGAGGCACCAAGAAGAGATCTGTTGTTTTGTCAGACACATTTTTGGCACGTTTTTTGCCCTAGTGAACAGATGGCAGATTTGTTATTGAAATGGGAGATGTGACGGTGCATGACAGTGCTTCAAGTGAACTGAACAGCGTGGTGTCTCTGAAGATACACATTTTTCTTGAGACACTCCACTAGCAAAGACATGTCCCAAGAGGATGTGTTTGCTTGCAGAAAATTATTCGGCCACCAGATGTCTCTCCACGCTCCCCTGGTGAACAAGGAAGACGAACTCAAGTCGTACGGAAAAATGCTCATTTACAGTTTGTAACTCTTGTCTTTCTTAAACATCTTCTGTGTGGAGTTGGCTTTACACCATCTCAAGAGATACTCTGCTTCAGGGGTGGATTTTAATGCATCCTTTTGGGTTGAGGAGACTGGAATAAATATTCTCTGGAGCATTGTAAATCAAAGGTATTTGTCTGCCCATGGCTATACATGACAGCGCTGTTGAAAGATTAGTACTAAGAAGGTCACTTGGGAGGTCAGAGGAGCTCTATGGAAGAGATAGCCTTTAATGAAGAGGTTTCAAAATGGAGAGTGTCTAAGACGGAGTGGAGTAGTCAAAGAAGGACATCCAACCATGAATTTAAAGCACGGGGAACAGGCCCATAGAGGACTTGATTCCCACGTGCATTGTTTCTCCAAACTGCTGATTCTCAAGCTTTTCATCATTCAGATATGTTATACTCAAACGATCTGGAGTCAGAAGCAACTTTCATTCCTATTTGTTTTGAGAAGTTTACAGTTAGAGATTATTGTGTCAGTCTGACGTTTTAGAGTATTCCAAACAAAAATGGAAAACTGCACATTTCTGACACTAGAGATCATGGATCTGGAATAAATAAATGCAACTTCCTCTGTCCTCACAAATTGTGACTGACTTTGGTTCCCAGTGGGATGGATCATTTTATTCTGCATAGTAGTCAGTCTACAGCAGGTTAGGAATAGAAAGTCCCACAGCATTTTCTCTATTTTTCCACAGTACATCCAGGTTTGTCTTTAAAAACTGCAGTATGAGTTGAGTTTGTGGCACTTTCAGAGTTACAGCCCCTTAGATTTACTCTTCAAAGTCACTCCCAGTTCAGATTTACAACCAGTTCCTGAATCTGACAGGAAGCCCTTCACTTGTGGAAGTGAAAAGAGAACAGATCCTATGACTTTGGATCTGAAAGAGGATCCACTCACCACCGCTGGCATACTCTGAAAGACTCTTGTTAAGGACGGCTTAGGAAGATGAGTGCTAGGTTTGAACTACCTAGATTCCTTCCAACCACAAAGTCAAAATCCAGCTGACTCAACTCAATCCTTTTGTGCTTCTTCAGCAGCTGAGTAGAGTCTGTTCAGATTACTCCCATTAAGGATATATTCTTTCATGGTCTGGACAGACATTAAGGCCAGTTTTTGGCCATACCTGAAATTTGCTTTGATGACTTCAGCTACAAGTTTGTCCCTAGTTAGCAGTGGCCTTTACTCTTCAGGTCCTGTGATTATCAAGAGCTTTTCATTATGGAAAACACTGTAGACTTCTAAAATTCCCAGGGAGAATTATTGTTGGGCCAGGAGCTGGCAAGTAAACCTAAGGGGTTCAAAGGAAATTTTGGTACCAAAATTCAGTTAGCCCCCACAAAACAATTTTGAAATATATGTGCATTTTCTTTAGTGTTTAATACCGTTTTTTGTTACTTTTTCCATGTTCTACCTCACAGTTGAGATTCCTGCAAATTTGAGGTGAGGCTTGCAGTTTTCGTAGGGTTTCATCAGCCCTAATTTACTGCTGTAAAAGTTAGATGCCCAGGTCCAAGTTAGTCAGCCCAGGCTTGCTTTGTAGTCAAGGGAGAGGAGAGTCACCCCTAGGGGGAGATTAATCTCTTAAAACAGACACCCAAGGCTGATCATGCAAATCACTTGCTGGACATGTCCTGTTCTCTCCCTTGGCTGTAGTCATTGTCAGACTTTTAATCTTCTTAAAGTTAAGTGAAGTGACCACTGTCTTCAGGATTTTTAGCCAGACTGAAAGAATAAATCACCTTTTTCCTGAAAGTCTACACTTCCTCTGAAGTGCAGAAAGAATATTAGTCTCTCCCAAGTTTGTTTCATGGACATTTACATGTCAATGAATATACGATTAGCTGTGCTGCAGCAGACAGCAGGTTGTGTTGGCCCCGTCTCCTGTCTCTGACAGAGGCCAAAAGTAGGTGCCTGGGGAAGAGCAGAAGAACAGGACAAACACAGGGTAATACTTCAACTGGCGTATGCCCAACTCCCAGAAACCCCTGGCTGGGATTTCCGATTAAGGAGTTGTATCTTTGACTGTAAAAACTCTTCATGATTTTTTCTTCAATTAATTTTGTCTTTTTAAACTCAGGTAAATTTAAATTTCCACACCTCCGCGTGGCAGAGATTTCTACTGTCAAACTATGTCCCATGAGAAGAAACACTCTTTTCTGTTGTTTTCCACCTGCTAATTACAGTGAATGTCTCCTAGTTTTAATATTATGAGCAATGATGGATATTTGTTCTACATTCACCTCTCAGACCTATTGTCTCCCCAGGCCTGGATGCTCCAAGGATTCTTTTGCAGATCATGCCAGCTTACACCCTATGGCCTCTGCTTACAGAGCAGTTCCCACCTTCTTTATGCCAGCAAGGTATAACCGCATGCTTGGTGAGCTAGCAGAACTGTAACTTTTTTTATTGGCTTGTACTAATTCCAAGCCACAAGTGAAAAAAGTAATTTCCTTGACATGACATGTTTGATAAATGATGCTAAAAGGTGGACCTCGCTTTTCTCTAGTTTAGCCAGACATTGTTAGTGTTACTAACTTGATGTTATTTTTGCATTCAGATGACTTGCAAGACATCTGCGTGACATCTACAGCTTTGTGGCCTCCTTGGGTATGATTGTGTCCACAGGCAAACTGGCTCAGGCAGCCTACGGTAATGGCTAGGAGCTATTTTTATTTACCAGCATCGCTGAGGGATGCAAACAGGGTTACGTAGAAACAGATCACCTGGTCTGGAAGTTCTTTAGAACAGGGTCTATCACCTTGTTTTTTATTTGAGCAGTAGGGGTGGTCTTCAGCTGTGATGAGCACCAGAGACACCGTCACAAGACAAGGATTATGATTGAGACTATCATAATAACAATGACACCTGGATCTTGTTGTGTTCCTCAGGTATCGAAACATCTTAACTAAAAGGGGGGGAAAAAAAATTCAACAAAGTTGCGCAGCCAGCCTTTCGATTGTATTTTATTCCATATGAATTTGGAGTGTCTGCTGCCTTTTAATGTGTAACCTTCCTCTTCCCTGCAGGAACAACATCTGCTGCTAAGACTGAGGTGTGTCAAGCAGTCCCTGCCAGCCTGTAAGAGCAGCTGGGAAGATGGGGGAACTTATTCAGAGCTCTTGAGGACCACTCAGTTATCACTCATTAACAAGTCTAAAGGTTAGCTCCTTGCCAGCCTTCCTTGTGCCAAACTCCTTCTCCCTGGCTGAGATGCTTGGGGGATGGTGTTCCCACTCCATGGTTGAACCAGTAACAGTGTGCTTGTTGATTTAGCTGTTAATATCAGCAAAGTCCTTCCCTTAGCCACTTCAGGGCTATTTACTTGTCCTGCCCTCTCCATTGAGACACCCTACTGTCCCAACTGACACTGGGAAAAGCATGCCTGAGTGAAATCTCCTGCAAAGTCCGGTCTGCTATTCTGGCCTGGGTTAGCAATGTGTCAGCTGTAACCATCCTAACAGATGGGTAACCATCCATTAGGTGTTCGAAGGGGCTGTGTCTCATCACATTCTAGGCGCAAAGGGATAAGTCTTTGTCAAAAAACTTACCCAACTTCATTCACATTGACTAGACAAAGGCTACTGTGTAGTCTCTACTGTGAACTTGGGTCTAAAGACTGTGTGGGAGACAAGTTACTTCTTTATTCTTGAGAGCACTTGAAATTCAGGTGCACTGCTTGTGAGGGAAAAGCATGAGGAACAGAGAGGGAGCAGGAATTTCAGAAGAAACATTTTTTCTCTGGAAAGCGGCAGTTTGTTGAGACCAGAACTCCAGTCAGGTTGCTCAAGACTCGACTGGAGCTGTCAGTCACTCAGAAACGGCTGGTGACTCAGCCAGGATATTGACTGTAGGTTCAAGTCTCTGTCTGATAGGGAGGGGAGGCTTGCACTTGGATTTACATATGCTGCCAGTTGTCCTTGCTGTGTGACTATTCTGGGATACTTTTCTCACTGAAGCTATCCCATTTTGCATAAAGACCTTGATATTCCCAGGATGAAAGACACTGCCTGCATAACCCAACAGCATTGATTAGGACAGAAAAAACAGGTTCAAGACTCCCTTGGATGACTGCATGAAAGAAATTCTCACTATAACAAGTTGGCACACCACCACAATCGTTGTTTCCCACACACATCGATGCTGCAGAATTGAGAATGACCATGGCCTCACATATCCCAGAAAAAAATATCATAGAGCCACTTTATTTCTTAGAGCTCAGGTGCTTGGTGGGACATACTCAATACAGCAAGAACAGATGAAATTCAGGGTGTTGGGATGTGCATGAACCAGGGAGAATGGAACAAGGTTTCAAAGGGTCAGGTCCAGAGCACAGCTCTGTTTTAGATCACTATTAAAGTCTATTTAACTTCACTGTCCTTGCACGAAACCAACTTGCAGAGAAACTGAGCTGACCTCACCTTAACACTACCACCAAGTTCATTAGTTAACACTTCACCTGTTGACACTCGCAGGCAAATCCCAGACCGGATTGTAGCCCTGTGGAATGCAAATCTGGCTATGTGCCTCTAAATGACTGTACGATGGGGGAAAAAAAAAAATCCACACCTGCAAATAAAAGAGATCAGTAAGCAAATTCCAAAGCCAGGCTGGGTAGCAATGAGATGGTAAAGCTTTCAAATTATATTGGGTCACACCTCATTTCTTTATGGCCTGGTTAGCTGCTGGTCAGGAATTGCTTTCAGCTGGTTTTCGCAGCTTCGAAGGATGGTATATTGGACTGATTGCTCAAGCAGGATTCAACTTGCAGATTAAGACATCTAAACCTAGGCAGCAATATGTAGCGTGCTGCCTACATATGCTCGTAGTCTACGCTCCCATTACAACCAGTGGAGATGGAATTTTCAACATGCTTGCCTAAACACAGGTGTCCGGTACCATCTGTGGTATCTTAGTGTAATTCCTCTGGGTATCCCCATGCCAATCCAGAAGGAAGTGGGTCTCCTAAAGGGTCTGTAGCACTGTATGTGCCAAGCCCATGTGATACTGCAGATGCCCTAAATGATATAAAGCAGCACTCAGACCTTATGGTGAAATGAATCCCTCATTAGACTTTACAAACAAGAATGGGAACTTGAAAGTCAGACCTCAAATTCGGGGCAATTGGGGCTCAATTCACTTGACTAAAGTGTTCAGTGCCTTTTGACATGTCTTGGGGTATCTGAGACATCTTCCTGGAGCTGCCAGACATGAACTGCAGGAGACCCATGTCAGTTCTGGAACAGCACCTGGAGGACAGGCAGAATACTCCAGATGAAAATGCCTAGAGGGCATCGATATGTCTATTTGTGGTTCTGTGGGCACCTACATTTGTGTGTTTGAATCTGTGAGTCGAATCCCACTCCTTGTGAAGCCCGTGTGGCAAGTCTACAAGTCTGTGGAAGCTTTGGATGCCTTGTTCACATGCAGATTTGTCTGACTATGGGTGGTTCGTTTCCGCCAGACTGGCGCACAAGGACTCTGGGGGCTCTCAGAAGCCTTGGGCTCACTCTGCATGTACAGACCAATTTGCACATGTGGCGTAGGTCTGGCACATCCCAGACTGGTTTGAGTTACCATTCGTATGCGACTGGGAAACCTGTGCATGAAGAGCAGTCAGGAGACATGATGTAGTACTACCCACAATGTGGCATGTGAACCTGGCTATGGTTTTGCTTAGGTGTAGTGCAGTCAGGACTGATTTATTTTTTTGCTGGGAAGCAAACCTTGGGCCAAGTTTAGTGCGCCATTTCTCAAAGAAACGTGGAGCTCTCAACTCTGCGGATTGCAAGGAAGTTAGGTACCTAATTACTTCTCTGCATCAAGACCTGTGTGCACAGCAATCCTTAAATTATACTTGGGAATGAGGTTAGACCCTTGGTTCTGAGTGCCAAATAGCTGCTCTTGGTAGTGAAACAGTTTTAGGTGACTTCTGTGACCCAAGTTGTCATGAGCAAAGCCCATTGCCATGGCTGAGTTACCATAGTTAGGCAGTACCGCCTACCCATAAAGAGGAAAAAGACCGTTCTGCAGAAAAGAGGACTTCTACAGTTTCCCTAATGATGAAAAGTCCAGGTCATGGGGCAGCAATAAGTTACCAACACTGGATTTTCTTCTTTAGTTCATAAAAGGGTCAGTAGGGGTTAATAGCATGTATAAGGTAAGAGTGACTGAGATGTCCACTCATTTCTTAGTTTTTCCTATTTGAGCCAAAAAAAAAAAACAAACAACCCAAAAACCTTTTGCTCAAACCTGGTAAAGCAGGCGACACAGCTTAACAAATAAGCTTATCTCAAGTGCTCTTTAATAAGAATGTTTATCATTTATTTCTGGAAAATATGCTGAGTCCGGTATGCTGAAAGCTCTCCGTGCTGTTTGACCTGTGTCATTCAAAACAAGGTGTGGGCGTGTGTTTGCAGGGCCGATATTTTGTCTAAGGCATCACAGTATGCTATTTGCCTCCCAGTCCCTTCTCATAGGAAAGGTGCTTTTTTTGTTTATAGATGGGCTCATTTAGAGTCTCTGTAGAAAAACAGACGTCTCTGGAATGTGATCTATACCAACTAAGGTCTATGTTTTAAATAAGTGGGATAAATCTCTGGATGTGCTGAAATCATTCCATTGGCTATAAAGGAGTCATCAAGGATGAGCTTAGAGGAGGTAGAGGTCTATGATGGATAAAGCTGGGTGGCTTAAATCTCTCCTAAGTGAATGGTGAAGGCCACAACAAGACCTGTGAGATCTGATCTGTTTGTGTGAGTGGGGTGGGAGGTGAACAGGCACAGAGGTCCTGGAAATGCTGTCCTGTCTGCCTGCAGCTGTCTCCTCTGCAGCCAACCCATCACCTCTGCAATCAACCCATAGCCTCTTCAGCCAACCCATCACCTCTGCAACCAATCCAGTCAAACTGGAAGTGTCGAAGAGAAGCTGTGCTGTTTTCTGAATCAAATGAACCCACTTCATGAGTTTGTCTTTGCTTGCTAAGGACAGAGGAATGGGATAGGCTGTTACAGGGTTTCTTTTGAAAGCAGATTTCTCTGTACACGGTCCATGCTAGCCATGGTAGGTGCAATGGAAGGCCAGCCATGGTAGGTTCCAATGAAAGGAACAACATGGGTTCACCCATCTTGCCTGTCAGCAGTGTCTCCCCCTAATTTTATGATGATTATTGGTCCCTGTAATCTATTTACTTTTCCATCGCGATTACAGCCTTGATGGTTGCATGACTGTGCCCAGCAGGCTCCCAACCTAATGTACTAATAGAAGAAGAAAATGGCAGGAAATGGCAGAACCAACACAAAATTTCTGAGAGCCTTCCAGGGGCATTGTGCAAAGTGGTGTCTTGCCCATGTCGGGCTTTTCTTGCTCTGGGGAAAGAACGTTTACAGCAGTCAGAGGTGGTAGTGACTTACCATGTGCCAGCTCTCAGCCATGAGTAGCCACATGGTTGGTCGTTGTTCTCCCCACATTTGAAGCAAGATGCCCATCTTTCGGCCACCTTTCTTCACATTGCAGCTGAACTCTTGGAAGGAAACTGGGTTCCTGTCCTAGTGATGCTCAGCTGAGAAATGACCTTGTGGTAGTTTAAGTGTACGTGTTTTTCTCATAATTGGGTTGTCACCTACCACAGCAGCTAGGCATGGGTTAAATGGTGCCAACTCAGGTGGCATCTTTTCTTCCAAAGCACACAATTTCTGTCCTACGAGAGGAAGACATATTTGTTCCCTACCTCTCCCCAGCTGTATTTCAGCCCATTATATGAAATACCATTCCGTCAAAACTGTGGAACCGTAGGAAAAATACCCAAACACAGGTTAAAATTAATGCCTTTTTTTTTTTTTTAATTTTCATTATAAAGTTAACACATCTATCAAACTTAACTGGTAACAAAAAACAGTTACAAGACATCGCTAGTGTGCTGTCAGTAGAAAATAGGGTAAAAGCCAATGAGGTCACAAGCACAACAGCAGAGCAACAACACTGTCCCGAGGAGTTATTTCCGCAAATATATACTCTTACTAATATATACATTTATTCATAAAATAAATAATCATAAAAAAATCATCAGACTTAACAAAATACTGAGGAAAAAAAGGTGACAATCCTACTTTGTACAATAGCTTTGGAATTTCGGGTTGTATCATACATGCAATCTGTACAAAGGGGTGCTCAGGTGGGGTGAGGGCAGGGGCAGGCTGGGGAAGGGTTACAGACAGTGATGTAGCTTTGAAGAAGGCGATGTAATCAGGCAGACAGTCTGTGGGAAGGGAAAGCAATAGTGAAAAAACCCACCCACAAGAAGATACTTGTCCTTGACTGCCGGACAAGCATGTTTTGTACCATGGGGGAATCCCCTGGGGTGCTACAGGTCTGTGTTTTATGTCTTCCACACTGCTGGTGGGCTTGTCAGAGAGTCCAAAGCTACAACAGGTCTTGTTTGGGCAGGTTTTGTCCTGGGAGTGACAGAAAGCGATGCCATAAGAGATAGATCGAGTGTGTCTTCACTGAGATTAGGAGGTGTAAGGCTGAGCTGCAGTCAGTCAGGGATAGGCGGGCAGTGGGGCAACTGGGTCTGGAGGAACGCACACCATTGGGAACCAGGGTTTCAGTGGGGAGGATTTCATCACACACAGAAGGATTTTGGAGGTTTGGGGAGCCAGCCTTGGAAAGACTCAGGCCTCTTGTGCTTTCCAAGTGGTAGCAGAGGGTGGCAAGTGCATGTTGGGCAGGAGCTCTGACAAGATGGTGCCTTCCCTCAAAAACATGGGTGACACTCAGCTGTTTGCTAGCCTATGTCTGTAGCAGACATGCCTTCAGGATTTTTGGTGGAGTGGAATGAATGGTAAGAAATAAATAAATACTAATAAATAATAAGAAGAGACTTGGAAAAGAAAGGAAAATGAGGAAAACATCTCCTCACACCTTTCCCACTCTCCACTTCCACGCAGGGTTGTCCAAGATCTCCCTTGGTCCACAGAACAAGTATAAGAAAAGCAAGGTCTACAGAGACAGAGGAGGAGACCAAGTCACGTGGAAAAGACCCTTGTGACTGTTGTGCTTCAGGAGCTTTCTCCATCTGGATGGTATTCACATAACAGCACCATTTTTCCTGTAGATGACTTGGTGGGACTTTTCCATTTTCATTATGTGCTCACCAACAGGAAGAGCAGAGATGCTCGCTTCGGGTAAAACTGTTTACATACTGGTCTGTAATGGGGATTCAAATAATTATTCTTACAGAATAGGTCCACCCTCTGTTCCCTTTGATACACTCGTAAGTCTGGCATTATGGAAATGGTGCCTCCTGATTTATATCAGTTTAGGTGAGAGCAGTATTGAGCCCATACACAGTTTTCCATCTTAAAGTCCCTAAAGATGTGACAGTGAGGGACCTGGAGTGGGATCCAGCTTCTAGATGTCCACAAGCATGTGTCTCCATGTGAGTTAGACATCTAAACACCCATATCTGATGCATATCTACTCAGCACAGTCAGTGGAGTCCAGAAATCGATTCGGTTTGTCCCACAGTGGACACTTACATGTGGTCAGCTGAATTGTTCTCTAGCCTCCACTGTTTATTGACTAGCAGCTCGACTGAGTTGCTCACACACAGGCATCTGTTGCCACCTGAGATGCCCTGGGGTTTCTGAAGCATCTGCATGGAGCTAGCAGATATGCCATGGGATTTAAGGGAAGCCCACACTCTCCCAGAGTGGCTTCTGAAAGCCAGTGGGGTACCCTGGAGCATCCCAAATGTCTCTAGACACCTATCTTCAAGAATTCAGTCATCCCCAGATGCTATGTTTAAGCAAATGGAGCCCATCATTGGGCTCGTATGGGAGTTTAAGCACCTAGCTCCCATGGAGATACCTGCATTTAAGCATCTCACTTTGCATTCTGAATCCCACCCTAGGTACCACTGTCTGGGAGTTAACTACTGGCCTCTTGTTTGTGCTTGAGAAAATCTCCCCCTCCAAGGTGGAGATGCACAAAAGACATCTCTGGAAACTGCAGCAAAGTGGGAGCAGAATGACTTGTCACAGCCCATGAAGACACTGTAAGTGCTGGGAAAGAGGACTAAACACCCCTTTCTCAAAATGGAGGCCACAGGAGCCCCCATTTCCCACCAAATGGAAGTATCTGCACCCCGCAGCAGTTAGTGGAGGCCTGAGGCAGGAGGGTCCTGTCCCCTTGCTGAGTAGTGATGAACTGCAGATCAGCAGCTTTTGTTGGAGCACACGAGGGAAGGCAGGAAACATGAGCATGGGGAGGGAGGAGCCATGAAGAAAACAATTCAGCAAAAAGCAAACCAGATCCCACTGCTGCTGCCCAGTGAGAGAGTAGAAATCTAGAAAAGAGATTCTCCCATACTAAGAAGTCCCTACTATAATAACTAAGATTTAGTTTGGAGGGAGGTAGAAAATAGGAGGCATGCAGCTATGAAGAAGAGATGAGATCTCCTCCCACCCAGCCCACCTTCTCTCCCATTGTCTAATGCTATCTATACAACTTCTCATACAAGCAGCTGCTTGGTCACACGACTGACAGGTCTGAGTGAACATCTCACTCTCGCTATGCCACTGATGGCAGAGCGTTGCCTTCTCGGCAGCCTCAGCTCTGGAGCAGGTCTCTGGAAGAGCCAGGAGACATTTTCCTATGGGCAGCCTATTTCACCAGGTGCAATGGCTGGTGTCTGCAGGGCAGTTTGATTTGGTGCCTTTTCATGGCCCTGTTTTATCTTCCCAAAGCAATATCATTAAGGCATCAAGGGAAGCCTGGAGTAATTTCCATAGTGCAAAACCTAGGACTGGATCCACAACTAGCTCCTGCAGAGTGCTCATGCTGTAACCCTGAATATCCCCAGTAACATCAACGCCCAGATTTTCAGCACTGACACCACTCTTTGAAGCTAAAAAAGCAACCCAAAGCTCATAGTGTTTCTCCTGTATTTGAATTTAAGGATGGGGGCATGACAAGCATATGGAGACATGTGACAAATGTATTAGAATCCACGGACATCTCTGGGGCAATGTATCTGAATGCACTGAAAACACCAAAAATATTTTAGATTGAGTGGCAGAAGAAATTGCTCTCTGAGTTTTGCTAATATAGAAATCCTGCAATGCTCAGCTTAGACTACAGCACTTCTGTCTGCAGGGCTGATGTGGTTGGTGCTGACTGAGACATTTCTGTACTGTATTGCATTTTGTGGTGTGGTTTTCTCTGCATTTCCCCCGCCCAGGATTAAATCTTGACTGCTTTAGTTCTGCCCATGAAACCCCTCGTAAGGAGCAGAAACAATTCTGGAGACTTCAGAATGCTTTGGAGAAGACTGTCAGTGCTGAGCATGACACTTAGCCAAAAGAGACACATCAGGGGTCACACAGTAGAAAATGTCATGCATTTCCCTTCCCATGTTTTTTTTTTTCTCTGAGAAAGAGAAACTCCCAAACTCTAAAACTAAACTAGAACAAGAAAAACAAAACAAAACAAAACAAAACAAAACAACCCTCCTAAACTTTCCGTTTCTTTCATAGAAAGAAAAGAGATGAGGCCAAATTCACGCCTTGCAGGTAACTCCACTGTCTTTAATGAGGTTGGATGTGGAACTGATGGGGCCCGTCAAACCCATGTGTTCAGCTAAAGGAAAGGTTGGATAGCAGCATGTAAGAGGGTGGAATTATGTTCCTTTTTTATTTTCATTTTTGACATCCGTGTTGCTTGGTTGGATGATATCTTCTCCCTTTTCCCTGGCACTGCCAGACACATCCCTGATACAAACCATCTGCCTGAAGACAAACCTTGTCAGAAGTGAAGACTGAAGAGAAGGGCACCATGGATCGTGTAGGTTGAGTTCCCAGCTCCCATTGGTGGGAAACGAATGATCTTCTTTTTTTTTTTTTGACTATAGGCTGGTGTATTACACTGGTCAACTGAGGTGGAGGGAAAGTTTTGACAAAAAAACCATCTCCAGACAAGTGCAAAATTCAACCGTGTACACATAGGCATCTCGTGTCATTTTGGACACCCTACAGTCTCTGACATATCTGTCCAGATTTAAGACTTGTGAGAGTCCAATGTCATTGAAGCAACAGCTGGATTCCAATAGGATATTGTAGGGCACCTAAAATGTCCCCAGATGCTTGTATTATTGAGTGAAACCCTAAGTCCCTTCCGTAAGGAAAGCCTTACTGTTTTCACAGAATGGGAGAACCTGAGGCAGAAGGAGGCTCTGGTTTGTATTTAGACCATCTCCTAAACAAGGCCCAATGTAGATATGATGGTGTATAAGGAGGGATGGCACCTCCCTCGTCATTGGCTCAGTCTTTCATATCAGTACAGGAGCAACCCTGACTTGAGATATTCAGCGTAGGCAGTGGAGTGGGATCTTAGTTTTCCAAAGACGCTTCCTGAATTCATGTGTATTAGGGAGTGATCGCCCAAGTCCCTTTGCCAAAGCCATGGGGTCAGACGCAGGCCTAGCAAGTGCGCTCAGCATGCTCCCAGACCCCTGTCAGTCTCTCCCTCTTCCCACCTCATAGGTGGGCAGAGTCAGACCCAGGACTAGCACCCTCAGATGCACTTGGGATGATTAACAGAATTCACGCAGGCATTTTTCATTTACTTTAGTAGCAGCTGCTCAACCTCTTACATTATATCATCATGGTGGATGACTAATTACATAACAAAACCAAACAAGTATGCATAGGCTTTGTTAAAAATCCCTTGAATGGGGTAGGAGTCCCCAGCCACTGAGCTGTTTCAGGCCTGAGCCCAGCTTTGAATGAAGGAGTACAACTTCCAGCCCATCTCAGCTGATGATCAGATTGTAGCTTCACCTCCTTGACTCATGGTGGACTTCACACCATCAGACTGTACCCATCTATGAGCTCATCATCTAGTATGAGCTCATCAGCTAAAGTTGGAGGAAAGACAGAGGTACATCCAGAGGGCAATTTACCAAACATAGCTTAGATATCATCCTAGGCTATGATGAATCAACTTCTGGACTTGTTTGTTTCTTGCCATTGATTGTAGCAGAAAACAAGATAAATAGCTTAGACGGACAGATGAAAAAAATTCCACTGCTGCAGTCAAAATCTGTTTGTTCACCTTAAGAGGCAATTGCTCAGCAAATGCCTAATTTGAGTTTTTCCCCCGCCAAGCTTCCCAAAGAGCTTCATCTGCTAGTGATGTTGGGCTTGTTTCTGGTGCAAAAGCAGGAATGGTGGATGTTAGCATGCTGTGGATGGGCTGGGGTCAGAGTCCAGTTCCCATGCATGGAAGCCAAATCCTTCAACCCATTTCTTCTGTAGTATGGTATAAAAGAAGGAGTCTGAAATCACCTTCCTTAAAAATATTAGGGCAAAATTAGTTGAGGGAGTGACCCTGCTGAAGTCAATGGATTGACAATTGCAATGGTTTGCATCCTCGCTGTCCGGGCACCGTTCGCTGATGGAAGTACCTGGTGGGATGTGTCTAACATCTCTTGCTGTCACTGTTAGCACTATATCATATTAATTAAATCAGACGTATCTTCCCTTGTCCCATCTTTTCCAATTCATCAATGTCTTCGCTGCATGTGTGGCTTTCTTCAGCTTTCTTGACAGATTGTGTTTGAATATTGGTTATTGTGGCAATTTACCCCTGTAGTAGCTTCCTTCTGCATTTGCAATAATGATCAGATTACTTTTTCTCCCAGACTGTATTATAAAAAAATTAGTCATGCATCTTTTAGTTGATCCATCTTTCTCTCAGTTTTTAGTGATCTATTGCTTTCTACCACCTGGTGTGTGGCCATCCATTGGGTAGAGTGTTTATCTCTACACATATGATTGATTGGTTTTCTCTCCATTTTTCCTTTGTCTCTCTTGATCTCTTCCTCTCTCCTTCACTCCCTTCTGTGTCTCTGCTCTCATTTCATTGCAGCTTTTTTTTGCAGAACGTCGATAGAAGTGCCTCCATAAATAAGCAAAGCTAGATTGTGCCCTTGGGTGCAGCCCTGAGGCAAATGGGTGATGCATAAACTGCACCAGCCTAGGAGTAGTCCCAGGAGACGCCATGACTCAGAGTCAGTCCTTGGAGGCATCATTTCCTCCTGTTTTCTCTCTGATGGGATTAAGCTCTGTTTGTTCCCTGCTTCTTCTGCATATTCCTTTGGTTCCCGGGAATAAGCTGACATGCAGGGAGAGAAGAGCACTCTGATTACTCTACACAGACATTCAGGTGTGAACTAGCCAACAGCCATGATTGCATTGGCATGAAAAGACTCTTATGGGTCACTGGGAGTTAGATCAAGCCCCATTTCCCTTCCTGTACCAAAGAGGAAGAAAAAATACCAATCCATTGTCCTTTTCCCAGGATAGAAACCCAAAGGTATGGGTAAAAAAAAAGAGGACACAGGACAAGTGCATCTGAGACTGAACAGGCTATGACTCCATGCTTGATTATCACTCATATATGTGAGTATCAACCAGGAATAACTCAAGCAGAGTTACAGTTCTGTAAGACCAAGGTGATGGGCTGAGATCCACGCCTGCTACCCACATGGCTGAAGGAAGCCCTGATGTCCACAGACGAGGTGAGAGCTGTTTCTGTAAACCAGCAATCCTGATCTGAAATCAGAAGTAGAGCAGCGTGCAAAGACGGGGAGTCAGAGGTGAACAGCAGAGATGGGGCCAGCACTGCAGAGTTGGGATTTGGCTCTGCATCCAAACTTGCCCAAACTCTGGGCTGGTTCAGAGTCTGGAGTTTGTACATTTTAATCTGTGCTACTTTTAGAGATGGGAATGGCAGTAGAAATTATGTGTGGAACAAAATTCGGCTTGAGTCCAAAACTGTTCCAGCTTGCGGGGGGTGGTGGTGATGGGTTGGTTCACCATCATGTAAATTAATGGATGAAAGCAGTCCTTCAGAGTCATGTTCCCGACAGACTTGTGGTCTAAGGCTTTTCCAAAGTGCCCAGGGGGAAGCCTGCATGAGGTGCAGAGAGTAGATGGACTAAGTGCACTTTCCGCTGTTGGTGACGGCATTCTCTAATGAGGTGGGAGGAGTAAACAATTTCCCTCTCCTCCTCTATGGGAACAAACTGTGGTGCTGAGGAGCTGGATGTCCTACACCCAGCAGCAAGTGTCCATCCCCAGGAGACTCACTCTACACTGCACATTTCCAAGGAAGACTTGTTGGCTGAGCCATGTATCAGGCCACAGCTGGAGCAACATCTCCGTTTGTGGAACTGTCTCCTTCTCAATGTACACATTGAGTCCTCTTCACTTCACATATCAGGCACTGAACTTTTCCGTAGCATGCACATCACCTGTGTACCAACAGGACATTTGCAGGAAACCACCAGAAGTTCTCTCTCTTTCTCTCCCTCTCCTTCTCCCTCCTCCCTCCCTCTCTACAGATGTCACTGAATCCTATGTCAAATCTGGCAGAAGCTACTACTATGCTAAAAAGTTCATGTGAAGAGCCTGCCCACTCTACAGCTCTATTATATATTTGTAGACTTCTCTGGTTTCAGGGCAAAAGCAAAGGAGTATTTGCATTATTATTTTTTTTTTTTAAATCATTAATTTATCCACTTTTATTTCTTTTTCTGCTGTTGTTGCTGCTCATATTATACACAGAATCTGGCCATTTGGGTATGTAGATAGACCTCAGAAAGCTTAGTGCTGCTGTCCAACACAGCCTCTGCCTGGCTGAGGGAAAAGGAGATATTTAGGAAGATGCAAGTCTCTCAAAAGACACTTAATCACACGAGTCACTCAGGTGGGTGAGAGCAGAGCAAATCCATGGTTTTGCTGTTGCTCTTCTTTCCAGCTCTGTGTTGTCGGCTGGTTGAAAAACTACTGTCTCCTACAGGAGGCATCATTGGGCTGTAACTTGTGTGACTGCCAGATGTACCTCAGGATAGCCCAGAAGTCATTAGACCTATTCTATCCAACCAGTTTTAGCCTTTTTTAAAGTTTTTATTCTTTTAATATCAAAAAAGTAGACTTCTCCCATGTCTGCAACCTCAGAGGAAGTAGGCTCAAATCCATGTCTCCACTTGGAGCCCAGCGAAGGGTTTCGCCTGGTTTATTTGCACGTGTGGACATCGTAGACTCGTATGCACTCCTGGCAGCGGACATAGCAGCACCAGTGGAAGATACAGTGACACTTCTCTTTCCGTTTCTCAGTCCTTGTGTTGTGTCCACGGCCGCAGCACAAAAGATCGCAACCATCAATCCCGTGGGAAGTGACATTACAGATCCTGTCACGGGTCCCAAAGGAACCTGTCTCAGGGTTGGGTTCACAAAAGTTTGGTGAGTTCTCATAGTAAACCAGGTCCTTCTCAGTTGGAGCCTTGAAGAAGTTGTATTTGGGCCTGAGGGTCTCGACCCAGCCACGGGATTCTCGATGTTTTTCCACCACCATTTCAGAAGCGCTGTCGTACTTGTCCTTGAGGTAGTCACCGATGACCCTGAAGTCTGGCTGAGACCACCAGCAGGTCTTCACTTCACAGCTGCCTGAGAGGCCGTGACATTTGCACTTAAGATGCATGAGTTCAATAATAGACTGAAAAAGAGGAGAGGAAAGGCAGAGAAGAAGGGAGGCATTAGCCTGTAATCAAAACACATATTGCATTCTGCTATTTAGTCACAATTTGCTAAAGAATTGCAGTGTTTTCATAGATATATTTACACACTTACGGACAAAAGCCACCTTATCCTCCAGTCTGTGCCCTGTACAGATGCTGGATCTGTAGCAGATAAAACCTCTGCAACTTTATACTTTTCAGTGACTATCTATGATTCCCACTCCAACTTTAAGCATTTACCGAGGGCTCTCACTAATGGCTGAAATGATTTCTGCATGTACCAACTTCTATCTTACCAATGTTCATGTGTGAATATTGCAGTACTTTCACCCAGGAACACAATTCAGACACATGTAGGCAGAGAAGCGAAGAACACAGAAATCTTCTAAAACAATGCCTTTGTAAATGAAATATACAGCTATTCCATTGGAAATTAAAGAAATATGAAACATGCTAACCATCTAGCACAGAGCTCCATCTTTTACATATGTTTCATGTTTACTTAAGCAAACAAGGTTCTAGCCTCACTGCAGTTGTGTTCTGAAACCTGAAAAGTAATGTATTTTTATTTTTAAGACAGGCTCATGATTTTTCTAAAACCATTTCAAAGAAAAAAAATAGGAACCCCACTTTTGACTTTGAAAGGCTTAGACCTCAACATAAAACACTGTCCTGGAATAAATGGAAAGGTGATTATTGATCCCAGAAGTCTGCTATTTGCCTCCACCTCTTATGAAATTAGTTGAAGGGTTTCTAGAGGTGTTGCCCTCCAGTATTCTGAGGTGGGAGACAGCCTTATGCAACTTACTTGATAATCTGCATTTTCAGACTGATCAGCAAATTTCCGGGTACAAGAACAGACTAGTGCCAGCCTGAGTCCAAAAGATTTGCCATGAATCAGCACCTTGGTGTTCACCAGGTGCTTTCCTGTGTTATTTACGGAGTATCACCCGCCGCAAAGGAGGTTGTAATTAGCGATGAGAGAGAACCACAAAATGTTTGGTTCATATAATCACGCTGAACTTAATCAAAGCTTCTGGTCTGGTAGTAGGGTTTGAGTTCATATGGGAACTAATATGAAACATTGCCCATGGCTCAGGTTTAGCTGGAAACATTTGAGCATGGAGGCCTGGAAGAACTACCCCATGAGTGCTGGTATGGTGAGAATGGGAAAAAAAAATAGTGTTTTATAAAACAGTAGGATTTCAGATAATGGTGTGACATCTGCTCTCTGACACCTGTAAAATGTTCAAAAACAACTCAGTGTCAAGTAACAAGACACGCAGTAAAAAGGCCTGTGATCACAGGGATGTTTGCTCAAAGCTCAATTTTTCCAAGGATTCTCACTTTAAGGGAAATCCCTCCTTTCCACTCTACCCAGTTTCTCCACAGTCCTATATATCCAACTATCTATCCCAGCAACTACCACCAGCAATGCACAATACCTTGTGGTACGTGGGATAATTTGGGCCAGCGCTGGAGGAAACCACATTATTGCTTGTATTTGTCTTCACTGCAGGTAATTTTTGTTTCTGGTGGTCTTTGATTTTGAAGCGTTCTAGTCCCTATATCAGACCAGCTTTCCTGTGGTGTAAGGTGGGATAACTCCACCAGGGTTTGATGGTGTCCACCTGAGGAGCTCAGATCAAAGTCGTAGCCTGCCTGAGGACAGATGTTTCCTAGCACAGTGCAATTGTGGTGGCTTTATTATAGCTCACTGCATGTCCTCCTAGGCATGTGTAAGGCCTTCTGCTGAGAGAACAAGACCTTATTAATCTCTTTTGATTACAGTGAGGTATTTTCCACTGAAGGATAAACTATCTCAGGTTTACTATGTGAGAAAAAATGCTGTTATCTCACAGGAGCTGTGGCATTGTTTCTATTAGCAAGAGCTTTATGATTGAATTTCACAAATTGTTTCCCATAAATTGCATTCTTCTGGCATTTACGAGCTTTTCTTGAGATGAAAAAGAGAATGTCCTCTTACTGGGGTTGTTCCACCTTACGGAAAAGGTTCACTGTGTACGAGGGGGTCTCTGTGATCAGGGTAAGACTTTGTACTTTTAGTTCCCTTATACATTTTGCTCTGCAACTGTTTGAAGTGAAAACACTTTAGCTGGCTTTGAGGCATGGTCTAGGTTTAATCAAGAGTCACCAGAGTCACATTCCCTTTTATTTGCTTTAAATATTCCATATTTAAAGATTTTTTTTTAAGTGTTCCATATTTAAATAAATAAATATGGAACAGTGTTGAGAAGAGGGGTGGTGGAAAATGCTCTCCTGCTCTTTCCCACCTTCAAGCTTACTGAGCAGGATGGTGGTCCCAGGGGAATGAATGGTTTTACTCAAACTAGGATTCAATTGCCTAAACACATGCATCTAAAGCCATTTGTGAACTCCAGGAGTGTCCAAGGCACCAATTAAATTTGGCAGAGGACCTGCAGGAGTTCCAGTCTTTCCCAGTAGCAGATCAAGGATAGGCTAGATACTTCATGATATCTCAGTTTATATTAAAATGCCTCTGCTTAAGCAGCTGAATCCTCCCCATAAACCCTGTTTCATCTCTCTTAACTTCAGATGCCTACAGCACAGATGTCTCTGGCTGCACAGCTCACCTTCCTACAGCCAGCCGAGACGGACAGGCCCAGTTAGGGCATCATTAACCGAGCTATTTCAAATTGTTCCTTCAAGCTGGGATGAAACCCCATCCTAGACCTGTCTGTCTTGATCCATTCTCTATAAAGACATCTGGAACACTGACTCCAAGGTAGACATTTACATCTGGGTGGGTCAATTTATTTATAGCTTTCATAGGTCAAGTACATCAATCAACTCCCTGACAAGAGCTATGGTAGGGCAGGTAGCATTGTTTCATGATATAAACCAGCCCAGATTTACTTTGGGTTACTCCCTCCCACTGTTCATTGTGGCAGGTAAGAAAAGATTAAAGGGAGATTGAGAAAGGTGAAATTAAATGTCCTTACGGTCCTTCCAGCTTCGTTGTTGTGCCTGTTCATGGCTGACCGAGCATCTGGTCTGTTCTCTCGGGCATCCGCAAACTCCCGAGACACCATGCTCCCAAACTCCACGTCCTCGCTGCAGCCCCCCCATTTCCAGCCTTCCCCAGGAGAACCCTTGTGGCGGGTGTCACAGCCGCAGATGGTGGCCGAGCCCTCGGCACAGGATCTGGTCACTGCGAAAGCCACTCCAGCAGAGGCAATGGCATGGACAAAGGCTGATTCCCTGGTAGCTGTGAAAGAGAGAAATCAATGAATAGTGTCCAGCGAAGGGACCATGCATGGCTATGATCAGCCCTGCGAATGCCTTCTCTTAAGGGCATGGCAGAAGGCCAGGAAACTCTCCTCTTCCCTGTGGTCCAGCTTGGACCTACTCCAAAGACATTTTCTTATACTAGGAAATAAGCTCCTGTGTAGACAGGACCAGGCTTGATTCACGGCCACTGAGGTCACCCGAGAAGTTTTGACTAAGGTCATCCTAAGGTCTTAGGATAGGGCTGGGGCAAAACAAAAAGCAGTGAGAACCTGAGTTTCAGGGGGCCATATAGAATAAACCATATAGTACTTTGCAGGCAACGCACCACATAGTCATACCCTGAGCTGCAGTCTTGGCCTGAGATGCACAGAATTTGGGCTATGTTTCCATAACATGGAAAATGCAGGTCTACACTTAAGGACAGCCTCCACCCTTAGTGGTGGGACCAGCAGCAGGTAAAGCACCTCCTCCTCCTTGACTGGGAGAGCTGCGGATGGCTGGAAGATAGGAAAATGCCAGGATGGCCAAATACTCCCCCATCCTCACTATTTAAACATTGTTCCCACCTTCCATCCTGAGGCCACCTTCTTTTTCCTACCCTCTCTACCTCACTTAAAGACATCGTTCCATATGTGGCATCTTGCATCTATCCAAAGTTTTACTCACCTGCCTGATTAAGGCCCCTTGAAGGGGGCTGCAAATGAGCTTTCCTTTTCTGTCCATTGCCTCAGGATCGTGGGTGGGATCAGCCAAAAGATTTCATGGTTAGGGTTAGCCTTAGTCTCTGTGGAGACCTTCCTTCATGACCTTTCATCCTAGCTGGAGCTGGATGGGGAAGGGCAGCTCAGCATTAGCCTAGCTTTCCTGGATGCCCATGCTTTTCCTACACTGTGCCAAAATGAAAACCAAACATTTCAAACTGCTTTGCAAATAGGGAATATACCAAAATATCTGTTTTTATTGAGCCCCAGTTTTGGTCTCATTATGTTTCTTCACTCACTAGAATTGACCCTGGAGTTCAACACCACACCTCAGAAAACACCACTGCAATGCTTTTAGCCTTCAGCAAAATGGCATTTTAATCATGAGCAGGGCTATTCTCAACCCCCTGAGGCAATTCTGAGAAGAAACGACGATTCTGATAACTGGCCTCCCTTAACTTCTTATACCATTCCCCAATGAGCTCACTGTATGTCTACAGACCAGTTAGCCAAGAAAGCATGTTGTCTCCGACACCTTTTAGATGGTTAGGCTAGGAGAGTGTTGAAATATCAATGGATCCATAAAGGCAGAATGTTGGGTTTTCAGCTGATGCAGCTTCACCAGCTTCTACTGAGCTTTGCACCAGCTGACGAGGTGCCTCCTCAAAACCACTCAGACCTTCTCTGTATGATATTTTGCTGATCTGAGCTTTCCCTGGGCATTTTGGCTTAATCTTTACCTTCTAGATGCTTCCAGGCTTTACTAAAGTGAGGAGACTTTAATATGCCAAGCCAAAAAGCCAACATGTTCTCGGGGAGAAATCAAAACTGCATGCTTGCAGAGCAGTCCCGGCTGGATTGAGGGCTTAAGCAAGAACTTGTGCAGCACTGCTTTGCTTTGGGAAGACTACCAAATACAACACTATGCAAATCACATAATGTGCATGAACTTACAAGCCAAAGGTATGAGCAATGGCCTGGAACATGATGTCAATGCGCATCGTGAGGTTAGTAAGTCACCGAAGGCTGGAACCAAAAAAGGAAAATGCAAGAACCCTTAGTTCCACAATGTGATTTTGAAAATCCCTTGTTCAGCATCTGTCCAGCCTGGAGGATCCCAGCTTCCTGCAACTGATGACCATACAGTTCCTGAGCTGTGTGAAAGCTCAGCTTTTGAGCATAAACAGATGAGTCCAGTTCTAACAGGACTGTGGACTTAGCAACTTGCACTTGCCTAAGCCTAGATAGAATCCAGAAACCAAATCTTGTGGGTAGGAGGCTTGGTATGGTGTGTCCAAGGGCATTAATGACCATCCCTGGGGTCTGTAAAAGGCAAAGGTCTCACAGAATGCAGCAGATAAACTGATGGGATGAATGCCGTTACCCTTTAGTAGGGAAGTAGAGGGTATAGTGCCTGACCAGAGAATAGCTGACACACCTTCTACCTCCTCCTACTGTGGCCTAACTAATCTTGAAACCTTTTGATGTGCTGCTATGCCATGGACGGGAAAGGAAGATCACACTTCTTCTGTTCCCCTTTTCTATCTAACAGCTGAAATGGCTAAAGCACATTGCTCGGATAGGTTAGCTCTCATCTTTCAGGAATCGCCCCTTCCTCTGCTCAGGAGGAGAGACCTGATCCAGACCTTTAACTACTTGGGAAGGTGCTATAGGTGCTGAAGTGATGTTTGCAAATGCCATGGAGAGCCCCTGTGCCTTGCCGTACTGGGACTGACAAGCAAGCACCTGCAGCCAAGGTGTTTGTGCGGGAAACCTTCTCCTGCATGGGGAAGACAGGGATGGCCTTGGCTCAGGAGTCCACAGGTCGTGGATCCCACCCAGGCTTCAACAGGAGCCATTAGCTCAGCACAGAGGTGTTTGTGCATTCAGGTGCAGAGCTCACCAAAAACCCAGGGAGCTTCAGGCAACACAGACAGAAGGTCTGCAGGTTTTCTCTATTTTCCAGGACTTGGTTGCAGCTTTCCAAGGCGTTACAGGAGCACTGATTTGGTTGTAGATACCCAATTCTGCCTAAAACCCAGGTCCGTTACCTAAACTCTCCACTGGTGCTAGCCCTTACTGAAAGTCTACAGCTCCAGGAGGGTATTGATAGGATTTGCCTTAAGAAGCACCGATTATACTCTGCTCTCCTCTTCCCAGAAAGAACACGATGCCTTTTACAGCCAGAATACGAAGTAATCACTCCCCTGCTTTTGAAATGCAACCACCCCTGGGGTGGAGTGCAGCCACCACTTAACAGCACACAACAGGAAGCAAATAGCATTGTATCTGATGGTAACTACCTGGGGAATGTAGGCAGGCAGAGCGAAGAAGCTGAAATCTGGCCCCAGGCACTGAGGTTAGGAGTTTGTCTCTTGAGAAAGTTGCAGCCGATCTCTTAATGACTCCATGAAATTAGGGCACTGGGTTTACATCCCCTAGCCCTAACTTAAGGCACCAGGTTCAATATTGACGCAGATGGAAGAGTGCCATCGCGTGAATCACGTCCTGCCACCTCCTAAGTTATAGGACTGTCCTCCGATTACTAAGCAGACCTGACCCTGCTGAGCTCTGAAGAGCTCCCCAGGTTGTAGCCGGAGGCGGTGTGGCTGCAGGAATGGAGAAGGAGTGTATAGAGATACAGATAAGCAGAAGGAAAGCATGCACTTGTAATGGAAATGAGGGGTTATTAAGGTGCCATATAAAAATGCAAGAGACTTAGCAAAGATAACAGGAAAGTGCAGTATATTTGTCAGGTCGCCTCATTCCTCTCTGGGTGGTTCTGGTAGCAGGAGACAAGTAGCTCGTTATGACTTGAAGAGAGCTTCTGGAAAGTCATCTGGCAAGAGAAGGTTAATAGGGACTAATACCTCATGGGGATGTTGACTTATGAGCATTTTAACCACTTTGTTTTCAGTGCAGCACAAGGTCACCAAAGCTCTGGCTTCAGCTTGTTTAATTCCTGCCTGCTCCTGAGTTTCCCTGCAGGGCTTAGAGACTTGGATGGCTGGAGCTTCAAGGTACCTACCCCATTTTGGACCCTTTGTTGGGGCTGGCTATCAGTGAAAAACGTGCTGAGACCTACAGAGGGCCTTTAGGGATGCTTTGCAGCTGCCCACTTATGCAGAGCTCTCTAAGTCCCTGGTCCCTTCTAGGAATAATTTCCTAAGGAGCCCAGTCTGTGAAGCTGGGAGCCTGAACATCCCATGCAGAACACCTCTGACCGCCCTGCCTCAGCAGCAGAAACATCTTGGGATGCAAGATGGCTGGGCAGTAACAATATGAGAATTCAGAGGCCTGAGGATGAAGTGACCTAAGATTTGATTTCTTGCTTTCACAGAGCTTTTTAATGTTACTTTTGGCAAATCCTTTAGTCAGTCTATGCTTCTGCTTCCTTATCCATACACCTGGGGACAATCCCGCTTATCTCCTCAGGAGCCTGCAATGATAAATTCAGTGACGTTTTCAGAATCGTGAGCAGAAGGGGTTGGAGCCGAACAAAAGGTCATCAAGATGTGGGAGGAGGAAGGCAAATGAATAACTGCATAAGTATCTTCACTGTCTAATATATGAAACCTGGTCTCATGGATTCTGCTGCCCAGACAGTGACTTATTTTCCCTGAATCTTTCTCTGAATGACTAAATGATTAACCCCAGGTCAGGTAGATATTCCAGATATGAGGGAGGAATGACTACAGTGAGGTAGAAAGATGAACATAATGGTTTATTTTGGTTTTATAAAGCTATAGTCCTTTTTTACCACCTTTGTACCAGAGTATTGAACCCCTGTTATCCCTGCTCTTGACACCCTAAATCTTTCGTTCCTCCTTACACAGTGGCCTGGTGGTAACAGTGGGTTCCTGGGACAGGGCAGCGCAACCTTCCTTCAGATGTGTTGGGAGCTGAAGTTGAAAGTCCTCTGTCCTGGACCACAGTCCAAAGAACTAGGTGGTATTTTAGAAAGGGGACAACACTCTTTCCACTGACTGCTCTTTAAAAGAAAGCAGTGAGATCTGTGCAGTCAAGAAAGAAAGAAAGAAAGGGAGGGAAGGGAGGGAGAAAGATGTTTTGCTTGAGGTGGTTCTGGGCTATACACATTATGAGAAAGGAAGCAAACCTCAGCAGCTGGATAAAAGACAGCCAAAGAGTAGAGACAGACCCTGCTCTAAGGATTTTCCACTCAGAATCCCACTTTTCTAGATGGTTTTCCTAAAGGTGTGGAAGATCCCTTGAAAAAGGAACCTTGATGTCTCCAGGACAGATACTGAGTCTGCTCTGTGGAGACAAACTTCCCATGCCAACCACCCTTTACTGCCCACGACTTTGTCACCATCATTTTTGAAACTAATGTAGTAAAACACTGACTAAATGCCTTTCTGGGATGGATAATGTATAAACAACATAGAAAAGAATAGAATTGTCTCAGATTGCTCTGGGACATATATGATAGTGAAGCAAAGAGTTCCCACATCTTAGCCACTCCTCCTAACCTTCATTAGCATGTCTACTCTTGAACAGAGGGTCCTACTCCCCATCCCACACTAGGGCAGACATTGCAATGGTGTGGCTGCAAGCCTTGAATTTCTGACACTGCATATGTCTTGAGTGCTCTTGGTAAAGTCACTTAGTATATGGGATAAAATGGAGAGAATATCATCTCTGCTTAGCAGGACTGCAGGGAGGAGACATGCTGTTTTCTCTCAGCTTCATTTTTCAAAGCTGAAAGACAAGAGAAAGCTACCTGTTGTGTCAGCTATTCCAGACACCCCAACACCCATCTTTGAGGGGCAAAAGGTGTAAAGTCTCTCCAACATTTGTCTGGAAGGGCATGTACCCAGGAAGTGTGAGAAAGGGTTTCAATTCCCTCCTTGGCCCGAGGGGATACAAACTCACAGCTCTCATGCTAGGATTTGCAAAACAGTTGACACTACATTGACTCTGGATTAAAAAAAAGAAAAAAATCTAAATAAACCCCAAGAAACAAGAAACTAGAAATAAAACTGGGGGCAGACTAGTGCGTCTGGTATTTGGAGCCAGCACAGCCCTGCTTCTTACTCTAGGACCTGCCCTGACAGCTCATTTTCCCCCTGATTACTGTGGTCAGGGTCCTTCTTGAATTGTGGGGATTGCAGAGAAGGAAGGCATTGTCAAATAGAGGAAGGTGATGAGGAATTAGTGAAGTGAGCTTTGAGAGTTTTGGAAGCCCAGTCTTTGACTCAAGGTGAAGTTAATTTTTTTTTGACCGGAGTATAAAGAGGGTCCAGCTGCTATCAGCACACTGTGGTCTCCTCCTAGGATCCATCCAGAGAGCTGCTTTACCTAGATACGGGAGGAAAGCTGCGGCATTCCCTTGTGGGGAAGGTCACCCATAAACACCTCCATGGTGAAAGCTAAACCAGAAAGAAGGGCTTGAATGAAAGCTCACGTTGCACCACTTTGGATGGAAAAGAAAGACGCCAGAAAAGATTACTACCAAATGCTCCTCACCATGGATGCAGGGGCTGAAGTACTGATGGTGTAAAAGTCAGTGGCTGATTCTTGCTTACAACTACGCTGAAGCCAAGGCTGGAGGAAGGCCTCGGCTCTGAAGGGTCAGAACTATCTTCAGCCAGAGCCTCATCAGATGTTAAGTAGATGGTGACTCCCAGGGCAAGTGGGTTTCTTTAGGCTCACACTGACAGCTTTGTAGGTGCAGCTACCTTCTGAATAGCAGAAGTGAAATCCAACAGGACTCGTGAGTCAGAGCTCACAGGAGCTGCCAAAGTGTACTTGGAGGTCATTATTGGCTTATATTAACATGAATGGCATCACCTGCTGGCCCTAAAATCTGTTTACACAATAAGCAAGGACCACCTGCATCAGTGCAGCCCTGCTTGTCCCAGATACCAGGAGAAGACACTCCAGTCCCCTCACTGCTGGCCTCTCTGCTTAACTTGCCAACCAGCAGATCCCTCAGAGCCAAGAACCAAGTGTTCGGGACGTGGGGATGATGTCCCCCATGTTATATGCTCTTCACATTAAAGCTTTTTTTTAAGAAAGATGGGGACAGACTTTTTAGTAGGGCCTACTGCAATAGGACAAGGGTTAATGGGTTTAAATTAAAAGAGGGAAGATTTAGACTAGATATAAGGAAGAAATTTTTTATGATGTGGGTGGTGAGACACAGGTCTACATTGCCCAGAGAGGTGACAGATGCCCCATCCCTGGAAACGCTCAAGGTCAGGTTGGACGGGGGTCTGAGCAACCTGATCTAGTTGAAGATGTCCCTTCTTATCGCAGGGGAGTTGGTCTAGGTGACCTTTAAAGGTCCCTTCCAACCCAAACTATTCTATGACTCTATGATTTTATGATTCTGTGACTGTAAGAAATGAATGGTCACATCTCAGAGCACAGGATGTATTTCTCCCCAGGGAAAGGAGGAGGGAAGGTGGGAAAAATGTTAAAAAGTGTTTTGTTTTTTTCTTTTTTTTTTTTACGATCACAAGGCAACAAATCGTTTGCCAATCAGAACTATTAAATATTGGCCCAGCACCAGGTGAAAATGGAGAACAGGGAAACCTTTGGCACACGCCGGCTGACAGATCCATCCACGCTGCAGAGATGGTGCCTAAGTGCTGGAGGGGAACAAGTGTTGTTCCCATCATAGAGGAGGAGGAGGAGGATGATCACAGAGGTGTCATGGCTGCTGCGAGCCTGACATTGCTTGTGGGGAAAATACTGGGAACGTTGGAAACAAAATATTGGCTCTCATGGCCTTGGAGGCAGCGAGCTTCAGTTTCACTGCATTCCTCTTGATTGTAGCAATAGAGGATCCCATCTCAGATAAACCAACTGAAAGGGTTTTATATAAACTGCCTGGCTCTTCCTCAAGCTTCCTTCAGCTCCTCTCTGGAGAGGCCCCTGTTTCCAATGTTCATATTTCCCCTGACCCATCCTCACCAACCTCAACACGTTGGTCTCCTGCAACAGCATCTCCTGGCCTGGCACCGAAGGCTCCCCAGTGACCTCCTTACCCCTAAAGGGGATCTTTGTACCATGCTTGCTGTTTGTGCTCAAAGTTTCATTTTCTGCCCATTAGGGAAGGTGGAGAGGAGCGAGTTGTGGCTTTGGATGTGCTCAACAGAACAACTATAGTAGGAGGGGACAAGTCAGGTTCCCTGGTGGGACGGTGAATCATTCCACAGAGCACGTTCCCAAATCCTACAGCATGTGCTGTATTCATACTGAGTATATTGGAAAATGATTTCCAAAGTCAAAGCTTTAGGAAGAGATCCTGAGCTTCTTTAAAGCTTTCATTTCTTGGTGTCATTCACAAGCCTGAACACCAAGCAGCCAAGTACCCTGACCCTGTTTTTCTGCTCAATCACAGTAGCATCAGTCAGGAAGTCCTTGTTGTTGCTCTGAGAAGACTCTGGAAGCTTCAGAAAGATCAGAGCCTGGTGACTGCCGCACCCCGTGGGCTACAAATGCTGCACAAAGGCCCTCTCTGGACATAAGCAACTCTGAAACTCTGCCTCAGCTTCCCCCTTAGCTGAGGGGAAAATTAATATATCATGGCACATAAAAAGCACTCATAAATTCATTCAAATGATGATCACCATTGACTGAGATCACAGACTGCATCTGGCATGCTGTCCCTACAGGACAGGGACAGAAAGCTCAACTTGCACTCTATAGCCTGAGCTTTGAGCATCCTTTCAGCCTAAAACATTACAGGGGAGAGGTGCAAAAGGGAGGACTTTTCTCCTCACCCAGTACTGCATGATGCCCTATTACCCTAGGAAGGATGCTTATGCTTGGATCACTCTTTTTCCATAGGGCCTCCCATGAGAACGTCAGTACCTTGAGCTGGCTACTTTCTTATCAGCACCTTGTCTGGGCTTATAGCCATTGTAAGTCTTGGCAGTAGCTCCAGGACTTTCCAGAGCAGCTCTGCATCGCACAGAGAAGACGTGTCCAGAGCTATATAAACCCTCACACTTCTTGTCCAGAAGAGCACGATTGCATGGGATCCTTTGGACAAGAGCAGAACCTAAATGATTGCCTGGGATCCCTTGGATGCAGAAGGATCACTAAATCCATTCCCCAAAGATCCATTTTGAAGACTACGCTCTCACTGTAGACTTACAGATTGACCTGAAAGATTTGGAGCCATACACCAGTGAAACACAACCACCTGCTGCCGCTGTCTGGTGTCTTGGTAGGCTTGTCTCAGGTCCCCTACTCTTTAGCAGCATTTCCCAAATTATTTTATCTGCAGGTCTGCGAAAACTTGCTCCGCAAAAATCACCAGTCCTTGGGAGATGCAGATAATCGAGGCTTTCAGGTCTAACTCTGAAATTGGGTGGGGGCAGCTCCAAAAGCAGATGCAGCGGTGGGAGAAATGCAGCTTCGGAGCACCCACACTGCAGCAAGTGATGCCAGCCAGGAGCTGCCCTGCGGATCCATGCCAGGCTCTGCGTGATGCCACAGCCTATGCCCTTCTTCACAGAGAGTCAAGCCAACCCCATGCCCAGCTGATTCTGCACTGTTTCTCATCAAAATCCAGCTCCAGGGTTTGTTTGACTTTTTTATCCTTTTAAAAATCAGGCCCCTAAATGCAAAGACTTATGCAAATGTGAAGCATAATAACAAGAAGCTAACCACACTTTTGCATATCTTAAAGGAAAGGTTAGGTTTGGGTCCCATCTGTGTTTTGAACGAAGTTCTGATTGAGTTCTTGTTTCCTCTGAACCAGCGTGCTAGTGTCAACACATCCCTGGGAAGATGAAAGGCCCTAAAAAGACATTTGATCAGATTAGCCGTGATTCAGATCATTGGAG
The DNA here is from genome assembly GCF_963924245.1 of Chroicocephalus ridibundus. NCBI lineage: Eukaryota > Metazoa > Chordata > Aves > Charadriiformes > Laridae > Chroicocephalus > Chroicocephalus ridibundus. Next base: position 3,253,136 of record NC_086285.1, on the reverse strand, counting down.
GGAAATTATTAAATGGGCAATTCCTGCCAGGGAACATGAAGGCAATACAGATAAGAGGGAATGTCGTATTGAAGGAGGTTGGATTAACGCAGTTTGTAAAATCCTGAAGGCCAAGCTCCCCTAAAACATCTGAATTATGCTTTTTTTTTTTTCATTTCCTTTTTTTTTTTTCATGCTTTTTTTTCTGCTCGTTGCTTATGGTTATCATTGCACCCAGCACAAGAGAACTGCAATCTCCAGCGCGGTGCTGGTGCTTCCAAACCTTTCGGGCTTTACCAGAAACAGGTAGAGCCAGATTGTCAGACACCGGAGCAGCCTGGGAGCCTTGTGCACGGTGCTGGGAGCAGGGCCGGTGCTCCCTGCCGCCCTCTGAGCCCTCATCTGAGCTGAGGGTGGGTCAAGGGCTGGAATGCTCTCGCTAATTAGCTACTGTCAAAATAACCCCAGGTGATCACAGGTAACCAGACCCCCAAGATAGGCAAATCAGCAGGATGGTCTGGTATCAGTAACCCAAGTCTGATACCTGCAAAGCAAACATCCCCCTATCTCTCTCTCTATCGCCCTATCTCTCTGTCGATCTAATCATTACCATGTATGTCTCCCTACCTACCCTGCTTAATGCAAGCACGTTTTATCTATCTTTCTGTTGGCTTGGTCGTGTGTGAAACACTTCGTGTCTGATCCCCCTTCACCGCCTCCCCGCCATCCCGTAAATGCCTTCTTCTGAATATTTCATTGCCGTCTCGAGTCCTGAAACAGCACGGTCCTCTCGGCCCATCGAACCGCCCAAAATTACCCTGACCCCTCGTCTTCCCAACCACCCGATGTCCCTGGGAGGATCTAGACAAAAGGAAGCTGTGTGCCAATTGGGGGTTATTAGCAGAGATACAGCACGCTCATTGTGGCAGGACCGAGTCCTTAATGAAAGGGGAAGGCGGAAAAGGAGTGGGGAAGGACTGGGGTGAAATTCTCCGGGGTGCATTCCAGGTTAAAGGATCACCGGGGTCCCTTCTGGCCTTGACAAAAAAAAGGCAAGAAAAAAAAAAACAAGCCCCAAAGACCGCTATGCAAAACAGCCCTGCTGGTCAATAGGATACGGGGAAGAAAAAAAAAATTGTATTCTGTTATCAGAAGCAACATGGTCGAACAAAAGGATCGCCTTCGCCCACCTGAGAATGGAATGTGAGGCTCCATTTCGCTGCTCTGATCGTATTTGACAGCCCCCCTCGAGACTGCCTGGTTGGTATGGCAAATCGTCCTTATTACCTGCTGGGGTGAATGAATCCCCCTTTGTGCTGGCACTGTCACGCTGCATTAGGTTGACAATGGCCCAAGATATTTTATATGAAATTTGCCCTCACTTGTGATTAGCCAGCACCAACTAAGTCATAGCAACCTAGAACTATGCATTGGCCGGGCCCCGTTGTCGGCCGAAAGGGAAATCCCTATTCAAATGGTTTAATAAAACAATCTAAAGGGCGTGTGAATCGTGAAAAGCATTTTCACTTTTCTCTTTAGCTTAATCTCATGGTCGCTGGGATATTGTGCTCTGAGCAGACCCCAGCAGGGTGTGGGCTAAGGTCCCCCATCAACTTCTTTTACAGCCTCCTTTTCTGCGAGTTAATGATATACCGGTGTGATTGCCTCCCGCAGCAAGAAGAAACACGCATTTGATGAAAAGGATGGACCTCCTAACACATCCTAAATGGCAACAATTTCTCATCCAAAGGTCACAGGTCATAACCTGGATTTTGAATCACCACCCAGATCTTTTTCAAAGCCCTGCTAAAGCTGAGGGATTCTGCAAGGCCGTTTTACACACAGAGACACACACACACACACAGAGACACTGCGTTATCTCCGTAGGTTCCCGCTCTGCTTGAGGCCTGAGTTTAGTGCTTGGAAACAATTGGATTTTCCCCTGGTTTTGGGCTACAGTTTTCTGCCTTTCACATCCTCTCCACCCTGGGTTGCGATACAGGGAAAAGCACAAGAAAGAGGTGGGCAATGCAGAGATGCATGGTTTCTCTACGAGGTACCTCCTGAGCATCCCTGGAGGGTCACCCAGAGCTCAGCACCACCCAGGGCACAAGCAAAACCCTCAGTTGAATCAGCAGCTGGCCATTCACCCCAAACCCACCGCTCTCCCAGCCCCGAGCATCACCTCCAGCAAGGCTTCCCACTCACTCACAGGTGTGGGAAAGCTCCCCCAGTGCTGACCCCTCAACAAGCAAGATCTCCTGCACCTGGATGAGATGCAACCAGAGAGATTTGGCTGTGGAGCAGGGTGGGAAAAAGGGGAAGGAGAAGCGTAAGGTTCCCCCTTTTGCATTTTGGACACTCCTCTTCCTTGCCTGGGAAGCAGAGGAAGGTAACGGCAGCAGGTGCGGGGTCTCCGTAAGGCTAGCTGAAAGCTGGGTGCTCACCTTAACATTTACCTCAACAAGGAACTCTTTGCATCTGCAAAATGAGGCTGGAAATCCCCAGGGAAACAAGCTCCCTCATGAACCTCCCGCAGCCAAGCTTCCAAGCACAAACGAAAGGAGAAGTGGAAAGCAGCATGGAAACCTGTTTTGTTTTCCCCATTTTTCTTTCCTCTTCTCTGTTTCCCCCCCTTTCCCATCACGAAGCCTTGGCCAAGTAGGGGGTTCCTCCATTGGTTGCGTGTCTAATGTTCTCCCTTGAATTTTTCCCACCATCAAGAAGAGCACGGCTTCAGGGAACGTGCACAGTGAAAGCAGCCTGGGCTTTCATGAACGACCCTTTTGGCTTTTGAAATCCACGTTAGCCTGTCCTAGAAGGTGTTCACACGACCTGTGGTATGCTTCCACTGCAGCTCTCCATGTAATTGTAAGCTATCTGGGGCAAGGAGTGATTTTGTTATTATGTGCTTGTACAGTATTTAGCACAATGGGCCCCTGATCTCTGCTTGGGGCCTCAGAGTCTACTGTAATACAAATAATTAACCATAATAGAGCTGGGCAAATATCTTAATAAAACCATGGAATCAATTTGAGGCAATTAAGCAATTTTTCGGCTTGCAGAAGTTTTTGCTTCGCAGGCTCAATTTGGAGAAGGGAGGGGGCTTTGTGTGCTGAAGGAACTGCAGGGAACGGCTCACCCCCCTGCAGCAGGCTTTGGCAATCTTTTTTTTTATTTATTTTTTTGTGGGTTTCAGTTTCACCCCACTGGGGAGGCGGAAAAGTTTTATGCAGCTCCCAAAGCACAAAGGGCTGGTGAGAGGAAGCATGGTTTGGAGGCTGGATCTGTGGTTCCTGGGGAAGAAGGGGCTCAGTCTGAAATATCAGACTTTCAAGCAGCTCATCTGCCCTGCCACCACCCCAATTGCCCACCTGTGAAATGGAAAGTGATCATTACCTTCCTTCTTTCTAATCCCAAGCATTTGAGAAAGCAACTAGCTGCTGAAGCAATGGGGATTGCAGATCTATTTAGACAGAGAGGAATAAGAAAATGGCAAAGCCCCGGACACAGACTGGGTGATTTACAAGCAATTATAAGTCAGCAGATAAGCTTTGGATGACAGATATTCTGATTATAGTTGAAGCTCTTGTACAATTTGCAAGTGGAAAAGGGAGCTAAATATATTGAACACTTGTCTGAAGCTATATTTCGTTCTGTACTTGTCCATCATGGAGGGAGTGCACATGAGGACGCTACAGCAAGGAAGGCATCTTCCAAGGGTGAGCAAACTAAGAAATCTACCATCTTACCCATCGAAAACAGTAACCTCAAGAACTGAAATGCACCAAGTTTTTCTGAAGGAAATAGCTATACCCTCCATAAAAACCTCTGCTAGACAAGCAGGTGAAGACCTTGAACTTTTTCATGGATAGATCTTTTATGGCCAAGCCTTTGCAGCAACCCTTATAACCAACACTCATGTTCTAAGAGGCATTTCCATCCTAGGAAGACACACTCAGAAAAATCACAACAGCAAAAGTGAAAAAAAAAAATATATATGTATCTATATCTACCCATACACCATTGTGCATTGACAGTATGGCTAAAACAACTCTGCAAACTGGTGATCAGCCTGGTGTTGGTTCCAGACACAAGGAAATGAGTCCTAGTACTTAAAAATTGAAGAAAAGGATCAGTGTCACAATGCTTTCAAACTAGAGCTCACCCTCTACTGTGCATATGTCCTAATAAAGGTTCATTTTAGCTACCACAAAGAGTTAGCCTGTCGTTCTGCTGGAGGGTGTCATCAGTTTGATTTGGGAAGCCAAGCAAAAACATGCAAGGTGAATCTTTGGCTAGGAGATCACCTGGCAATGTGTCACACCCAGAATAAGACAAAGAACTTGAGCTCTTGGTGAATATAAGACCACAGAAATGAGATAAACGGTTTTCTGTCAGCTTCACTGTCAAATGACAGACAGGAGTTAAATAATAATACCAACAATAAAATAGCCATAACTTGTATCTACTTGTGATTTAAAACAATGAAGCTTTTGCACACACAGTGTCTACCTTGCCCCCACCAATGTCAATGGGCTACTTGTGACGGACAACTGTCCACCCACGTGCCCGTGCCCACACTGGTGGAGCTGGTGACATGCAGTTCTCATCCTGACGTGTGGGCAAGTGTCACATGCTCTTACTACAGAGATGAGGAGCCAGCTCAAGGATTGAGCTGTCTTCAACTGGAACATCCAATCTGGGTTAGGAAAACGGTCTGGGTTTTCTGATGCCCACCAAGAAGCTCTCAGACATGATGATTTCTCTCACTGAGCCATGCAGATTTTTGAACCGGTCACCCCAAAACAATTTCAAAATTGTGGATAGATGTTGTCAAGATTCAGTTCTCCTGCTGCTACACGATCCTTCCCATAATCAAAACTGCAACACAGTTGCTGCAGCATGAGATAGCTACTTAACCTCAAAAAAACCCCAACCTGCTGTAGAAGAGGAGGATACCAAACACCTCCAGACAACTTTCTCAACGAGTGATTATTTGTATTCATAAGACAAGCCAATTTCTTTAATCTTATGCTTACCTTATTCTGCGCAGGTTTCTTAAGCTTGAATAACACCCACCTACCTAATTACAGAGACGCAGTTTTCTCACCCAGCCCCGTGCCATGCACTCGTCAGCCCTCGTGGCGAGCAGAGCTGGAAGTGTGCAGATATCCTCTCTCCTACGGAGGTGATCTCTTCCAGTCTAAACTGCACATGGGTTTTGCCCTCCCAGGCAAGGAAAACAATGGGCACCCAGACTGTGAATAACCTCCAGGTGGGGATTGGAGTCTCTCTGAAGAGAGACAGGGGCTGTGAGCAAGTGGGAGGAAGAGGCAGGTGCTGTGGGTTTTCATCCAGCTTCCATCTCTGTCTCTGGGTTTGTCTATGTTAACCCGTTTTAAGCCAAATGATAACGCTTTGACGAAGCACTCCCTTCCTCAGGCTATACATCATTACAGTATTTTTGCTTCTTCTCTTTCATGTTGTGAGGGTTTTCCAGAGCTTTGCCAACCTGATTGCAAGAAAACTTGCAATTCCAGCTAATACTTCTCATTCTTGCTGCTTTTGATTCACCCAATGCCTGTTTGCTCTTATGTCACCCCTGCCTTTGTATTTGGTGACTGGACATGATGTTATTCCTTAGGATTTTGCAATTTAAATGCTCCTGTAGTTCTGCTACAGGTTGTTAAAGAGCATCCATACCCCACGGCTATGGGTGTGTGCACTCAAGATGGTGGGAAAGACACATGGCTCCTTATCCAGCATATTAACTTGGGGGGGCGGGGGGACAAGGAAGGGTGATGACCTGTTCTGCCGACACGGTCTTCAGTGACTTTAGTGGGAGTGGAAGCCATTCACCAAGCTGCTGGAGGAACCCAGTACCTCAACGGTTTACTGACCGTGCACATCGCTTTCATCCCTGCCTATCTCACAGCAACAAAATCAAAGCTACACATCCTGCAGTCTCTTGGGACGGGAGCTGCTAAAGATTCCTCTCTTGCTGTTAAATGTAAGCTCCCTCGGTGGCAACACTGCTGCTGCCCTATGTAATGAGTGGGGGTAGATCATATGTGAAGTGCGGGGGGAGGGGGGGCGAAGACCAACCAGGAACCCTTAGGAAATATCTTTGAAAATCAGTTACTGAATAAATCGAGTAAAGTAAAAAATGTATTTTGGCCAACAGCAGAACATGGGGCCTGATTCTCCTCTTGGCGTGGTGTAAATCAGAATAACCTTTATCTAATTCAGTGGATGTGGCAGAAAAGTTAGGCCAGCATGATTAGGGGTGCATCTTGGTATAGAAGTATTTTTTTTTCCTACAAAACCTTACTTTTTCTAATGAGACATTTGTTATTTTGCATGAAACTGGTATCTTGGTGCACTGGCAGGCTCAGCCCCTGCTTCAGAAAACCTTAAAATCATAGAGATCAGACTTGGACCTCGCACCCTTCTGCCCAAAGGCAGGATCCACTCTGCCTTAACTATCCCTGACAGATGTTTGTCTAACCTGTTCTCGAAAACCTCCCAGGTCGGAGCTCCCACCCCTTCCCCAGGCAATCTATCCTCATGCTTCACTACCCTTACCGTTAGACCGCTCTTCCTAAAGTCTAACCCCAGTCCCCCGGCTGCGATTGAAGTTGACGTAGAGGAGAACTTGTCAAATTAACCTGGGCAAACCGAAGGAGGACATGGAAGTGCAAGGAAGAGGAGAAAATGAAGTAATGCTGTGGAGTTGTGTAGTGGATCTGTGGAAGAGCTGGGAATAGAGCTCAGGTCCCTTGACTCCATAACTTATGCCTGCGTAAGCAAGGGAGCCCTTTACCTTATTAATCCCACCGGGTACCTCGCCTTTCTCCTGGACTTTTTTTCTATGCTCCCTCCTCTCACTTCCTTCCATCTCTCGTGTTAATTACTCTTGCCTTTCAGCATCTCACATGTGCCCTCAGAGGGAGAGGCTGTTGCAACACACGCAATCTTCGACTGATTCATCCCTTAGCTTATACATGACTAACACTCATGCTATTTGTCTAACTATTTCGATTGATGAACATTTAATATGTAAAAATTTAATTAAAGTGTTATTCATAAAAAAATATCTGGGCCAATTTATTTTTTTTTTAAATACCCAAAGGGAATATTCCAATTAGGGACTAAATGCCAGAAAACACTGTCAGATTTTTTCCACCCATCTCTAATCAAAGCAGCAGGTTTTGATATTATAAAGAAAAAGCCACCAAACCCACAACAATATTTACAGGCACTCGCTCTGCAGGTGCAGAGATCAATCCTGAGAGAAGCTGAGAACTTCCAGCTCTCAGTGGAAACCAGTGGAAGTTACTCTGAGGAGAAGCCAACTATGTACTCAGAGCCAGCTCCTCACCTAGTGGATCCATGCTAATGCTCTGATTGGAGAATTTGCTGAATCTTTCTAATCAGCTTGGTCCTGCAACCTTTAATCATGCAAATGGCTCAGGTCTTCAGTGCAGTTCCAGACTTGCCAGCACAAGGCTTGCAGGACTGAGTAGGAAAGGGGAATTGGCATTTGTGCCGGCACAACAAAGTTTCTGACGGTTATGGGCCTGAAAAAGCATCTCTCCAAACAGATGCTTCTCCCAAGTTAGCTGGGAGGAGTGAAAACTCTTTGGCTTGCATAATACATGGCCCAACAAGTCTCTTAATGGACAACATCATGCGGGAGCTTAGTGGATATATTAGTATTTCCTGCTTCCAGATAGGCAGGGACTACTAAGGTGAAGGAGTTAGAAACCATGGCCCAAAACCCCCCAGCAAATATCTGAATTTGTATATGCTAAGAGGAACAACTTGGTTTGGGTCTTGGGAAAAGGCTGACGTCAAGTCACCCAGTCTTCAGTTTACAATCATCCAGACCTAATTCACAACCTTGGTCAGAAAGTCTGGTCTCCAGCAATTTCAGGTAACTGTGTAATAGTGGTTCAGTTCAAAAGTCTGCCCAGGACAACTCCCCACAACACGGCTGGGTGTGCTGTGCACAGTGTACAGCGGGTGGTATAACCGTGAGGACACAAGTGTCTTGCGTGACTTACAACCATGTGCCACACCAGTTGGTGCTGATGGTGACCGTTGTCCTCCCTACCCCTTCCCAGCCTCCTGCCATCCGCCACAAGCCACGAAAAGTTGTGCTTCCTAACATTGTCAGTGTTAATAAACTCAACACTTTCAGTATGAAACAACAAAACCTCCAGAAAAGCGATGACCAGTTTTGGTCACCAACATCCCAAACAGACACCTTCACCCCAAACCTTCAGCTGCTCCATGGCTGACATCTACCTACAGGTTTTTGAGGCATTTTCAAGGCTTTTCAAGACTTGTGAAAGTCTTGAAAGGCCTCCTTGTCATTCCAGTGCAAGCCCAAGGAAGCTGTAGAAATCTCAGAATTCTCCTCAAACTGGAGTGCCTGTTTCCTATCCACACCATGGAAGTCACAGCTGCCATGCCAAAAACGAGGCCAAGAGAAATGTTGTGCATCACATGTAAGGAGTGGTCCCCAAACTCTCTAGCAGGAGGCTGTGGATGAGTCATGGGATTTGTTCTTCTTGGAGATCTCCAGGCCCATTTAACCCAAGTCTTCATGTCAGGCATTTTTATAAGGTTGTTGCAAATGCTCAGTCATTTATGTCTTCAGCGGGGAGATAGTAGGGTACCTGAAGTATGTGTTGGTACGTGATTTACCTCCATGGAGCAATAGCCTTGCAGTCCACACGTAGGAGCTGTTAGATATGCTAATACGTGAACACAGGCCTCATCTTGAAATCTTAAGAGGGGATTAGAGCAGATGAGTCCTCATTTAGTTTTCCAGAACAGTGGCAAAGATAAATCTGGCTGCTCCTTTGCAGGGTGTTAAAGGGGGATTTCCTGGTGGGCGGGTCTCCTCTGTGGGGTATTATTGTATTGATGGTGGGGCGGGAAGGAATGGATTAAGCAACTGGCAATACGATACGGAGCCTTTGCATGTGGTGACAATGGATGTAAGCTGGGGAGGGTGGAAAGCTGTCAGTGGCCTATAGGAAATCAGGTTTGGTTCCTGGCTTATTCCTGGAGACCACACTGTTGCTCTTGAGCTGAGAATTACTCTTCAGAAATTCAGCCATGGCTCCCACGTTGGGTATGTCACCAGCGATCGGACACAGGGCTCAGGTGGTGTGGACACTACTGGACCTCCTGGTGCGGAAGGCAGTCAGCCAGTTGGAGCTGCTGAAGTTTGGTCACCCATACACTGCCCAATCCTATCCTACAGTGTAGCAATGCCAATGCTGGTAAGAAATGTTGTGTCCTGCCCATAAATCATACCTGGGCCTTGCCATCCACTTGGCTTCCTTGAATATGTGCAGGTTTTCTGCTATGTTTCTTGGCTATGGTGGAGATTTTGGTATGCTTTTCTTCTAACATGCATGGTTGGTGTTCTACTCTTAATAAATATAGGTGCTGTGGGAATCACCATTAACTTTTGGTGCTAATGTGGGGGATTGGTGGAAGCCTGCAGAGAGCTCAGGAACTGAAAGCAGAGCTGAGCAGAGCAGAGCTGAGCAAAGCAGAGCTGAGAATGGGTTTCCACTTCACCCCGGAGGTGTGGTCTCATTTAGAGAGGAGAGATTTTGGTGAGGAACTGCAGAGATTCTTCAAATTTCAGGGCCTGTGTTTGCCCTTATTTTAATACCAAGTGCAACATTCCAGTCTCTGAAGCTCAAAGTCCTGTTGAATAAATACATCTAACTTAAGAAGCAAAATGTCCACAATCTGCAGATTCCCACAGTCTCACAGGGCTGCTTAGAGATCAAGCACAGAAATGAAGAGCTCCCAGCTGGTAAGCCCACAAAGAACACGCATACTTCACACAGATTGGTTAACCTCAGTTGGCTAAGTCAGGTTAAAACAGTTTTTTAAGGCAAGGCAGTTTGTGTATGAGTTCAGGTATGTAGCTTAAGTTCAAATGGTTAGGGCAGGAGCAGTTCCCCAGCCGCTCCTGAATCCCATGTGGCTCTCCAAAGTTTTGCATATGGTTCTTTGCCCCAGCTATGGCATGTGGTTGGTGAGAAGTAGGGATATGTTGTGTGGGGGTTAGAAGCCCAATATTGCTGCGCTGTATTACTCTGGCATGTGGCTTGCTTGCCCAGGCCAGCACCAGAGGAGCCACCATCATCTTCTGAGGCAATCCTGGTACACCACTACCCTGGACTTACCACATGTGGCTTGTAGAGTGAAGAAAATCCACCATCCTGCACTGGGGTTCATCCCAAACTGTCTGACCCCAATCAGTGCCAAGATTAGCTCTTCTATTATTTTAAACCAGACTACCTGTTTCAGTTGCCCAGTTTGAATAAAGAATGCCTTTCTTCTGGCAGGGATGATGGAACCAAAGAAAGGTCTAAAACATCAGCAGGCATAAAATGGGATTAACAAACTAGCAGTCAGCCCCACAGCCTCTCAAATATCAGAAGACCCAGCCCTAGAAAGAAAAGCCCAATATACTTTCAGCTTCTGGTCAACCACATTAGTGGTAAACCCCATAAAATAGGCAAATACTTGTAGTTAATAGTTCAGAGTGCTTGACGCAGTGACCTCATTGAGTTGCAACATCGGTGACTACAGCTTCTTTTCTAGTGGAGCTGTAATGCTGATACATGTATTTTTAAATTACATCTACCCTATTCTGCAGACTTGGAATAACTATTATTTTGTAGCCAGTACTAGTGTATGAGGCTTGTGACACAGTTGTAATGGTGAGCATGGCCTTTTGAGCAGAGTATCATCCATTTATAAAGTATTTACATGAAAAGTCAGGTTAAACATGGAGATATATTTGGATACCTTAAAAAAAACCACACACACAAAACAAACACCTTTTTCACTTTCCTTGTCTGGTCTCTTTGAAAAAACACTAGCTTTATGTCAGGTTGATTTAAAGATTTCAGGGAAGTCACAATAACCTTAACTTGAATAATGAACAAAAGTATTAATGACTGATAGGGCAGGAATATTCTGAAGGTTAGCGGTTCACTTTGGTTGAAGTGAGGATGTTTGAGGGAGTTTTTAATTCTTATATTTGATTATTCCTATATATTGATTATTGGTGATTTGAAGCCATTGGACAAACATTGGAAATATGGAACTGAAAACCAAGATGGTGCTTTTCTACTGGATGAGAAGTTCAAAAACTTCAGTGCCCATCTGGCCTTTTTGAGAATGAAAACAAGAAGGCAAGACTCCATCGTCTTACTGAATGGAAGTATATCTTATGATAAGACATTTGTATCCACTTCAACTCTTTGCTGATCCGCAGGGATCGATGATATGGGGATGTGTTTGGACCAGGGTTATATTTAATAAAGCCATAAACAGGACTTTACAAAACTCATTATTATATTATTATATTAATAATGTAATTATTATCATAAGTCTTGCCTTCAGAAGCTCCCTAAGTCATCTCTGATGTGTCCAGGTGCAAGTGACATGTACATTAACTTTTGATTGGGAAGACACTGTGCTCAGGTGAGCTAAATACGGAGAATATTCTTCATTTCAGATGCTGGGCACAGATGATACTTCAATTGCAAATCTCACCAGAGTGCCGCTGTGCTGGACCCAGACTGAACATCTAACAGACTGGGCACGCTCCACGGAGTCCCTGTCTACATCTCTCAAGATACACCTATGTCTTCAAAATTCATCTATCAAGGAATCTATATCCAAAATGCAGTTAGGAAAGCAGACTGAAGATGTTGTATGAGCACAAACACCTTTCTCCACCAAACCCAACAGCACTAAACCACTTTTCGGCCTTTTGTTTCTTCTCTAAGAAGAATCCGGGCAATTTCCTGTTGAAGCATTTCATGACAGGATCCAGTGTTTATAACGGGGGAGAATGAGTCATGGATTTGGGGCTTATCTGTTGCAGCTCTCGTTTTACAGAGCTGTAAGGCTGCTTTATGAATTTAGAGGGGTCCTTAGGAGAGCACTGCTATTGCTTAGCTCTCGGTTAATCTGGATTTAGGCAGCCTGTCAGAATGAAGGAGTTTGGAGAGTATGTCATGCCTAAAGCAAGTAAGGAGGGCCAAAAAGTCAAATTACCATATTATGGGAATTTCTGTTTTGTTTCAATTTTCAGAGTTGAAAATCAAGTGGAAAGACATCACAATTTTTTGTTTGACAAGATAAAGTTATTCAACCTCAATAATATCAAAACACTCCAATATTCTATAGAATGTTAAAGGTACTGCAGTGTGTTTCTTTGACAGTTTAATGACTTTCTATTTTGACATAAGATCACATTCAAAATAAAAAGAAATAAAATGTGCTTTTTTGTTGTTTTTTTTTCCCCAAGAATTCAAATGAAACTATCTGAAATGTGCAAAACAAAACAAGAAACCCCTAACTGTGCATTTTTGCCTTGAAATTGAGAGGGTCCTACAAAACCTCTTCATTTTGATGCAACTGCCTTTTCTGATGGAAAACTGGCCCAGAAAATAAATAAATACATTTTGACGAGATATAATATCTCCCAGGCTGGATCCTGCATGCCTAGCCTAAGGGGTCTCCAACTTTTTTATGGCTCTGGGTGAACCGAAATATCTCCTTGTGCCCTCCCCACCCATTCGCACTCCCACAACCTCCCTGTGGCAACAGCTTCCCTGGGAAAGTAGCATTATTAGGAAAGGATAAACCATAATTATTAGCTATCATTTAATGTGATTTAGCACCTGGAAATAATGGAGAGGAAATTGTGCCAGATGCTTAGTCAACAAAGCGCAGCCTACCAGGAAGCTTTCCATGAAGCATTACTGTCCTGTCGATCAAACTTGAGAGCAACAGTCATAAGCAGGCCAATAAAACTATCTAAATTATGTTGCAAGAGCTGCAGGGTCCTACATGTGTCCTACTTTGGTATAATTCTCTTTGATGTATCCAGTTGTTTCTGTCGTGCATTCTGTGGGAAGCGGAGATGCAGTGGAAGGAGGACCTGCTCCACTGTCCCCATCACAGCCAGAAGCAGAGCCAGAACCAGAACCTGTCTTTTCTGCCTTGCTTCCTGTCACTGGTCCAGGCTGCATCTGGAGAAGTCAGCCAAATAACACGTACGCTTTGTAAACCATTTTTCTTCTCTAGGAAGGGTGAGATGAGTAAAGATGAAATAAAAAGTGAAAGACACTCTCCGTTCCTCCACCCACTCTTGAGTTCCACCTCAAACATGTGGATGGCTTTGTGTTTCCCAGGATGCGGTGGGCTCTCTGTCTTTCTGTCTGTGCTTTGCCATGAAGTTTTAGGTTCACCTACATCCAAAGCTCCAGAACCTCCCTGAGGTTCACGATGTCACTTTCTACTTCCTAAAAAAGCCTGCCCAAACTAAAACAAACCCACGAGAGTTTCCTTCAAGTCCTTCCCTAAAGCATATCCCTATTGTGATATATCTATAGCCCTCTTTTATGGGCCCATCTTACAGTGATCAGCTGTAGGAAATACTCTCCAAAAGCATTTCAGTAACCCATGGGATCACATTGAATGGTGAGCAGGAGACCGTACAACATATACTTCCCTGCTGAATGTCTTGGGGTCTTCACCACACAATTCTCATCTACCTTGGCTTCACCCATCTCATGCGGTTTTTCCAAAAAATGCCAATTCTGTACAGCACCCCTGCCTACCCTGGAGTGGTGGAAGTCCCTGCCTACTTCCTCCGGGTGTTGCCTCACATGAAGTTCTCTGATTCTGTGTCTTTGCTTCTCCCAAGACTTTGGAGGCCCCAAAAGTCTGCTTTCCTCTTACTCTTGATTTGTCCTCGCTGCTCAGTCTCAAATCAACTGTTCCCTAATCATTCCTATGAGCACATCATTCACTTGCGCAACAGAAATCCAAACAGTCATAACAATCCCTTGGAATCATTCTCTCTCCTGGTGGCTGACCTCTTCTTTGTGTTAATCTTCTGGATTTTTTCGATGATGAGTCCTTCCTTTGAAGGAGGTGCTCCCTGAAAAATGGGGCTGGGGGAGCAAGGAACAAGAGAAGCTGATCCATCAAGTGCATGCTTCCTCCTGCAGCAGACCTTAGCAGGGAGCATGCTAACCTATCTCCTGCCATTAAGTGCCTTGGCTTTCTGTCATGTCTGCCCTGCAGGAGACAGCCCCGTTCCCCTGCTGTGCAAGCCCATAGCACAGAAAGAAGCATACAGGGCATCTTTATATGCCCTGTTTTTCCTCTTGCTGCCCTGTCATGTCTGGTCAGGGAGGAATAGGAAGAAATTCTCTGTTTGTTATACAGGAATCCAATCAGATGATCCCACAGCCCCTTCTGGCCTTAAAATCCCTGCGTCTATTCAGCTCTGCCAGCTCGTAACACATCTCACAGGGAAGAAAAGCCACATTCATGGACTTGGATCCCTTTTTGTCAGAAGACTTTGCTTGTTTTGGCTGTTTGGTAGATAGAAGCGCTGGCAGACGCATGTCTAGCTCCTCAATTGACGAAAACCACCCTCGCGGACCTAAGGACAGTGCACCCCATTTCAGCACCCATCCCATAGCGGTGCTTAGGGGTGAAAACCATTGCGTTCCCCTTCCCCCCGGGCGCCTGGGTGAAGGCGAACAAGCCTCCATCATCCCCGTTTTCCTCCCTGGCTCCTGTCCAGCGCCGAGGGCCCATTTGGGGCCGGGATTCTCCCGGGACAAAGGGATGCTAATCAGCTCCCTCTACTGTTCCCTTTTGTCTAGGACTAGCTCCCACGCTTGGACTTGGCACTCTGGGATGCGGCAGAGGGAGCTCCTTGTTGCAACCAGCCTGAGCCCAGTTGGGGAATGCAATGTACCCAGCAGGGAAAGGGGAGGAAGGGGAGGGGAGGGGGAAGGAAATGAATCTATAACTCGGTGCAGCCCCGCTCCCTGCCAGCCCGTCGCATTGTGCACGTTGCCTGAGGCAGAAGTTTCCAGTGCCTCCCGCCGCCGGGAGAGACGCCACCACCGGTTTTGTAGCCACGGGCTGTCTTGTTCCTTCTCCCCTCCCTGATCCCCCATCTAATGTTTTAGTCGCCAGAAAAATCTCCATGTCAGGGTTGACAGATGAGGGTTGGTGCAGTGGGAGGTAGAGGGAGCACAGAAAGAAAAGAGGATCGGCTCCTGGCATTGCTGCCATTTCCTTTTCACCACAACCGCTCTCCTGGGTTTGCAGCCTGCGTCTGGGTGTTGGCTGTTTACAGCTGTTTACATGGGCTGTCTCATCTCCAGAGAACTGTACAGATGCGCCGGAGATCACTTTGCAGATGGAGAGGTGATGAGGTCGGGGCCTCTTGCTAAGAAGCCCGGGCGACGCTTGAGCCCACCAAACCCAGGCTGTGCGCAGCCTCCAGTTGATTCACCTGATTGCACTGGGAATGGAGAGACAAATGCAGCCAGATGTGATGCTAACCATATTCTTCTGGGTGCTACTGTACCAGAGGGCTGTCCAGTGCTTGCCCTTGAACACCCCTGAAGTCACAAGAGGCTGAAGTCACCCCTTCTGATGGTGCCCTGGCTGTACAGCAGCTCCAGCAGTAAGAGAAGGAGCTCCTCTACTACTTCATTGGTATCCTGCTCCTGAAGGCTGAAGGACTAACACGTTGGCAAGCTTCCTCAGCATCTCTGCTGCCCTTGCAACTTGCAGCTCTTGCCATGGCTCAGTAGAAGCTGCTAATCTTCCAGTACTGATGTGGGCTACAAATCAGAGATGTGGCTACAGCTCACCTAGACCTCCCCAAGCTGCATTTCTTCCCTGCTGCTGCCGCCTGTACTGAGCTAGCTAGGTAACAGCCAGTTCAGAAATGCTGTAACCATTAATGTGGACCGTTCTGTACCTGTGGGCTGGAACATGGACTCAGGCAATGCAGTGATATGCTGGCACTTATGCCTGTCTCATCCCCTACAGTAATCCCCAGCTCCAAGCTCCATTTACACTGACACTAAACACAACTGATGCTTCTGTCTCAAGCCAGGATCTGCCAGTCTTTTTCTCAGCAGCCTTGGCAAATCTCTGGCCTGCAGTATTTATGCATCTTGACGGCTGAGTGGAGCTTGCATAGTCACATTTTCAATCCTGATCCTTCCAGTTTCCTTCCCCATAGTTACAGGGTAGAGTTTGTAGATCTCCGTTGTTGATACCAGGGCAGCTGCCCAAATTGCCATTAGCAGAGAGGTAGACAGGGTGTGGTTGGAAATCAGATCCTCTTGGGAAGAGTTTCATGAGAGAGCAGAGTACCTCCTACATGTAACTAACCTCCTGGATGGATCAGTATCTTGTGGCTTTCTGCTCATGCCTTACTTTATTGCAGAAGCGAAGAAGTCTGATCTAGAGCAGGGAAAGGGGGGGAAGCATTTGGCACTGAGACAACTGAGATGCCAGAAAGCCATCAGGAAAATATTATGAGGTCTGCTAAAAGTATTACTTTTAAATCATGCAAGATATTATGAAATGGGATTATGCCTGAAATAGCAAAGGACTGACTGTATTCCGTGGTCCAGGAGATCCTTTCCAGTGCCACGTTCTTGCATTAGTAAAATGGCCTCTCCAACAGAGGCTGGATGTCAGAACTGCTTTCTAACAGGAGAAAGACAGGAGGTGGGAACTATTTGCCCCCAAACTGGGCCTCTAAGAAATACACATGGAAGTCTGAGCCTGTAGCCCTAGGCTCCCTCTATAGTCAATGGAGAGAAATAAACATCTTGGTATGATTCATGTTATCCTGAGATAGGTGTCTAAGATAGGTCAGATGAATTGCTCTCTGGAGATGCCGATTGCTCTCCAGTGACTACAAAGGGAGCCTGGGGTGACTAGCTCAGACTTTGACATCTAACTCTGGGAGATGAGATCAGCCCTATCAGAGAGCCTGTGGAGCGATCTTGTTACGACACAGCAAGAAAAAAACACTGAGAAGACTTGTGTCTCCCAGGTATTATAACTGAATTTAAAAGCCTTGTTCCGTTCTTGCTAAACCTGGGGAAAAACTTCCATGGATTTTGCTAGACACAAGATGAGCTTTCTCATCCACAGTAGTAGCAGGGACAAAAAGAGTCAATCCATGAACACAGCTATGTTTTGGCTTTCTTGAGAGAGGTGAGACATGAGACTTATCCCCAAAGATGTAGAGTCTAAAATAAGCCTAGCTGCAAAGGTAACAGTGCCCAGCATGCCATATGAAATGGGATGTGACTTGAATCCCACCTCTCATGAGCTAGACAAATGCCTGCTCTGCCATTCATGTGGTCCCTGGAAGCAAGTGTCTTCTCATCAAGAGTCAGTCTCCCTGGATTCCCTCAGTGATTGATGGAGAGATGTAGAAACTTCAGGGTGTGAGTAACTTAATCCTAACTGTCTACAATACATCAGATGAATCATGGCCCAGAGGACCCCAGAATCAGATGGAACTCCCTTGACCTGTCTTGCTGTCTGATATAATGGACCCAAACTTCTGCTGACCCACTGTTTTTCTGCAGACCTAATTTTTAACTTTTTGTAAAGTGTAAGTGGCAAAGAAAGTGCTCTGTTCTGGAAGAGTTATTCTGAATCTAGCAAAGGAAAATACAGTGACTGGCTGTCAACACCAGAGGAATGTTGCATTAGAAATAAGGAGATTTGTAAAAGGGGAGGTAGATAGACTATCTATCCCTTGGCAGCTCTTGGCAAGATGTCCTTTGGGAAGGATGTCATAGACAAATCCAGATTTTTGTTTCATTCCAGAAGTCTTGAGGTGAGATTCTCCATTCTGCATCACACAGGGATAATCCGACAGTCCTGGCAACCTATAAAAAGTGTGTGCTTTACTGCAGGAAGGAAAGAGGCATTTGAGATCCAGAGATCTCCTGTCTCTTCCAATATAGCACTATTATTGCTGCCCCTTTTCATTGCCAGGTGGTCTTCAAAAGATTACTTAGTATAATTTTCTGAAGGACACATTGTCATGTCTATGGGACAGTGTCATCTTCAGGAATATCATGAGTGAAGATAATAGTAATTCTTCATGGTCTCCCTGGGTAAGATGACAAGGGGATCTCATCCCATCCCACCTTGGCTTGAGTTGGAAGTGCTGGAAGACATGACATCTACCCAGTTTAAGAATGAAGCAATAAGGTGGTCTTGAATACTCTGTATTTCATTCTATGCTCATCCTGGTAACTGCACAGACAGGAGCTGTATCAAAAAGAATATTTCTTTGCTGGACAGGAACGGCCTTAAACCAGAGGGACTTGAACAGTGGGTCACTCCACCACTTTCGTGGCCCTCATCATTTGCCTTCCAGCAGGGGTGACGGCCAACAATTATTTCCGGAATGAATTTATGCCTTGGAGCCTCTGCATCACCCATTAGGCTCTCATTTGTCCAGTGGGGAATTTGATATATGTCCTCAGAGGGCACATCCGACGGGTGCAGACACTTGACAAAGCAACGGGACGCACGCGCACCCGCCCCGGCTCGTTCAAACCCCCTCACACGCCAGCAAACGCCCCGATGTACAAAAAGGGACGGTGTGGCTTCCCAAGGTTGCACGAGTGTTAAACTCTAATAAACAAGCCCCGTCGGCAAAAGCTGAAAGAATCTGAGCCCTCCCCAACAAAGCATTTAATCCAGTTTGGCGTAACCTTTGACATTATTAGGGATCGCAGTGACCCTAATCCAATCAGATTGATTAACTAAAGCGGAGACCCCATAAGCTGACCCCCCTCTGGCCTCTGCTATTTAGTCCTGACCAAACAGTGGGAGAGTCGTGCCGTATTTACACCACAATGGGTCCGCGCTGAGAACCTGTTTCATTACAGAGCGACTTAAACTCCCATTACTCCATCAATGTATCATTCTTCAATAGTTCATTAAAAGCTGCTCCTCCACAATAACTATTAACCATTTCTCAGTCCAGCTGGCAGGTTTAAAGCCCCAGCCAGTCTTTAGCAGAAGGAGGTGGGAGTGAGTGAAAGAAATAGATAGACAAGGGCTCCCTTTTTAAATTTAAACGAACTGGGGGCTTAAATAGTTTGAGGTAATTTACTTTTATTGAATGGGGGGAGGAGAGGGAGGAAACTTTTATTTTGACTTAATTATGTGCTGAGGTCTGTTAAAGAGACAGGGCCATGATAAGCTTTTATTGTATTGCTTCTCTTGAGATCAGTTCATATTTCTGCCCAGAGGAGTTTCAAAGAGAGTTTGCACGGCATTGAGAGACTAGAAAATGCACCCCAACTTAAAAATTAACAGTGTCTTCAGTCCGTAAATATTAAAGTAGGGTGAAAAACATAATTCCCAGTAAACGTCATTTAATTTTGAGAGGAAAACGCCTCTTAGGTTGCACAGTTCACTTTTTGTTGCCGGTGATGGCATGTCCCTCTACTACATCCTCCAAAATTTTATCCTATATATTTTTAAAGGCAACTCAAAAACCTTCTGCCGTCTTTGGGAAATTGAAAGATACAGCAACCGCCTTACAGACTGCCAAACCTCTCAGGTAAGCGGCTGGACATGAGCTGTGGCTAAGACGATCACTTAAGGTCATGTGGCTACAGACATGTTCTGCTCCACAGCTTCACAAAATATAGGTGAAGAAACAAATGAGAGCAAATTTTTTTCCCTTAGAAATTACTCCATTAGAAAAGTTCAAGTGAGCGGTTCTTCCTGCTGTCCAGTAGTTGATATGTGAACTTCTGGGAGACTAGAAATCATATGAACTGTAGTCCCTTATATATCTGATAGACTGACAGATAGGTACATTCAGGTAAAGAGTCCAGGTTCACTTCTTTTCCTATGTAGGCATCCTGTTCTTTGCATTTCAAATAGTTTAGGATACCCAAGTCAACTATTTCCTAGTGTTTTGCAAGAAAGACCCAAGAGTGGCACCTATCTGAATGTTTGTCCATGGAGCTGCACAGCTGCTCATAGGCTCCCAAGACCACAAAGGAGGAGAAAAACCCTCTTCCAATAGCCCCATAGGAATTTCAACTCCTGCTAATGCCTGAGTCATTCCCCATGCAGGTAGTACAGCACAGTGAGGAAGGTGACTCTGTTGTCTTTGAACAGGGAACTTTAATTCCACAGCCAAGGACAGGCAAAACTGAGTAACTGAATAGCTGGATGGGATTGGGGACTTCTGCTCTTTGTATGTCCTGAGTGACATATGAAGAGCTACAGCAAGTTATGGCCAAGCCTCCAAGTATCATCTCCAAATAGTAGCAAGTTTGGATCCCCTGAACATCACCGTTCCTTTGTAGCTGGGCTCATGAATACCGTGAACACCATTGCTGTTTAATATGTGATTCATTTTCCCTGGCTATGAAAACGTTAAAAAAGGAATATACATAAATACAGTCATATAGCTAAAACAGGTGGGATTTCCTTCCACAAACAGGTTGATGGGGAAAAAGAGTCTAGTTTCAGATGAGATATTGGAATATGTCTCTTAACAGGACCAGAGTCTGGTGACAGTTTGGCACCGCTGAATCACAGCTCAAGCCTAGCTCTGAATTAGCAATGAGAGGCCAAAGCAGCAAGGGCAGCCCAGACAGTGAGGCGGCCTCAGTGAGATTTGGGCCTAGAAAGTATTTCCTGAAGGCATTAAAATCGGTCTTTTTCAACGAAAGAATTGCAGATAGTTGTGTAAGGCAAAAGGGAGCTGCTTTAGCAACTACGCTGGTTTGTGCTGAGGGAGGATGGGGTCCCTATTGACTCAAATGGGAATCTAAAGTTAGATCTCGGGTGACTTAAAATCAAGCTGCAAAGTGGAGTTCTACTTTCTTTCTTTCTTTCTCTCTTTTTCTCCTTCTCTCTTTCTGGGTAGGAGCTCAAATATGTTCCTACCCTGGGGGATCTGCCGCACAAGAATGTGACTGAGCTGTTTTTTTTCTCCCCCCTCCTGCTGTAGGTGAAGCAAAACTGAAGGGTGGTTTGATTCTCCCTCAAGGAACAACATTCTTCAGTTATGAAATCGTCCCAGCCTTCTTCCCCTGCCTGAGCCCGGCTACCGAAAGCCTGCAGTCTCAAGCAGGGACAGACCCTTCATGTCGACAATGTTGTGAGATAAGAGTGTTTGCGAGCTTGTAGGATTGGGGTTCCTTCGGTCAGCAAGGAGGTGAGGATCGCTTTCCTCAGGCACAGGGTACAATTGCTACAGGAGGTGTAGAACGTCTAACCCGGGACCATCTGGGAGCACAAGGTGCTCCATGTGTCCTTGAGGACATCCAGCCTTGGTTATTAAGACATTGGGTTATCTGGTTCACTTACTGCCTGCACCCAGTGAATGACCTTGGGGAAGTCACGCCGGGTTTATGTGTATGGGAAAAATATTCACTTTGGCTGTGCTGGCCTGATTCAATCCAAGGGAGATGTACCCAAAACGGGTGTTTTAATCACATGCAAAATATTGTGGTATGACACTTCGATATGGGGTTAAGTGCACCACACTGCAGATCTTACAGGCATAATTATTTTGGGATGATCTCTCACCAGTAAACCCAAATAGTGAGACACCAGCATTAATATGGTGCCCCAGCTCTCCAGCTCTAATGGGATAACCCCACCAGCTGAAACCACTCATTCTCCTGCTGGGTGCATGTAAAATGCCTCTTCTGGCTGGTGGAGGCCCTGCCATGATACAAATCAAGGCTTTGCTCTCTCTTGGCTCCCCTATTTTTCAAAATTCCCTCAAAACTAAATACCCAAGTCTCTTCTGAGTAATGCAGCCAGGGAAAACCAAACAAAACCCCTATCTCCGGATGGCAAGCACTGGGAGAACGCAAGAATGTGGCCCAGAATGGGTGTAGTTCAGCTACATACACCAACTCAGGAGATTCCCTGAAACTATCCCAGGTGCTCCCTCCTCTATCATACGATGTCAAGCCGTGCTACTCAGCCATTCCAGACAAAGTTATTCCAACCCTCAGACTGTCAGGAACCTGTAACTGTTACTCTTTTGCAAAACTGAAAAAGAAAGAAAGAAAGGAAGGGAAGGAAGGGAGGAAGGGAGGGAGGAAGGGAGGAAGGGAGGAAGGAAGGAAGGGAGGAAGGAAGGAAGGAAGGAAGGAAGGAAGGAAGGAAGGAAGGAAGGAAGGAAGGAAGGAAGGAAGGAAGGAAGGAAGGAAGGAAGGAAGGAAGGAAGGAAGGAAGGTTTTCCAAGCCTCTTCTGTTGGTGATCTCCTCAGAGAACGCAGACATATTCTCCAGAGAATATTCTCCTCAGAGAAAGCAGCCATATTCGAAGCAGCTACCAGGCTGGTGAGGGGTCTGGAGACCAGGTCATATGAGGAGAGGCTGAGGGAGCTGGGCATGTTTAGCTTGGAGAAGAGGAGGCTGAGGGGAGACCTCATTGCCCTCTACAACTACCTGAAAGGAGATTGTAAAGAGGTGGGTGTTGGCCTCTTCTCCCAGGTTAACAATGACAGAACCAGAGGAAATGGTCTGAAGTTGCAGCAGGGGAGGTTTAGATTAGCCATTAGGAAGAATGACTTTACTGAAAGAGTGGTCAGGCACTTGAACAGCCTGCCCAGGGAAGTGGTTGAGTCACCATCCCTAGAGGTATTTAAGAAACGTCTAGATGTGGCACTTCAGGGCATGCTGTAGTGGCAGAGATTGCAGGTTGTTTGGTTGGACTCAATGATCTCAAAGGTCCTTTCCAACCATGAAGATTCTATGATTCTATCATTCTATGATTCTATATTCCTGCACAGCTCTGCAGAGGGCATATGGACTTACCATCTGGGCAGGAATTGAATGCAACATGAGTTTGCCTCTTGGATGAACCCCCTTGTGTTAAAGGGAAAGGCAGAGCTTGATCCAGACTTGCTGAGACCAGCAGGAGCAGGCTGGACTTTAAAAGGGAACACGGGCAAAGAAGGATAAAACAGTTCTTATAGGCTAAAATAGGCTCCTGCCAACTTATAGGGAAAAAGACCAGATACTCAGAGTTAGCCAAGTGCTTAAATCCCACTGCATTCAACAACTTAAGGCAAAACATTTCTAAGAGCTCCCACTTATATCAACGGGTGCATTAGCACCCTGTCTTAATTTGCCACGTTCATAACCAATGAAAGCAGAACCATTAATTGATGGTGATTTCCTCAGGCCTTTGAACTTGATTGTATGCCATTATGGTACCAAAACTGATGTTATCTGATAAGTCCAATCCCTAGGAACCATCCCCAGCAGCCCCTCATTTCCCCTTTGCAATTATTGAGAGAACTGTAAATGTGGCATGAAATGCCATGGCATCAGAAAAGGAGCCAGACATCCAGCTTGACCACTGAAAACACAACAATTCTTCCAAGGGATATAGGATGATAGGATAATTCATGTTGAAAGGGACCCTGGGAGGTCTCTAGTCCAACTGCCTGCTCCAAGCAGGGTCAGAGATGACCCCACTCCCTGCCCACTGCCAAATGGGGCACTTCCCAGTTCTCTGGGTCACCTATACAATACCAATAGAGGTTAGAGGTAGAAATAGTTGTTACCTGTGACTGGATGTTGGCTGTACAATGGAGATGGTGGGTAACCACCCTCCTTACATTGAGGAGGCACAGATTTCCTTGCTATCCCTATGACAAGGCTTAATTATCTTCTTGTCTCTACAAAAGACCTTCTGGGTCAGGTTGGAACTGCTTGGATGAGGTCCTGGGCCAACAAAATTTTCCCTGCCTTTGTCAAGCTCAAGTCCTGTCTCTGGCAGTCCATTTCACATGGCACTTTATCACAAGCAAATGAGTTCACAGTAGGTTTCTCAAGATCTCTGCCACTACTCCACCATGGATGTTGTTGTTGCCAAACCTGTAGCACTGCACTCACCTTTATCTAGCACGGGCCCAAAGATTGCTAAGCTGTCATTGACGGTCGTGCAGTTCCACCTTCTCCCTCGAAATTGGTGTTGGCATTCCTGGATCCCAATCTTTACTCCTTCTGCCACACTGGGCATGATCTCCACATAGTTCCGACAGAAACGTAGCTGCTTGGGTACCAGTCCTGGGATGCTCCCACAGAGGATGGGCTGAGTCCCCAGGGAGGAATACTGGTGACCAATTGCCAAGGACCTGGAAAAAAACACACAAGGAAAAAGAGATGCTGTCAAGCTGGCTTTCACCTTTGTACTTGGTTTACAAGAATAGGGATGGAAAATCAACATCTTCAGTTCCTCTGCATTCTTCTCTCCAGAAAACATTCTTTCCACTCTCATCCCTCCTCAAAACAATATAATCTCTCTCCTGAAGTTCCTTACAGGCCCAACAAGGCAAGCAACTCTACCTTTAATGTCTTCCTTCCCTTTTCTTCATCCTCTCAAGCCTTAACCCACCATTGTGCTGCTTCTTCCCAAAAATGCTCAGCTCATACAACTAGTTTACTTTGCAAACAGAGAGTCAAAGCCATGGGTTTTTTTTATTTGAAAGCCAAGCACACCTGTACAAGAGCAAGTAGGTTTTATAGGAAATTTTCGCAGCTGAGGAAGTCCAGGTATTAGGAAGTCAAAAGCACTTTCAGAGTTACACAAAGTAATAACCCTAACATTAGAAGAAACCATGCTCCAAGTCTTTAGAAGGGGAACAACAAAGGTTGACAACCATCATACAATTCAGCATTGTGCCTTATATATTTGAACCTTACCAGGTAACTTCTGTGCACTGAAACTGACCCTCAAGACTCAAGCATTTTGGACCTTGAGAACCTAAAAAACCCAAGTCTGAGCTAAACGTTGCCGGAGTACAACATAAACTCACTACTCTGTGGTGCTTTCATAAGCAGTTACTTTTCCTGTGCTGTAGAGGAAAGGGGATGGAGTTATAACCCTGCTGGATTAGAAAAAAAACAGGGGAAAAACTCTCATACGGCTTAATATAGGACCAATATCAATGCTATTCTTGTATGAACAGTGGTACTCATGTTCCTAGAAACATTCATGCATAGATGCATAAAAATTTGGAGCCATGGCTGGCATATTTGTAACCTCCTTGCAAGTATGATCCAGAAAAGACTTTTACTGTTTAGCAAACCATTTCCACACCTGCTTAATCCAAGCATGTGCTTTGCAAAGCTTAATACTGGGGCTTTCTAATCTGGTTGAAATGTTCTAAAAATAAATTATTAAAATGGCTGCCAGCATCCTTCTGAATATTACTTTAGCACATTTTCACTTTACTTTCACACCGGTTTAAATTTGAGAATTTTCAAAAGTGGGGTTTATTTTCACAAAACAATGCCAGGTTTTCTGTACTGTCACACGGACCTGGAGAGCCTGCTTTGACCATCAATCTATAAATTTCTTTGGTTAAAGAGAGGAGAGTGAAATTAAATAAACAAACAAACAAACAAACAAAAACCAAACCACCAAGAAAACTTGAGTGCAAATTCTATGCTCAGCCAAATGGAAGTCTGTTGAAAGGAGTGTCCATGAACCATTATGTTGGTTGAAGCCTTAGAGACAAAAAGTCAGCTATGTAGAGAGATCAGCAGATACGTAGCTAATTAGATAGATTGTTAAAGTGATTTTACTGGTGCTTCTAATAATAACCTTGATTACTAAAACTGAAGGGATTTTTAGAGTATAATTTCCTTTTCTTCTAATTAAATCTCTTGATTGGCTTTTCTTCTCAGAATTAATGACAAACAGAAACCTGCCTGGGCAGTGTGTATTTCTGTTTACATTCGTTTTTGCTATGTGGTTTTCATTTGGGAACAGCCTGGTGTGTTTGAGTTATCAACAGGGCAGTCAGGGAATCTGACTTCACTCTCTATTGCTCTGACAAAAAAAGAAGTACAAGAATTCTATCATTGCTGGAGATCACAAGAAAATTAGCTTGACTTTAGCACTTCTCTAGGCTAGGATAAAAAATATTTTAAAATGTCTGTCCTTTTTCTGGGAGAAAGGTACTTGCAATCAGTTAGATCCCTTCCTGGTGGGTACCTGATCAAGGTGGGACAGAAGTGAAAAGGAGATGGACATTCAGATGGTCAGGTACATGAAGATTTTAGTCTGAATTCAGTGGCTTTACAAATCAGTCCTTTCCATGTAGGTGAGACATAGAACATCAATTTCTGGATCCCAAATGGTTCTAGGTGCTAGACAAGTCTAGCACGAAGATAATGAGTTCAGCCAAGACAGTGCCAAGACAGCGAACTTTAGATGGGCAAGGCAGAAGGTACCTGGGAAAGCAAAAGGGCTTCAGCTGATTTCCTAAACTTAGGTGTGTCTTTCCACCTCAGCTGCACCTTTGGAAGAAGACTGATCTCACCTGATATTAGAGGAGAAGTCATGCTACCCTAGGGACGGAGAATGAGACAAGTAGCATGAATTGCCCTCCACAAGTTCCTCTCTCCTTCCACTGAATTCAAAGAGGGTGGCAGGCAGCTGCCGTTGACTAGGAATCATGTTCATCTCACCTACCTTTTGATGTCTGCAACATGGACATCTCCAGCTGATCTATTCACCCCAGCTTGCTTTTGTAATCAGCCAGTGGAGAGAAACAGGCACTTCTAGGGCACAATTCATCTGCCCCATTTTAGACGTCTGCTTTGGGATGAGGTGAATCATGGCGTTGCCTCCATTGACTGCATTGGCTAGACTATCAAGAGAGCCTGGGTGACTGGTTGAGTGTGATATGTCTGCACCTGTAAGTGTCCAGATGAATCATGCCATGATACCGACAAATTGGGATGGCTAAATTCCTTGGAAAAATCCCACCCAGGAAAGCTAGGTGCTGTGTTGAAGTCCATGAAAAGAGCTCAGCTGTAGGAAGGAGGCAAGTTCCTGCAGGAGCTTTCAGAAACCCACAGGAACCCACACGAGAAGACGAAGGAAAAGACCCAGTTAACTTGTTTTCCCTATCTAAGTGGCTTGATGTGGGTTTTCTTGAGCTTTAGATTAATTTGGGGAGCAACTAGTGGCAGAAAAGCACCAGTGAAATGGAGCCCATGCCAAGCCAAAGAGTGTTTTCACTTTGACTGCACTGTGTACATTTCTGTTTCATTGATAAGTTATAGACAAAACACTATATCACAGTTTCTGGACTAAAGGCACCTTCTAAAACACTGTTTCAGGCTTCAGAGGACCTGAGTGTGTTGCCTCCACGGCCTTGTTGGGAATGCGGAGTCTTAGGGTACCACATCCCCAAATCTCAGCTCATTCAGCCTCCTGAGGACTGGGAGCTAGGAGATATTCATAGATGCCAACTTTATGCTCGGGAGCTACATGGTTCTATCCCTGTAAACAATAGGGAGAGATAGATGCCTTCATGGAAGCCTCCAGAAAAGAGCGCTAACTTAGTTTCTCTGATTCATCCCTCAGAAAATAGTTCAGCCACTGACTATACAGGGAGTACAGGATGCGGACACTTTCCAGTGTCTAAAGTTAACTTTGGTGGAAACATCGGTAGAGCTTGTTCCCACATTAACTAGGGTCACCAGCATCCTTCCCAAAGCTTTCAAAAGTGCCCCATCCAGTTCCCACCAAAACCAATGTATCCACTGAGAGAGAAACAACCTGCTGTAAGCTCCATCCATCATGTTGTGAAGCTAGGAGGACTTTCTTGAGCTATTTCAATAGGACCTGGATGAAGCTTTAGGATTCTAGTCTCATAAGCTTTAATTTATGCGAACAGGCAAACTCATGCCTGTCTCTTTTTTTTTTTTGGTGGTTACTACAGTGGTAGAGTGAAAACATCAGTCATAGGAAGAAGAGTTTATAGGTTAGTGCCCTCAACTATTCGTTTCCGTTGCTGGGAAGATCATCTCAGATAACAAAAAAATAAAAACATGGAGAAATACTTTTAATTGCTTTTCACACTGCTCCCTTCTCAATACAGCAGGGAAACAGTCACACCTTGCTTTGATCTGTGTTACAGTCTGGAAAGTTTAATCTGCAAAAGACAATCTCCAGCAAGAGCCTTGTTCTCAAGGCGTCATCAGGCACTGAGACAGTGTAATGCAAATTTGGCGTTTCATGGAGGAGTGTGTATTCACTTGACTTTCAGCTGAAGATACAAGGTGGAATCTCAAAACATCTCTCCATGAAGAGTGCCTCTGCTGTTAAACAGCTAAGCAGAGTCCTCTTCCTAGCTCACTTGCAGACTCTGGAGTGTGATAACACCTATCAGGGCACCCTCTTTTGGTCTCTACTTTGCTTCTAGCTTCCAGATATAAACACTTTCTCTCTCTCTCTACAGTAAATTTATCTTTAGGAGAACGAAGTTCTTTCAGTTTCCTGTCATTTTTATTGATCATGAGATATGAATCTTATGAACCTTCCAACCCTCCCCTCCCCTCAAAAACCAACAACAACCCAACAACCAAAACCTTTACAAAACATTGGGAAAGTCCATAAAGATCGGAATCTCATTTCAGTGTTACTCAATTCTTTAGTAGCTTCCATCATTCATTTTTCTCACTGTTTCCAATCATTAAACCCATCTTTTACATTTTCTGCTCTCCTGCAATCTGCTTCTAAACTATCTTTGGCATGTGGGTGATTTTGAAAATGTGGTGTCGAGGAATGGGCCAAGTGTCCTCTATTGTGGTCTAACCAGGCATCATCTTCGAATTACTGGAGCACCAACACTTCCTGGATGCATTGACATGAACCTCTCCTTTTTCACTGGAGAATTTGTGAAGCACTCAGGTTTACAAAAACACTCATCCCCGGAGCAGGTACAGCTCAAGTTTGAACCAAGGCAAAGGGTCAAAGAGCTGTTCTTTTCAAACCAATTAGCTTTTTCTTCCCATTAATTCAGGAGGAGGCATGAAAACACTGTTCTGTATGTCCACAGCCAAAGTTCTTGGCTTATCTTTAAGCCTTGCATGCCCTGAAGTGTTTAACTCAATTTTCAGTGAGAATTTTTCTGTGCCAACACACCTAGAGAGCTCTTCATTTCCCTTATCTCAATCTATCTGCTCCTTCAGCAGAGCTGTTGTAAATAAGTACCTGGCCACCTTCTTAATAAATTACATGTACCCTCCCTCTTTGAATGGACACCCCAGCCATTTTATGAGGAAGAAAATATGCAGGAAATATATGCTCATAGCTTTTTCAGAAAAAGAGAAGGCTTCAGTTCTGGATGACCTTGCTGTACAGCACCACTCTACTGCTTTTCAAGGTCCCTACCTTCTCAATATGGCTGTCAAAAGTCCTTGACACATCAATAGCAGCATGTAGAGGCGCATACATCTACTTGCTTCTTCCTGAATTCTGTTATTCTTGAACCCTGTAGGAGCTCTATTTTGCTATTCATCTTGGAGAGGCCTTTTGCTGTCTCCAAGTGCGGCTGAGAACTTCCTCAGCCGATGTCCTTCTGGGGTGCCCGACACAGGTAGAGTAACTGCATTTGTTAATGTTATACAGCAAGAGTGTAACTTGTCTATTGACCCAGGATAAGACCCAGAGAGCACTTAAATCCCTACTGAGTATTGAGAACTGAGCAATAGCAGTGACTTTGCTCCCTTTGCCTTACCCAAATGCAAGGTGGCAGCCAGCCCTGCTGCAGAAGTAAAGTCAAAGGAAGTCCATCTCCTTATAATAGAGGGTATTTATGTTCACTTGCATATACCCTAGGTTTTCTTTCACACTGCGCTCTTTGCATGGGATCCCCTAACAGGGGGATGTCACACCTCTTCCAAATCCTTTCTCATAACCTGTTCAGATCTCCAGAGGTTCACCTCACTTTCTTTTCCTTTCTCACTCATTTTTTCTGCCTCTTGATGGTGCCACGTCTAACTCTTTGAAGATGAATCTCAGCCACACTATGGAGAAGGACACAAGTTGTGTAGAGCTGCCTCTCTAAAAAAGATGCACGTTCAGAACACGGGCTTGGTATTATGACACTAAAGTATGGAAATTAAGAAGGTGGTTGGAGAAGTCTTCATAGGTCCTGTCAGGCTATAAGTAAAACCCAGCAAGGGTTGTCTCACATCTCCTCATACTAGGCTACAAGGGCTCACAGGCAAGCTGCTTTCAAGTGATGAGTGGGCAGCCCTTACTCCATTCTACAGCATCAGAATTAGGCCCTCTCTGATGCCCTACCCATAATCCTCCATGGGCTGCTAAGGTTGAGCAAGAACTTCATGCATCTGAGGATGCCTGAAGACACATTTGGAGAGAACTGAGCTACTAAGAGGCTGTGAAGTTTCAAGAAAATGGATACAGCTGTTAGTGGCCAATGGCACCTGAATGTTCAAGAGACTTATGGGATAGGATCACTAAGTCACCCTTGATTCTGTTCCCACAAACCCACACCACTCAGGGCTGGCACACATGACTGAAGAGCTATGGTGCCCACCTAACGCTGACAACTGGAAGGTGGGAAGGATACTCCAAAACACCTCACAGTAATTGAGCCTACTGTGTCTTCTTTTACACTCCTATAACATACCTCAATTCCCAGTCTTCTGTAGAGTTGAACTACCTGCCCAGAGGCCAGGTGGGTGGACAGGCAGAAAAAAACCTAATTAATCTACATTAATTTAATGGCATTCTTTTTCACAGAAAACAGCCAATATTCTAGCATATGTTGTGATTATTTTTCTGTTTTCCTAAGAAAATGAAAATAAAACCTGGAGAAATTTTAGAATGGAAAGAAAGGAAATAGAACTTGTCAAACACTATCACTTTAAATGGAAAAGGAAATCATTCTGCTAACTAACATCCCTCCTGGATGGAAGTGATTTTCTTCTATGACATAAAAGTATCCCAAACCCAAGCAATTACAAAATATGGACATTAAAGAAATTTTTAATTAATGTTTTATTTGAAAATTTGAAAACTACCTTACCAGAGATCAGCAGTAGGTTTAGCTCTAGAAGACATGAATGACATAACTGATTATCATGAAAAATATTTTTTTTTCAGTTTGAGGGTTTCTTTTTGTTGTGTATTGCTCAGTAATAATCAAACCTAGGCCTAAGGAGTCTAACGCTGATTACAGAAGTGATCTATTTTAATTCAGAAATTATGAGTGTCTGCAACATTGATTGCAGTGGGGTCTTCAACTTTTGGTCTCTGAGCATCTAGCTATCATCAGAACTATTCCTAAGAAGTTCACAAAAAGAACTAAGAAATCTAAGCCGTTTGTTAGACAGATCAAATGCACTGTGCAGGTTTCTGTCCTTCCACATTTTTTCTTGCAGTCTAGAAAAAAAAAAAACTGAAACCTACTGGATTAACTGTTCTTTCTACTTCTCCTGTTAGGTACTTCTTCTTTCATCCTAAAGTAGAGCACAAGAGCTATATTTAAATTCTTTCTCTCTTCCAGCCCAGAAAGTATGTACATAATTTTGCGGCTGGGTCCGATCCTGCAAACACACAGGCATGGAGGTAACTTTTCTCCCATGAATAATTCCCTTACCCTTGCCCTGCATTAATAATAAAGATGGTGATGATGATGCAGCATTGTATTTCTCTAGCACCTTTCATCAGAGGATCTCTAAGTGTGGGACTCATCTCACCCGACTTTGACCATTTAAAAGTTAGGCATCTTGGCCAACTTAGCTGTCTACTAAAGTCCATGGAGCAAGATCAGCATCTCCAGAGGGCAATTCAGCCCATCCTAAGATAGGTGCCTTAGATAGGTGGGCTGAATCACACTGGAGATGCTTAAGAGGCGGCACTGGCTGTGGAAAAGTGATGAGCATAAACTAGACACCTTGTTTTTAGCAAGCTAAAGGTAGGGACCAGGAATCTCACCCTTTTTTGCTGAATCTCAGAGATCCCTGGAGGGCTGCAAAAAGGACACCAAGGAATGTCTTTGCTGGGAGACAGATGTCAGTTATCTCTAATGTGGACATGACAGCTTATTTATAACACCCAATAGTAGTTTGGGTCTGGATTTGGAAAATAACACACTCAATTGCAACTTTGAGTGGATGCTAAGAAAGCAGAGTATAATTATCTGCATTGAGGTTTGGCCAGGACAGTGAATTCCCACAGGAACTAAGGCACACCGCAACACTCAGCACCTTCCACTCTAAGTGCAAGAGATGTTTCTTTGACTTTGTCTTCCCCTAGGATCTATGGAACAGAATAGAAGAGGAGAGAATATGAGTATTAACAACCTGGTTCCTTGCAAAAAGTCTCAGGAACTCTTTAATTACCCTAGGCAATTAACGCCTCTGTTATACATGTCATCTGAAAAACAACCCATCCAGCAGAATAATAGCCCCTCAAACCATGTTTTCAAGCCTGGCTTCAGGACACAGCGACCCTGATATTGTTTCCATAACCACATCCTACATCTGGGGCTTCTCCCTGGAGGTCTCCCTGCTGAGATCTTCCTCCATCCAGCTCCATTTATCTTCTAAGATTTGCCAGGATCGCAGTACAGGGTATTAGAGATGTATAAGCCTTAACATTTTAATCTGCCACCTACACGGCAGTTTATGAGAGCTGTAAATCTCGTGGTTATAATGAACTCATCTAATGATATTGCTGATGGATAAATTTACCTGGGACGAGGAACAACAGTTACTTGCAAATGAAAGAAGAGTAATTTAAAGTTTCATGTAAACACCTTTGCTGCCTTACTTCTGACTTCTCCCAGCCTAACCCCTATCAGGGTTTCATGACAAATGGAAAGTATGCATAGACGTGTGTTTGCGATGCAACGACTGGCTGGCCTGCGAGAGAACCTGCCTCTTTCTACCCAGTAAAATGCTTAGATACCTTGGGCATTGGAATCAAGTTTTAGATGAAAATAGATCAAGTTTTCTGGGTCACGTGTGCTAAATTAGGGGAATGGAGGGAAGAGAGAAGGCATCTTTAAATGCCTACAGTATTTAAAGATATTTAGACTCCTACTATGAATTTCAATAATAATTAGGAGTGTGGCTTGCCTTAACCCTCCTAGCTCCCCCCCACCCCCAAAGCATCCCAACTTGAACCTTTTTCAAATGATCAGCAATATAAATTGTATATTGTGGTTTCAAACCTCTCATTAATGTTCATGCCCCTGAATTGAGGTCTGTTCTGGGCTATGTCAGTCCTAAATACCTTGGAGGACTGGGCTCAAAGACCTCAGATCCTTGCGAAGATTGGATTTGGACTTCTAAATTGCTTAAGTGCTTAAGTGCTTGGGGGAATTTTGTCCTGAAACTCCTTAGTGATGAAGCCAATTTTGAAATCGGAACCATGGATGGAAAGCGCCATCATTGTGGTGTTTCCTATAAGAACAACATGATTTTCACTGTCCGCTGTTCTAATACAGCAAGTTAGTTAAATTTCTCACCCTTTCCTCCCAAGAACGTATTTTGCATATGCATTTGGTCACGCTAAACACACACACATATACCCTCACTCAGTTGTGCACACACACACACACGTCTGCGAGTTCCTTCTCTGGCTTTCACTGAGTCATCAGGCTCACCAAATGTGTGAACTCACGCTATAATGTTCTCCCAGAAAAATAACAAATTGATTTCATTTTTACAGGCTACAGCATGCTATATAATTGGAGACACTGCCTTGTCAACTCAGACCGGTCTGACCCGACCAGAGACATTGCTTACAGCTGTTTACGGAGCCATAAAGTTTCCTCCTCTTTGTTTTTCCTTCCTTTTGCACTCTCTCTCTCTCTCTTTTTTCTTTTCCCTTCTCCCTCTAATGAATCCTACAGCTACTTTTCGTTCTGGTCGTAAAATACTGTTAAGGAGAATGCAGAAAGCCTTGATTTAGAAAAGCACTTCGGTCTGCGCCTGAAGTTAACACTGTAATCAATGAGACTTAAGCACATATTTAAGACTAAGCATGCATTTAAGGACTTTTATTGCACCAAGACAGTCAGTAAGGAAATTTCTGTTACACCTGTGTGCTCTTGTGTGTGCTTTTTTTTAATTATCAATACCAAATTAGAGGTTTTGATTGAGCAATCTCAGGGACTGTTTCCTTTTTGGACCCAGAGCACAGTTCCAGTTGCATCAGGAATTTTGCCATTTCTTATGGCCACTGCGTCCCAACCCTGATCATCTGAGGAAAAGCAAACTCCTACACTAGTTTATCTGAAACTGCCAGTTAGGACTGGGCACATTATTTTTTGCATATTAATCTATTTCCTGTAAAAATACATATACATATATATCCTCCACCCCCTGAATCTTCTGAGTATTTTTCACATATCTATGTAGTTTGACACATTTGCCAAACACTCAGAATAAATTTGATTCTTCTGGCCATTGTAAAAATACAGTTTTATGGAGGGTTGTTTTGCATGCAATTTTACTTTGTGTAAAAACCTTTTATGCATATCTTATAATACTCAGAACTTCAAAACTGAAGTGAAATATTTTTATTTCTGTGGAAAAAAGAATTTCTGATCAAATACTTGATTTCCCAGCCATGAAAACGATGCTTCCATTTCGGACCACTGAACTGAAAAAAAAAATAATAAAAAGATCCCAAACCTGAAAGAGCTTTTCATCTAGTTGCACTATCCATCAAAATCCCATTTAATTACTTTGCAATAAATTATGGTTGTTCTTCCTTTCATATCATCCATTCCTCACAGAATCTGCTCCTCCTTTGGTCTGAAATGTCACAAGACTCATCCCATTCAATCCCTCTGAAAGGCTCAAGGACTTATCAATACTGAATCAACTCTTCCAAAGTCATACATAGATACAAATCCATCTTACACACTCTTTGAGGACCATTTCTGTACACAGGATGGATTTAGGACTAAGGAGAATATTTATCCGGATCTTGGTACAAACATGTATGGGAAAGGGACATGGAAGTCAGTCAGGGAAGAAAAACTTTCCTTCAAAAAACATTGAAGATTTTCAGGTTTATGTTTTTCTCTTTAGAAAAAAAATGGAAAGGAGCAGAAGGGAAGAGACCTACTTAACTTCTCCTTCCCTTTGTTTTGGAAGGGCTCCAGCAAAAGGTGACCAGCTGTTAGACAACAGAGAATCCATGTGGAGGAAGGCCACGAAGAACACCCCAACCCAAAGGGAAGTCAACTCTCATTTAGAGCTCAATTCTTACGGGGCTGCCATGAGACAAAAGTTCAGACTTCTTTAGACTTCTTTTTTTGCAGCTTATAAAACTATTTTTTTAAATGAAACGGCAATTTCTGCTGCAACAGAACAACTGGATTACTTTTTTTTTTTTTTTTTTTTGCAAAGAAACTACTTTGCATGGGAAAAAATCCTCATGGCTCCTTGACATGTTTGAGCTAGATCTCAGTAAAATTAAGGAGGCACAGACTGATGAGTCGCTCAAAGGTACAGGAAAAATGCCAGTGTATGTCCTGGCATTTGTATACGCTTTGAGAGAGAGAAAAATTCTCCCTCAAAGATCATCTCTCAGAACAGGAAGAATTAACAACAGCAATAAAACCTGATGCAGTGAAAGAAAAGAAGAGAAAGATTCAATTTGCTTTACAGCACTCATTTTTACCATTGTTTGCGGGTATCTCCTGTTTACAAAAATGGATGTAGTGGGTCTCCTTCAGCCCAAAATTTGCTCTGGTGTGAATGGAAAAGGCAGAGATGTTTCAGCCATAAGGCAGCTTAATTTTCTTGGGCTGCTAAACAAAACCCCTCAACTTGTTACATCTGTGACAATCATCTAACATTAAGTCAATCTTTTACAAACTGCTTTCGAGATGGGAAGCCCTATATATATGTAATGTGAACCTATTCACAACCAGCTTGCTTTTCTTAGCCATCTTCTGTGGACTCTTAAGCAACAGGCCACCCACTCCAAGGGTCTCCAGATCTCTTAGAAAAAGGGGATGTGGGTGGAAAGCTCTTCCAATGTTTTGAGTAACCAAGTAACAGACCCAGTCTGATTTCCTGCAACACAGCTG
The DNA here is from genome assembly GCF_963924245.1 of Chroicocephalus ridibundus. Classification (NCBI taxonomy): domain Eukaryota; kingdom Metazoa; phylum Chordata; class Aves; order Charadriiformes; family Laridae; genus Chroicocephalus; species Chroicocephalus ridibundus. Next base: position 3,217,353 of record NC_086285.1, on the reverse strand, counting down.
GAGAATTACAGCGCCATGTGTGCAACACCAGACCTCGCAGAGAAGGACCAAGCTTTCTTCTCCAGGCTTCTCTCCCTAAACTTGCTGGAGTTTGGTGTTTGCACACCCAGAGCTGTGGGTTGAAGAGCTTCTTCTCCAAGTGACTCAGCAGATGCGGTGCCTTGATGTTCCTCAGAAAAACATAACTGTTCTGCAGCCTAGTATCTTAGTGTGATTGGTGACTCAGTGCCTGGCTGGAAAAAGGCTGGTGGTGGTCAGGATGTCAAACTGGGAAGAAACTGGAGTGAGAGAGAGGAAGTGTGTAGGAGGGGTAGGATTTGGAAGAAAGAAAGTGGGTAGGGAGTTGTCCTTGGAAGAGGAGAAGCTAACCCAAATCTCGGACTTGGAGGATGAAATAAGATGCTGGGTGAAGAACAAATAACCGTCACAGTGGGCTCTTTTTCCCTGGCTGGTGAGGATAAATGACCCTTTGGGCAAGGAGACTCCTGCAGGAGGACTCTCAGAGGGTGGCAGCCAGGAGCCGCACCTGTAGACCTCTCTGTGCAGCATCGGAGACTTAATGATTTCTTTCTGAAAGTGGCTGGGGAAATGCAGACAGGCTGCCAGATAGTGATCAGCTTGCGGAGGGGTGATCACTATTAGGCAAAGATACCAGCTTTGACATGCAGCGAGGGAAGCGGCCAAGAATTTGGGAAAGCAATCCCAGCTTTCTGCTGCACATTCCTCTGCCAAGATACCTCCTGTGTTTACTTTAGAAACTAGAGGCGAGCCCTCCTCTTCATAATAATAATAATAAAGCTGCAGGGTCACTCAGCTTAGCAGATGGATTCCTTCCAGCTTGGATTTCTCCTCGTTTACCTGCAGAACCGATGCACTGATGTATCTGGGGGATTATGCAATGTTAATAATTGGGTTTCACAGGAGATCTGATCAGTGGCAATGGGAGGCTGTGGGAAGGAAGCTCCACCGGAGAAAATCAATCCACACTGATCTCATGTGGACCTGTGAACTTTACTTGGCTCTAAGGAGCCTGTTTAGCCACAGGGACGATGTAGTTCTCTGCAGCAGGAGCTTGCTGCTTGCCACCAAGCTGGTCTCATTCATGCAACAGAAACTGCTCTGTCTCACCAAAGAGCTGCAGGAACAATCAACCAGACTGTTAACTCTCAAGTGTTTGGCTTTCCTACGTTCATAGATCCTAAACATCTAGCTGTGCCTACCATAGCAGGGAAAGAGACAGAAAGTCTGCAGGAATGTTCCCTTCCATTTCTTTTCTAGTAGTACTGAATCAAAACCTTAAGCTCTGGATGAGATTGTGCTAAAATCCTCACAAAGCTTTTTGTGTGTTTTCGCAATTTTCTTCCATGATGCACAGGTAGCACACAGAACACTAAACCTGTGCCATTGTTGGGTTTAACCTGCTACGGTTTTTTTTTTTACTTTAAAAAAATGAAATGTTTTGTCTCAGTACAAGTAGCTTATTGAAACAACTTTTAGCATTATAATTTTTCACTATAGTCCTGTATGCATTAGAGCATCGAAAAGTAGAAATCTAAAGGAGATATTTTGACCGGTCAGAAATATTAAGCTGAAAAAATAACTCAGAATTTTAGCAACTTTTTTGATTAATAAATAAAGAAATTTCCAACTGTCCATATTGTCTGGAAAAGAGGAAGTTCAGTTCTCAAGGATTTTTACAGGAACAACATATTAAGTGCTATACAGATGTTACAACTACTATCTTAGAAGGCCCTGCAGAACTCTGGATTTTACTACAATGCTCAACGTATTAATTAATGGAACTCAGTTGCGCTAATTTCACGGTTTTTGCCCCATCCCTGGAAATATTCAAGGTCAGGTTGGATGGGGCTCTGAGCAACGTGATCCAGTTGAAGATGTCCCTGCTGATTGCAGGGGTTTGGACTAGATGACCTTTAAAGGTCCCTCCCATTCAAAACTATTTTGTGATTCTATGATTCTATGAAATTATCATCGAGGTTCAGAGATTAGCAGGAATAAGAAGGGATCACCTATTTTACACAAAGCAAGAACACCTGGAGATTTGACAGCACAAAGATGCCAAGGGTTTAAAAATTTCTAAGCACTTAATCTACAGGACATTAGCCCATTTATAACCAACTAGGAGGTCAATGAGCAAGCTTTCCTTGGACAGAACAATCTATTCCTTAGCTGCAAGGCTGAAAATGGCAATGGAAACAAACCCCTGAACACAAGAACATGTTTATCCTTGATGCCACCATCAGATGTTTTCTGTCTTCTGTTCCCGTCCCTTCCTACCCACGCAGAGACACACCTATTGACACATCCTTGTCTGAGGAGACACGATTTACAATTTCTCTGCTCTAGTGCACCCAAACATTGACCAGAAATATTAAGTGCCCTCAAGGAACTCTTTCCTACATCTTATTTTCCTACAAGTACTGTCTAATAATATTTGGAAATCAGAAGATCAGAACTAGGTGGGTCAAACTTCCAAAACCTGAGGAGGTATTTCAACACATCGGACGGTCAGTTTCGTTGACTACACAAGGGCATCTCACAGCCTTCCAGCTATGCTTGGGGATCCTACTTGGCTCCCAGCTGCCACTCCAAAAGGGCACAGGTCTTCTTCTGTAGGATCTGTGTTGTAGACCCACTTGAGCGTCTTGAGTACCACCAGGAATCTATGGCAGAACTGGGTGTCTTGATGTGGCCCACTCATCTGGGTGGAATTCAGCTCAATACCCTATAGAAGGCTACAGCATAGACCTGGGCTAGCCATCTTATGTTTCCCATGTGTCCATTGGAAAGAAAAGGGCACAATTAGCACATAAGTAATTTGGCTTAGTTTAGATATCTGTTTCAAGGTGAAGTCATGTGTTGGACTCCACTGGCTATAACAGAGTTATACCTTAGGTGGGAATTACTGACACTGTAGGTCTTTAGTGCCACGAATCCGACCTTGAACTCAGGATCATGTGGTCAGGTGATAAACAGGAGGTTTGTATTCACCTCTACCAGACCCTTTGGCCAAACAAAGACCTGGTTCTGGAGGAGCTCCGGAGAGACTTGCTGAGACGAAAAGAGGGGTTGCAGTGGGGTAGAAACTCCCTCCATGGGAAGTGTAACAAGTACAGGAACAGAGGCCCAAGCCCAGCAATTCCCAAAGAAGCCTAAACCAGGACAGGGAGACCCTCACTGAGATAAGACATTCTGGACTGAAGATTCAGGACCCTTCACTTGCCTCCTTGTGAGATAGGTTTCCTCAGCTGGGGCAGGGGGACTGGTGAGAGACAATCCCAAAAGTCTAGGAATTCTGCTGAAATTCTTCAAGAAAAAAGTAACTGCTTTCTTATGAGTTTCTCCTCAACAACATTGTAATCTTACTGATTCATCAATGGATCCACTTTCCAAGCTAGGCCACCTGATAATTTGTCTCCTCCAGGCCACTGGGCATTGCATTTCAGACACTAGATTCACCTGGAGCAAACCCATCAGCTTTTGTTCAGCTGAATCACCTCCATCAGTAAGGTACCCGGTCTTGATCCAAAGATACCCAGAGATGGGGAATCTACCAGTTCTCCCTGATGGCTAACCACCTTTGTGGGTAAGAGCTGCTAGAGATGCTGAAGCCAAACGCTTGTGGCAGCGGTGGCAATCATAGACCACAGTGCAGAGACTTGTGCAAAAGGAATGTGGCTTTCCAGATGTGGGCCTGGCAGGTGCTAATTTTGACTCCACTGAAATCAGTGAGACCTGAATCCTGTCTAGAAAAGGAAGCAAGAAAGGGAAGACAGTCAGTACACCATATTGTTTAATCTGGTTTTGGTTTACTTCCTTAAAAATAATTATTAGAGGTTTCACCCAGTCCCTACAAGAGATCATTTATTCCTTCTGCTGAAAAAAGAGTTTGTAAGCAAATATGCTGGATCTCTCCTGGAAGTGCTTCTGCTGGGTATTCACTTTAATGAGGGTGATCTCACCAACTGAGGTTGGGAGGAGGGGAAGGTTTGCACTGCTTAAGGAGGCTCGTGGGGGAGGACGGGGGACCTACCTCCCCTCCACCTCATGATGCTCTCCCCTCAGCTCCCCACCACGCTAACCTCCTTTTACTTTCTGAGCAGCAAGCTGCTGCTGCTGGTGTTATTGACACATATTTCAAACAAGCCTGTGCAAGGGACTCGAGACACATTACATTGCACATGGTGCCCCGGGCCACAGATTCGCCTCCTTACACCGACAGCACGTTTTGCTTCATAAAGAATGTGCAGGCCTTCACCTCGAGCTATTTATCTGGTGTGCTCAGAAGAAATAAGAGAGAGGGAGAAAGCCCTACATGCCCATGTTGCCTGTTAACCCCGTACTACAATACCCCAGAAGTGGCCAAATGTTGACCTCTCTCTGCATGAGGTCTGGGCCACCCTCTGCTGATGAACCTGGACCGATGCCTGCAGTCCATTCCCCATCTTTCTCTGCACCTGCATTTAGGAAAATGGCTTTTTTGCACCTCTTTGTAATGTCACCCACCCATTCACAAAGTTCCTGGTATATGCTCCATCACAGCCTGCGACTGGAGCTCACAGACAGTAGTACCATCCCACACTGGAAGAAGACGGCTATCTGGTGAATAAAAGTTGCTGATACACACCTCTTTCCAGGATCAGGATAATCTTCCCTTGCTGTTAGCAACATTTTTTTTCCTGCTTTCTCTAAATCTCTCCATCATTGTTATTATAATGATAATAACAATAATTATTACTATTATGCCTTGAACCTGAGTCTAAGATTAGGGCTCCCATTGTGTTTAGAGCTTGATGGAGAAACATCAAGCAGCCAATTCCTGCTGTAGAAAGCTCATTGTCTGCATTCAGGCAGGACATGAAGGGGTGAAGGAAACAGAGAAAAGGGGCCAGGAATGAGGTAGGATGAGAGGCAGCAGTAAGTAGAAAATGAAGAGCAGTTAGCAGAATAGCAGGAGTCAGCACTGGTGCCTTGCCTAAGCAAACCCCGCTCCTTGTCTGTGTCCACACATGTCAAATCTCGGCAGGGAGAAGGGGAATGCTCCCTTGAATTTTCCAGCTGCAGAAACGTGGATTTTTTTTTGACATAGCAGTGGGAGAGCCTTTAGCAGCCACGCACAGGTCTGATTGCTGCCATTGCCTCTTCACTGATAGAGCTCTGCTCCAAGTATGTCAAATGCCCAGAAAAAACCCTTTCCTCTTGGCAAAATCAGGGTGGACAGCTTTCCACCACAAAAATCCTACATTTCTCTTACCTTGAGAGGAGATATCTGCAGTCATGTCCCTTTTCGGGGCTGGAAAGCTGCCAGGGATCTAGGGTAAGGAGTTGCTAACATCGTGCCATACTAATAATTCTTCATTTCACCCACCTTTTTTCCTGTCTCTTTAGATTAGATTTGAAGTGCTTCAGGGCAGTGACTGTCTCTTGCTATATGCGCATACAGTGCTTAGGAGAAGGAGCCTTTCGACTTCCTTGGAACTGGCAACTGCTAATGTATTGCAATTAATAAATAATTGGAGGGATCTTGAAAGGTGAGGTGTGAAATGACAACAAAGTGACTGAGAGGGGCTGGCAGGGGTCTAAAATATTTTGAAAGTTTTGTGGGTTTTTTTGTTTGTTTGGGTTTTTTTGTATTGTTTTTTTTTTTCTTTTTAGTCAATGGTAAAAAAATGCACACATTTTCTGGCTGTATACAGAAAAAAGGAATTAGTGCTTTACCTGGACTGTGACACAGGAGCACTGAACTATAGTCCAGGTCAGGGAGGGTAAAAGAAAAGTCCGTCCAGGTGAAGTCGCATGAGAAATTTATGTAAAGTGGATGTAATTCCCTAAATGAACCTCTTTGCTTTACCAAAAAATTACAATGTAGGTGAAATCCCATGGGATAGTTTAAAAATCATCTTTCAGCTCGTAGCACTGCCCATGAATCTCAGACTCACTCAAGAACAATGTGAGACAAGTGGGAAATTGTGAACATAGTGAATATAAATTAGGATTTAGTGAGGCAGATAAGTGATAAGGGAAGCTCAAGCCATCAGTGAATAATCCATGACTAGTGGTGCTAAGAATATGAGAATGACCGATAAATAATTGTTTAATGTATTGTTAGAGAATATACAAAGACATTCACACACACTCATACACAAACATATATTTATAATCCTTAATAATATATTAACCATGTGCAGATAAACAAGGAGATAAAGAATGAAGGGAATCTAGGATATTTCTGGATAACTGCTGTTAACATTTGTAATAAATCTCAAAGTGATGATGGAAAACAAGAGAATGCCAAATAGGTTAGGAATCTACTGCGCTGTTAAAGAGCAAATGGATAACTGTAAATCTGTTATCTGGCCCAAAAGGGAAATGGATGATACAAGACTGAGCCCATAGAGAATGAAAGAGTTGTAATATAATTAGTGGTAGTAACCACAGTTATACAGAAAATTAATTTCATGCAATTTAAAAATGAGATTGTTAAACATAGGTGATAAAAGTAATTCTGTTGATATAACATTCTCATCAGAATATAAAGAAAAAGAATGACTAAAGAATTCAAAGTGGTAATATATAGGAATAATATAGTATACAATAAATAGATGCACAACTGACAGCTCTCCAGTATCATCCTGCTTGGAATTCTTCATCAGATGGGGCTGTTTTTAACTGAAACTCTCTGAGATCATCTCAGTGCTATTTAACTTTCTTACTAATGGTCCAAAAATAACCTCCATCACATCATTATTGAAAAAGTCTGTAGGATACTGAAGCACCAGGGGAGTGAGAGTGAAGGATATGGACAAGGCAGCAGCACAAAATGAGGGATCAGGATGTGTCCACCTAAAGCCACCTTCAAGCCCCAGATGCCAAGTCAGGCTTGCAGGAGTGACATAAGCCATAAGGAGGCTCCAAGAGGATGCAGGGGTTTGGGGACTGACCCCCATGGTGTGAACGTTGAACAGAACAGGTCTGGCTAGGAAAGTGAGGACAAAGGAGGAGACCATAACCTCTGCACACAGTGCTGGTGAGGACACTATCAAAATACCACATCCAGATATACTGAGGAGCTGGAGAAGGCCTGGAGAAGCAGAAAGACATCTCAGTTTGAGAAGAACAAGTGATTCATACCATCTGCAGTCCATAGCTACTACGTCATTCCTCCCTTTACAGACAACAAGGAAAGCGGACACAGGATTGAAGTCAGTCACATACAGGAGATGCTTTGAATATTACCAAAGCTTCTTTCTGGTGACTCAGAGAGAGCTAGAGTTTTGACCCAAGTTATTCATTACTTTCTTGATCGCCGATGCCACTGATAAGTTCCTCTAAGGTCTAAGAATAATGGTCTAAATGAGAACTACAGGAATTTTAGGAAATGCCACCTTGAACAACTCTTTAAATGTTCAAGCTCAAACACAAGTTATGAGACCTGATAAAGGAGTGACCAGGTGTAGCTCTCAGACCTCATGGTCATAATGGTCCTGAAGAGACAGAATCATACTCAGATTTCCTTGAAGGCTTCCCACCCAAGTAGTGACTCAACCTTATTGTTTTAAGTAAGGAATCTGACACGATCAGGCCCAAGATGGTCCATGGCTTGAGGCCATAAAGTCCCCTATCACCAAGTGCTATAAAATTCTCTGATCAGAGGAGCATTCACCACAAGCCCTCAAAGGGCTGAGTAGCAAGATCTGCCTTAGACAATGGGATGTAATATATCTACAACCATATAAATAGCTAGTTGGAGGAGAGTTGGATAAGATCATGGCTTTACAATGCTGCCCCTCCTGCTTTTAACCCATCCCAGCGTTAGCTGAAACCAGGATGTGGCAAGCCTCAAAGGGATTTATGCCTTGAAATTACCAGCCTTCTTCAGCCTTACAGGAATAAGGATGTTGATTCTCACTGGCAAATTGCTCCCACTCAGCACTGACTTTCCTTGTTGATCCTTTTAGCACCACCTTTTTGTTTAGACCATCTAATCACTTATCAGCAAAGGTCCTAAACTAAAACCCACTGTTTGGAAACATCTCAGTTGTGGCCCTTTCATTCCATTGTGCTGCAGCATCCTGCTCAAGAAAGGCTTTTGCTCCCCAGACTCTCCCTGTAAGTGATACTCTACTCAGTTTGGGTCGTCATTGTGAAAGACACCCTGTGCTAGCAGAAGAAAAGGAATTGCCTTGCTGCAATTTCTATGCTGCTTGCTGTGACAGGACAGAAATGTCTCTTCGGTACCCAGAATCTGGTTGGCGCCAGAGCTCTGGGAACAGACTGAAAGGCGTGGGTTGTTTTTGAATGAATCATGTTTTTAATCATCAAACACTGCCAATCAGAACTACAGCAGATTTTCCCCAGTTTTTTTTGTTTTACTTTACAAATGATAATTTCAGACTTGCAACTCTGGATTGAGCACAGGTATAAACTACACAAGCATTAACGAAACCTCACAGACTTCTTGTTTGAGATGGAGAACCTTCAACAACAAAAGATTACATTTATGAACCTGTCCTTAATGGAGCTGACATTAGATTTGAGATAATAATCCTTCCAGTGTGCACATGGATCAATTATATCAGTGACTAACTTTAATTAGGAGAGAAGATGTTATTAGAAGTTATTAAGGCATGGGTAGAGGACTGCGGGTTCAATATCTCGTTGCACAAAAGATCCCCTGTGGACTTGAGGCAAATCAGGCATTTTGGTTTGCCTCAATTTCCCATCTGTGAAGTGGGAACAATATTACCATACACATTCATGAAAATAGCCATGTATTTACGGAATTAAAGACAAATGCTACTAACACTTAGATGATGGATTATTAATAAATGAGCCATATTGCAGTAGTAAACTGGATCTCATGCCAACCACAGGAACACAGGAACAGAAGGTAGCTGAATGTATTTTCTTCTAGAAGGGATGCAAAGATGCACACCATGTCTCTGCCTCTAACCAGCTGTTTAACAGTAAGTATGATAGAGTATGCAAACCTGCCTTCCCAGTCACTGTAGCACCTATCAACACTATTTTGGGTGGGGGAGGTTATTTCTATGTTGGAATCTGCCCAACTCATCCATAAAGTTTTCTCCTTGCAGTCTTCGGAGCAACACCAAATAGAGTTGTTTTCTGTGGTTCCAGTAAAACCTTGACTGATCACTGGTCAATTTTTGTTTTCAACCTTTCAATCCACTTAACTAGATAGGGCAGATGGTGGGAAGCTGGAAATTTCCTTCTCTCACTTCTAGGTCAATTACATTTGTTCCTGATTTACCCAATGCCCCAGCTGAGCTATGGATCAATATATAAACAAGTATGTAAGGACAGGATGTCCCAGGTGCTTAAATATGTGGTTAAGTTTTTGGCTGAACCAAAGTTTTCATAAGGATTAGATTTAATGCAGTAACAGTGAGTAATCCCATGCATGACCCAGGTTTTCCTCCTCTTAGATTCTGTAACATTGGACTCTACCTTGAAGAAATTGGTGTTATGTTTTAAATAGAGACTTTCAGAATTTAAAAGCATGAAAATCTCCAAATGTTAAAAAAAAAAACAAAAAACCAAAAAAACCAAAACCCAACACAACCAAACCAACAAAAACCAACAAACCAACAAACCAAAAACAATAAACCACAAAAAAACCCTTCAGGTAAAACTTCCGATAAATCTATCTTCAGCTTTACGTTACCAACCATAACAGAATCACAGAATGACAGGGGTTGGAAGGGACCTCTGGAGATCATCTAGTCCAACCCCTTGCCAGACCAGGTTCACCTAGAGCAGCTTGGACAGGATCATGTCCAGGCAAGTTTGGATAATAATCCATTTATGGATTTAATTCAGAATTTGAATACCGAGGGTACTATTTCTTCATATCAGCTGCTAAGTCAGCAAAGACCTATGGGGATACTTCAGAAGTCATAGACAAAAGTGGGCACATCATGCACTTACATTAGGTGAAGGCTTCATCCATAGCCTGATCCATGTAGTCCAAAGACTACTGCTAAGTAGAGATGTCCAGGATGAGATCTCTAAGAATCCTCTGCCTCTCCAGCTGGTTGAAGCTGGCTTAAAGGGAAGCCGAAACAGAAGCATGATAGAGTAGCCTGAGCTAGGAAATGAAAATACCAAGGTGGAATGTTTGTGTCTTTGCACAACGGATATTTTAACTGACATGATTTTGCCTATTCTTTCTATTACAGCATCTTCTTGAATAATGCCCAACAGGCCAAATTCAGCCTGCAAAGCACAAGTAGATAGGAAGCACACATGAACCAGAGAAGCAGCAGCCCATAGTTGTCTGAAGTCTGGTGCTCACAGAGCTGAAGGCAAAAGTCCTGACCAGACATTGACCTTCAAGACAATCACACAAATACAACACAGATAAGAGTCCTGAGCTCTCATATCCACTTTAACTCTGCTCAACCACTGTTGCATGAGGCCTGCATACACTTGCTGTCTTCTTGTATCAGCTCCCCCTCAAAACAAGTCGGGAGCTTCTATTTCTATTTATTTTAAAGGTTACATAAGAAGAAAGCATTGCGGCAGTCAGGTCAAGCACTGTAATTTTTTAGAATGTCAGTCTTCAGGTTGCTGAAGATTGCTATTTCATCCCTTTTTCACAGAGACAGGTAAGGAATCATGTGGTCAAGCTGCCACTGGAAAAAAGCCTGGATTCAGGTGGCCACAACTGTCACACACACTGTCCCAGAAGAAACAAGACTGGTGCTCAGGTGATGAAGAATGAGGACCCAGGTGCTCAGCTGCTGAAGAACGGTAAATGGAAGGCATTTTGAATGTTCCCTAATTGTATGCTCATCACTTCAATCTGTTTTGAGTGACAACAGTATTTCCTGGCAAGAGTTGGCTTCAGAGCTTTACCAGGGTTTTGGATAAAATAAAGCAGGATCTTGGTAACCTTTTTACGCCCTGAGTCCAACACATAGCTTCTGCCAGCTAACTGCTTTTGGGTACCCATACAGTGCAGACAAGATCAACTTAGCGCACAATCAAGATCCGGGGATTTGATCAAAGTGAGGAGATAAGAATCACAAAGGCCAACTTTATGACTCTGTTACTGATAAGGTGACAGAGCAGGGACTAATCTAGATACTAACATAATTGATAATAACCTTGGAGCTTCTCGGAGCTGTTTAATGACCCAGGAATCTGGGGAATGCTGTTGCATGGCAGAATTCCTGCCATGTGCCTAACACAATCTCTACCTCGGGCTGTGAAAGGAGGCATTAGGTCTGTTAGATTGGATTGATAGGCCAATACTGTGCAAAAGGATTTCTTTAGACCCAAATGTTGGGTGTCTGAGATCCTGGCTCCTGGGCACCCCAGATCCTGGAATACAACATCACAAAGACAAAGGAAAAAAAAATATATCTTGGATAATTCAGCAGCTGGGAGGCAATCCAAATTCACTAGGCAAATTTGCTTATATGAGCTAGGAACCCACATGTCACGCCTCAGCCTGGAATCAATCGTATTTCAGTAGCTATGGTAAAATATGCAAACAGTGACTTCCAGCTGAAACAAGTTCAGCACAGCTCGGCCAACGGGGTGGAGGCTCCACTTTTGACTCACCTAATAGAGTTACTGCCTAAGGACCATGAGGGTCTCCGTGCAATGTGCACGTGAGACATGAAGTCCAGCCAAAATGCTGGGAGAAGGGGTGGGGAGGATCTGTTCGTGCATTTGGCCACCAGCTGAATGGGAAGTGTGAGATTCTGCTCCCGAGCTTGTCTCAGCTGGAAGGAGCTCACTGCAGACATAATTCATCCACACTCTGTCCTCTGCAGCTTTCTGTATAAATCTCATCCCAAGGCATTTTGGAGCAGTACATAATGTAACATGACAACACTGCTGAAATCCAATGATCTCTATCACCTCTGAGGGAAGACAGATCCTCAGGTGATGTCAAACAGCAACACTCCTGGACTCCCAGAAAAATAGGACTCAGGTCCTTAAAGGTATTTAGCAGCCAGTCTGTCTCTAAAGATACTTACCCTACTTTGACTGTGATGACAAAAGCCTTCCTCCTTCCTACCAGCTGCATACTTGTGCATTTACACAGTGACTGAAGCATTGATGGCAACTCCACAGTTAATAGGATACAGCAACTCCAGCATAGATGAGTTTGCAAGTTACATATTCCCTTCTTCTGTCTGTAGCTTGTCAATTTAGTCGCTAAACTCTGACTTTTTGTCCCATATATATGCATTTGTTTGGTCATTTTACATGTCCTGTGAGGAGCCTTTTCTTTAACACCAACTCTGCATAATCATAGAATCACAGAGTCATAGAATGTGTTGGATTGTAAGGGAGATTTAAAGGTCATCTAGTCCAACCCCCCTGCAGTAAGCAGGGACATCTTTAAGTAGATCAAATTGATCAGAGCCTCATCAAGCCTGGCCTTGAATGTCTTCAGGGATGGGGCCTCCGCCACCTCTCTGGGCAACCCGTTCCAGTGTCTCACCACCTTCATTGTAAAGAACTTCTTCCTAATGTCTAATCTAAACCTACCCTGCTCTAGTTTAAAACCATTGCCCCTTGTCCTATTGCTACATGCCCTTGCAAACAGCCCCTCCCCAGCTTTCCTGTAGGCCCCCTTCAGGTACTGGAAGGCCGCTATAAGGTCTCCCTGGAGCCTTCTGTTCTCCAGGCTGAACAACCCCAACTTTCTCAGCCTGTCAAGCATGCTGGTTGCCCAACTTTTGAGCAGGGTGCTAAAGACACAAGTAGCAGAGCGCTTAAATAGTGTTGACCCTGAGAGTCTTTTAACATCTGCTGTAGGTACAGCCCTTACATGCCCTGTAAGACAGGAAAGTTGGGAAAATGGCCATCTCAGACTGCGGGTGTGTCCAAAGGAGGGGAACATCTAGGTCCTACTTTAGCAGGAGACAGGAAATCACTGTCTTCACTTATGAAAATCTGAAGTAAAGCATTGACCTTAGTTTAGGGTCTCTGACAAATTATTATCCATTCTCATACACTCCGGAGCTTCTCAAATGCTCGTTTGTGGCTCAGGTAGGACCCATCTCACCTAACATTAGCCATCTAAAATGTAGATGTTTAGTTTCACCTACTCATCCAGTTCCTACTTGATTTGATGGAAGGAAAGGGACTTTCAGGGGGCAATTCAACCTAACGTGTCTGAGTTATCATAAGCTAAGCGAGAAAAAAAAAATAATCTGTGGAATACCATTACTTATTGGGCTAGAAGATATGTTTCATGATTAACACTGTGAAGGCCCACAAGTCTAATCAAGGCAAAATATTGGAGTCAATGGGAAAAGAGTTTACACACTTTGTTATACCTGCTACACAAACCCACAAATTGGCAATTTCATAATTTTATATCTAAATAAATGAATGCCCAAGTGCTCACTTTAAGTACACAGATTAATGCCTAGGAGTCCATACAGTCATATACTGAATCCCGGCTCTTCAGTAGCCTCTTCTATGTCTTTGGATATCTACAACAACTCTACTAAAGTCAGGGGAACTACAGCAATTCATACCAGGTGAAGATAAACCCTCACTGAATTCCATAAAAAAATTACTGATTTACCTTAGTTCCACCCAGCCTCTTTGTAAAATAGAAAACTCCATCATAAATTCTCCATGGTCTTGCCTGGGATCATGTTGAGTAAGTCAAGTGATGATATTTCCACCATTTAAAAAACACTCCTCTATACTGTGATATTCTAGAATTTCAGACAAGTTGCCTTCCCTGACATCTAATTGGTATCCCCCTTTCTTTCCTTCTCCTAGTTATGCCCACTGGTATCCTGTGGAATGATTCTTCCTTGCGTTCCTTTACTATATACACCTGACAAATGTTTAAGAGCTATTATCATATCATTATTTGGCCCGGATTAGTACCTGCTAATCTTTGCTCATCAGCATCAGTCCTTCCAGCCCTCTGGCTCTTTGAATACCCTCCAGTTTGTCAACATCTTCCTGGCATGAGCATGGGATGAAATACAGTAGTCCAGGTGCACTCACTCTGGAGCCATATCATCATATCAACTCAATTCAAGGGCTCAGTGCATTGGATCATGCGGGTTCTTCTTTCCTGTCACCTTGCATTTCACACTTAGGCTGAAGGATGCATGCCTGTGCATAGCTGATCTGTTCATGTCTATCTATGTGAAGTTGTGCACGTTGACATGGCAACGCTTTTCATAAAAGTGCAGGTAGGGGCTTTACCTTCCTCTGTTTACTCACCAAGGTGACGAGAAGCAGGGTATTGGCACACAATGAATGAGATCAGGTAATTGACAAGTTGCTGCCTGCCAGAAGAGCTGCTGCAACTGTCCATGCGAGTGCTCTTAGTCTATACCAACAGCCTTAAGTCTCTTCCTTTCGCCTTGACATTAGATTAAGTTGAGGTCATGTATAGATGTTGCAGTGCTGTTGATGGCCGGTAACATATTGAGCCACAGCAACCATATTGCAATCAGTCGTCTGAAGATGATGCATGTTTTTATCACAAAGGAAGTCAAATGCTTTGATAAGCCACCTGTCCTTAACTTCAGTGTAGCTGCTGTGGTAGTAAATTCAAGATTATCCTGTGCAACACTGGAATTTATCCTTCTAGGTAAGACTAACATCTTAATTTTCTTCTTCACCAGTAATCAGACACAGATCTATATCAGTAATATTGTATTACTCTTCAAAGTGAAAAGTATTTAAAGTCAAACTAAAATTGCTGACTGGTGCTAGACCACTAGTTTCTGGAAACTGTGGTTTTTCTTCATCTCCACATATCCAAAGTGAACTTCCACTTCCCTGAAAGTAGGCTAAACCTGGCCCAAAATGAACTGAACCAAAACACAGGAGGATGGTTAATTCTTTTCTTTCATCTTTCGTCCCACTGACTCCATGATCACTGACTGCCAATATGTCCTGTTATAGTCAAGAGCTCCATGGCCACGCTAGCAGATGTCTCATTCCCATTACCAGGATAAATGTTCATTGTTATACATCATTTAGATAGCAATATTTTACACAACACTTTTAGTTGAGAAACACACATTCTGAAGCAAGCCTGCTAACAGCTGCTTTTTGGGAGAAATTGTATATGCCTGCTTGAAATGATCTGGATTTTTTCTTTCCTTAGTTTATCACATGTTGAATTCTCAGGGTGGAATTCAATTGCTTAAGCATAGGTGTGTTGAGTACCATTTCAGGTGCTTTACGGTGTCCACCTGGCTCCAGCCTGCCTTTCTAAAGCATGTGGATACCTCAGATGACATAAATCATCCCGAAAGGCACCACGCGCTTCTGCATACATAACTATATTGAACCTTAAAACTCCACCGACTGTAGCAGGACACAGATAACTAGCTCAGCATTGATGTCTATATTGTAGAAAGCCAAATGAAAATATGTCCATCTAAAGGAGATCAGGAATCAATTCAATTGCATAAATATTTCCACATGAAAGACCATATATGAGATACCTACACAAGGCTTGCAGATATGACATGGGACCTATGGGAGACCTGTACCCTTCTGGAGGAGCACACAGAATCCAGGAAAATCTAAAATGGCTTTCAACACCTATTTTTATCCAAATGTATCAGACTCCCAGCCAGGATTATTAGTGTTCAGTTTGAAAATGCAGCACAGTACTGAAGTTCTCCTTTTTTCCTTTGTTCAGATTGGACCAGAAATAATGAATCTCAACAGTGAGGTTACAGAAAGGGCGATCTGCGCTAGGGAAAGGAAACTTGCAGCATTGTACAGGCTATTGAAACATACTGATGATGATGATGATGACGACGATGATGATAATAAAGCTTGGTTGGGTCATTATTTCTACAATTCTCAGCCTCTCTGTTCATCACTTGTGGGCTCAGGTTCTCAGCTACCTTGGAATTTGACCAATTCTATAATTTTGGCTCATGTGAAGGCAGGAATTGCATGCTGCAGAGAATCTCCGGTTCTCTGAGTCATCATAAAGATCTATAGGACATGTATAGGAATCACTAATGATTTACCTATGTGAGACATCGTCTCATAGCAACCTAGACTGTAAATATATTAATTGCCACCTAGTCCTCACAAACCCTGAAATAAAATAGTCAACAGTACGTGCATTTGAATGATCTACATTGGAATGTCTCAAAAATAACTCCTTCTTTGAAAAGGGGCAAGTCACTTCACATTTAGGGCATAGCTTCCGAGCTATGCCTGTGGGATCGGCAGATAGGACACAAGATCTTTAGGAGACTGGAGCCCTTTTGGAGGGGCAGGTGGAGGCCCCTCAGATGACACTAGACCCTTATGGCCTGCAACAAAATTGATCCCTCAGCGTGCGCTGGGAGGTGGGATTCATTTGTCCAACTGGTGACACCTGCAATGTAGTGGTCTACATCTGAGCAAGTCATCCAGATTTCCTTTTCAGCATTTAAGAGAAATATGCCATTTTAGGGTACAGTTCAATGTGTTTTCATTTTTATTTTTTTTTTAAATATTTTTTAGTGTAAGAAAAATGTCTCACTATAATCATCCATTTCTCCTCTTTACTGACTGTAAAGAAGACAGAAAGAGATGTCTATGTCTCTGTTGCATATGTCTGAGCATGGATGTCCTGGAGTGCATCCTGAAGGAATTAGTACACAGACACCATTGCAAGATAAATTCAGATCTCCACTTGGGGCTCAATATCATGGTCAAGCAAGTGGAGCTCAAATTACTATGTGCTAGTTGACCCACAGCAATCCTACATATGTGGATTCCTAGCCTACAGCAAATGCTGGTGAATGTGATTTAAATTAACCCTTTTTTTATTGTGGGTAAGCAAAGTCTAATTACCGTGCTTGCTGCAGGCTAGCAGAGAGCGCGCAGACGGTTACCAAGGGTCAGCTGATGTGTGGTAACTTGTTGCACCGCAGAAACTCTATCATGAGTTTAATTTGCTATAACTTCCACACGCAGGCAAATCCTTAGACCTGGATTCCAACTTCTGCTAAAGCCCCAGGCAGTACAAAATTGACTAAAAGTTGTGTTAAGGAGGAGGGAGCGGTCACACCGATACCCCTCTCTGCTGGAAGGTGCTACGACATGGTGGGCCTCAGTCCCTGTTCCTCCAAAGACTTCCGTTTTGCACAAATGAAGTATCTAACAGTGGCAACAATAAAAAAACCTCTACATTCCTGAAACTTTTTCCAGCTTGAAACATTAAGGGCCACTTGTATCAAATAGCAACAAATCTGTTTCACTGGAGGCAGCCGGCATCCCTTGAGCTGTGCCTAACAGAAAACAATAAAATGCATTTATTTCTTACAAATAAATTAAGTTATAAATAACTTAACAGTACTCTTGCTTCTGAGCTGGGAAATAACAAATAAAGGTCACCAAAGGTCCTTAGTCATAGGTACCATGACAGTCCAGCTAGCTTTAAGTCAGAAACACGACTTCTTTGCTGTTAGAAGAAACATCTTTCAAGAGAGAGACTGACCATTTTTTTCCCCCTCATCACATCTATGTTGTCTGCTGCCAAGGCAGAAGCTAGACACGTTCAGTAGCGATCTCAACATACGGGGAGACCTGCTTACCTCACCAAGTCCAGGACAGAATACAGAAATGCTTGTTTCCCAGATCTCCAGTGGTCCACAGGGCACTCCTGAAATAACGTACTCAGCAGGAGACAACCTCCCAACCAGGTACTTGTATTATATGAGGGCTTATTTTCAATCTAACCATGAAATAGCAACTAGTGACGGTTCACTGAAAACAGCCAAATTCAGCTCTTAGCTGGACCTGAAGAAGGGTGAAGTTGATGAATCCCCAACTGGCCAAGTCCATCAAGAGAAAGGAAGGATTATCCCTCCCTCTTGACAGCTTCAGGAGCACAACTGAAAACTCTTCCCAAAAATGTATTTCAGTCCAATAAAAGTTGTTTGGATAAGTAGGGGAAAATGTGGTGAAATCTTCATTGTCATCTTAATAAATGATCCTGTAGAGCCTTACATCCTAGACCCATTTCAAATGGGTCAAAATAGCAGACCCTTAATGCTGAAGTTTCTCAGGGTGGGACCCAGTTCACAGACTGCGACATACACATGTAGATATCTCATACAAAAATATTCAATGGGGCTAATTCTGGCTTTACTGAAACCACCACACACAGAGTACTTTACAACTAAACCGTATCTATCCGGGACTGCAGGGGTCCCCAGTCACCTCTGAGACCAAGCTCTCAGTATTTATAAGAAAGTCCTGGGAAAATGGACCAGTGTTATGCTAAAGAGCTGAGCTTGCTACTCTCACCATTTCCTCTAAACTCTTAAATAATGCATATGCATGGTTTGCACTGTACCAACAAATGAAAGAGTTTCTTAAAACCTAGGTGAAACACAATGCAAAGAGCAGGAAAATAAAGGGAAAGGTGATCAGACATTGCAGAGTTACAGGAAAGTAGATGAAAGTTTCAATTAGAGAAAAATGAGGACAATTTTGTTTAAATTTTGCAGAGCTGAAACTTTATATTTACTGAGAAATTCAGTTGTTATCACTTTTGCCATAACAGTAAGAATGGGATAATCATTATTAAAATAAATAAATAAATAAATAAATAACTGCCATGGGACTTAGAATGTCAGTGGAGACCAGACCCATACTGGCAAAGCCACATTGGTTGCAACAACATCTCTCATTTGCTTAGGATGTTCAGAGGAAATCTTCCTGTTTCCAGGTTGCCTCATCTGAGCACACATCCACAAAAGCCTAATGAAATGCCAAGGTTTATGCTTATGAAATTAGTCTGGAGACTTTCTTACTGTAGAGGTTTGAAGCACAGCAAGAAGGAAGCTTCCAGAGATTCATAGCTTGGTTAAAAACTTCCCTGGAGTCAAGGTTGCTATAGTGTTAGCACAATTAGGCTTTGAAAAGACATGTAGGTACTAGTAAACTTCTCAAGCCATAACACTGTGCAAGCAGCTTCCGTAGCTTCCTCAGCCACGATGACCTCATATTTCATCCCTGCACTGTAATACTGTTGCTGTGATATTTGTCAGCTGTGGTCCTCAGCCTCTAGGCTATAGACCTGTGCCAGTTCACACCATTTCAGCTTTAAACAGGTTCTCAAGGCTGCAGGACTTCAACAGATTTGCAAAAAAGTCTCAATTCACTAAGACTGAAATCTCACGCATGCTTATGGTGGAAATCAATGCTCACACCAAAGCTGGTCACCTGGAATAGAGTTCATCTTATCTCTCTGTAGCCACCTGAAAGTTAGGAATCCAGTTAATGATATCACCTAGGCCCCCTCTATCCTCATAACAGAGAGATAGGGGCCTCAGAAGAGCAAGTTGCTCTGTCCTAAGATCATAGAATCATAGAACATGTTGGGTTGGAAAGGACCTTTAAGGTCATCTACTCCAACCCCCCTGCAGTGAGCAGGAACACCTTTAACTAGATCAGATTGCTCAGAGCCTCATTGAGCCTGGCCTTGAATGTCTCATATGACAGGTGTCTAGATGGGCTGAATTGCTTTCTGGGGGATTTAGTCCCTACAAAAGGGGCCTACATGAAAGCCATAAACTAGATGTTTAATTTTTAGATGGCAGAAGCTTGCTAAGATGATTCCTACTCTTCTCAAGAGCCACATGTACACAAACACGAAATTCAGCAGCAAGTTCAGAGGGGGAGGTTTTTAAATCACCTTTCAGGATGGTTAGCACGCACTGCTGGCAACTCAGCTTAATGTTTCTCCAAAATATTGTTGAAGTTATACTGAGCCACTGGCCAGTCATAAACCATCAGCTGCCCTCTGAAGGGTGCAGTGATGAAAAATTGCTTCTATTTTCTCTACAAAGATCTTTGTGTCCCCATTGCAGCTGTAAATGGATTAGCACTTTGCACACCAGACTGGTAACAATGCTCCAGTCCTATAGAAAAATGTAAATTGGCAGATCTGAGGCCAGTAACCCTTTCCTAGAGTTGCCAGAACCAGATGCTCCACAAAAAAATGTAAGCCCTCTGCACAGGACATTTGCAGAACGCTGTTTCCTTGCATGAATCTTATTCTTGGTCTTCGATAGTCAGATGTCACCTTAAGCCCAGAAATAAAAGCCCCCAAATACTTGCTGTCACTAACGATATTTGTAATATCTCTGTAAATAGTGCCTTGAAAAATTCTCCTGAAAAATCCTCTTGAACCTTATGGTTTTGGCCTGATTAACATTCTGTTGCTCACCCCAAAGCTAAAAACTGGCAGGTTCTGGCACAACCTCAGGACAGAATATAAAACACACTTTCCCTGGGAAGGGAGGTCATTTTCATTTCTTTCTGAGGCCTTTTTGGTATTTGAAGTACACATGCCTTCCCATTCAGTTTTCATTTTTTAAGGACAAGCTTTTTCTTTCTCCTGAAGTAACTCTGCAAAGCAGTACCTACTTCAGCTTGTTGACGCGCTTAAATTGGAAGAGTTGTGCTGTTTGCATCTGAGAGGATTTGGGTCTTTTACCTCTTATCTCCAGGCAAAATCACCAAGGAAGGTCAAGGAGCTGACAAACACTTAAGGTTTCTCATCAGCCACCCTTAAAATAGGGATAAAAACCTTCCAGACACCAATTGGCATCACATCAATGACATTG
Organism: Chroicocephalus ridibundus; assembly: GCF_963924245.1. Classification (NCBI taxonomy): domain Eukaryota; kingdom Metazoa; phylum Chordata; class Aves; order Charadriiformes; family Laridae; genus Chroicocephalus; species Chroicocephalus ridibundus. The sequence continues at coordinate 3,196,717 of NC_086285.1, read as the reverse complement.
GTTGGGTGTTCAGGCACTCAGTCATACCTCTCAAATTTAGCTGTCTAAAAGGTAGGTGTTTAGGCTGTTTCTAGAGTGGATGGAGAAAGATAGGCAACTCCAGACAGTGATTCATCACATCCACTAAAGAGATACCTATCTCAGGAAGGATGAATCTCCTTCAGAAGATGCTCATCTTTCTAGAGGGAGGTAAGATGATGAGCTCAGATAGTTAAGCATTACATGGCTAAAATTAAGTGAGTGAATTCCATCCAGAGGTCTGTTAGGGGAGTGTGCTGTGACCCAGTAGAGTACAGGTACAACTCCTTGTATGCTTGGAAAAAGAAGGTGCCCTCAAACTTTCTGAGAAAGCTCTGTTTTCAAAACAGAGTTGTCCCAAGTTGGTGGAACGCTTCCTCAAGGATGACTTGAATCTTCCCAATCTAACTTGAAAGGAGATGCCTCAAAATAGCTTAAGTCAGCCAGCCTTTAACATCATCATGAGACGAGGTCCCACCCCATAAGTGTTTTGGGTTTTTTTTGACTGGAACATTTAGTCCAGTTCCTGGAACATTTTAAAGGCATTTTCCCTTGTCCAGTCACTTGGGCTCATGCAAAGTTACGCTCAGCCTGCTCCTAGGTAAAGGTGTCTATCTCTGCAACCCTGGAAGGCTCCCAGACCGGTACACAAAGAAGTGAAATCAAGGTCTTCTCTTCAGAGCTGCTGCCTTTGTGGCCATTTTCCAGGCCTATGGGAAGTGCATGAAAAAGCGCCGAGCATCCAGCAATCTCAAGGCAACCTGCAAGCTCTGTTCATCTCACAACCACACCACCTTTTCTCCAATGGCTAAATAGGGTTTTCTGTACCTAACTTCATATCTCCACATGTTTAAACCTCTTCAGGGCTCAGGGTCTGGCTGTGAGAAATTGGAATATTAACATTATGTCAGTGCCCAGAAGGTCTCTGACTATGAGGCAGGCAAAGCTTGTGAGGCGTCAGTAGACTATCTGCCCATGTTGGCCAAAGCTGGCCACAAGGATCTCAAGTGGAACTGCTCTCTGCCAAAACAGTGCAGTGGAATCAAGCTCAGCAAATCATTTATGGCATACCAAAAATGCACTAAAACAATTATAATTGAAAATGCATAAATGTCATATTTGGTGGTTTTGTAAAACAGAAGAGCTTGATTTTTTTTTTTTTTTTTCAGGATGGATTCTCAAGGGTACTGAGGTTAGAGGCACAGACCCAAGTTAATGGGAATCAAACCAGGGTGTGGGCTATGTGAACACCCATGTGAACAACCATGTGAACGTTCTTACCCCCTGGTATATATGAACCATCTTGTATTTATTGCAGGGTAAGAGCATTCACACGGGCAGTTACCACAGAAAAACTGGCATCTTATTAGTTCACACCCTAATTTACCTCGTGGTAATTTGTTCATGTGCCCATCCCCTAAGGTGCCATTCCCAAAGTGAAGTTAGAGGACGCAATGTCCCCTTTATACTCATAGTCAGCAACTTAGTGGTTAGAGCACTTACCCATGGTATGGGAAAATGAGCTTCATAAGTTTCCTCTGCTTGATTTGAAGCAGGGTTTTGAACCCAAGTTTCTCAAATCTCAGTAGCACACCCTAGCCAACAGATTATGCTGTTCCACAGAACTACCAAATCAATTATTCACATTGATTAAGTCTTGGCCAACACTGGGGATTCAGCCAGAAACCTCTGGAGCTCAAAACTGAAGCTCTCAACGCTCATCGTATCTGAGACCTGGGTGCAGATCAGGATAGGTAATATATGGATGGATTTTGCAAGTGCTGAAGCCCATTAGGATACACACAGAAGTTCTGCAATTCTGTCTTTGCATGCCCCAAAACCCCATCCAGCTCCCAGCCAAGTTTTGCTGCATGTTGTCAGATATATACAAGCCTTAACTGGGATCTTTCTCTCTCCTGCAATGGGATAGGAGATGGGACTGAGAGATATGCCTGTAATTTACATACATTATTACCGTATGTCCCTGATAGCATGTATAATAATGTGCTATGTATCAGCCCAACACAGGAAAGACTCTCCCTGCTCTCAGGCTTGATCTCAACCTGTGCGACCCAGCTTGGTGCCTGTACATAGAAAATGAACAGAACTGCCCAGATATTTAAGGATAAACACAAAGCTAAGCAGAACTTTCCTGGCCCAGACTCAAAGTGTGAAGCAGCTTGCAGGATCAACACCTAATGGAGCTCAGAGTCTAAGACATGAGACAAAGAGATTGCTCCAAAATCTGTTAAAGTCAAGGGGAGATTTCCCTTGAGTTCGATCTGTCTTTGGAGTATTGCTAAAGAGAGGGACATATCCATTTCCTGTCTATGCCTAATCACACGTATACATAGGCATATGTATTATATATATGTATATAACTACCTTCCTTCATAAGAGGTGCTTCTTCTCTTCAAAGAATCCTCAAAGCAGTCCTTAACTGGACTGTTCTAGATGTCACTGGGAGCTGCTAACACCACTCCTCCAGGGAAGTAGGTACATTTCTGCAGCTGTGCTGCTCCTGTGCGCACCAAACACAAGCTGACCTTTCTCACAAACCCTTCATCGCTCCCATTCTCTCTATCTTGTGACTCTCTACCAAAATGCCTGCAATGCACAGCCATGCTGTCAGGTGCCTCCCAGGTGAGGGACATGTGGTATGTGTTGTCCTGGTATGGGAGACAAACTGTGACTGGGAAGCATGGACCTTCCAAGAATTGGAGCCCTCCACCGTCCTTGAACTTAATGAGAAGGCTCATTCTCTTCATCTCTTCCTCAGTCATACAATGTAACCTGTCTATCAAGAGATTCATGTCATGGCCCACATCCTCTATGTTCTCCTTTCTCCCACACATCACGTAGTCGAAATGAGAAGGAAAGTGGAAGAAACAGAAGATGAATGGAAAATAAAACTCGTGAGTACTGTCTTCTCTGTCCTCCTGTCTGGATTTCTGATGTCCAGGGAACATTGCACACACACACGTATGCTTGCACACACATGTGCAGGCTTATGCACATGCACACGTGCACACACACATATGTGCACACACTGCAGCCTTTCCCTCTGGGAGGGCACTGGTCACATCTCTCTGCTACTTAACTGCCCATTTTTTCTGAGACTTGTGGGTATCCAATGTCTTTGAGAACCTCTGCCAGCTGAAGCTCATTAGGGCAATAGGTTCAAATGTCATTAGGGGGACAAACGGACAGGCAGCAGGATTGCTTAAGCCATGGTTCATGCAGAAACAAGTTGCAAGAGATGGAGCAGAGGAGCAACGCATCTGAGAGCTCTTCCATGAGCACCTCCTTGCCCCCAGCCTGTCAGCCCCTCAGGGACCGTGAAGCACGTGCCCTGAAAGACATCAGTCACTTTGCACCAGCTCTCCCCTTACAATTACAGGTCTGCATTTTAAACACTTTGGAAGGGCCATAACTTCACAGAAGAGGGGGTCGACACTGTTTGAAAGTTACACAAATTACACCTGAGGTGTCTCCATCTATTGTCTCCTAATATTAATAATAAAGTCTAACTTAGCATAGTAGTGCCTAGGGCTAAGTTCATGCCTAACTTAGCACTCAGACAGTTTTAATAGCAAAACCTATATAGAGACCTAAAATTTAGGCAGTTTAGAGGTATGTTCACATCACTTCTCTCACTTTGCCATTATATTGATGCCACCGTATTCATCTGGCATCAAAGAAAATCCCAGGCATCTTTCCTGACATCTTTAAGATCAAGGAAATTTAAGATAAGCCAAACTCTTCCTCATTCACAGTAACAGAAATAGTCTGGGAATTTGAGGACTAGACAGCACAAGTGTGTGAATGAATTTGTACAGATTTTATCAGCAAGGTCAGCAGAACCATAAAAATCTCAAGCTCAGGAGAAGATAATATGAGTTGGTGACTCTTGCTGCAGTGATTTCAGAATTGTGATTGGCCTTGAGGGTGGTCTCTGTCACGGTACCTCCACCTGAGATCTCATAACTGGTTACAAAAATCAGTCCAGATTACTATTTCTTTGATGAATTTTGCTTCTGCAAGAGCACTTTTCTTGAATCAGCCTTTGCATTGTAAGCTAGCACCGTAGAAAACCAAAAGGGAAAGACTTTTGCAGAAATACATAATCCTTGTCCATGGAGTCACACAGCTGTGGGAAGGATGAACACAAGGATTTGGACATGATAGTTAGAGCATTTGACCTAAACCTGTTCATCCAGAAGTCAGGCACCCAACTAGTCATCTTGTTTCTTTTGACCACCAACATAGAGAGATCAGCTGCTACAGAGAGCCATTGCATCCAAAGATTTACGTCAAAGATAGATCTGATGAATCACAGTAAGGAAGTCTCAGCCCTCATTCATTGACTAGGAAGGGAGCTTAGATGACTACCCCAGATGAGATGTCCAGCTCAGAGATGGAGTATGACAAATCCTACTCAGCATGGCTGCAGTGCGTAAGCATTATGTAGGTCTCTACAATAGAGTGACCAAACCTAAACTCTTTGCTCATGGTCTCTGTTGTACTGACTCACGTGTGTCCAGCCACCCTGGATGTTATCCTTACCTCAGTGTGGTTTTTTTTTTTTTGAAACAGTGAGTCAAAGTAACTCCAGTACAGTTTTTCCTCCTGTACCTCCAGCTCTGCTCAGTGACCCCATACCGTCCACTGAAATGGGATGTGTGCAGCCTGCCTGTGACAGAGGCTGTAGGAAACTCTCTTGTTTTCCAGATTTCTGATTCTCATCTGTCCAGGTCACCAAGCCATTTGTTTAGGCTTGTGGAGGGCAGAGAAGGGATATAATGAGAGATCTCATGTCACAGAAACATAGAATTGTAGAATATGCTTTAGCCCCTGAGTTATCTTTTTTCCCTTGGTTCATCACAGAGTCTGCAATTCATTAGATAACCAAGGTCTTGCATATTGCCCTACCCTTCTTGTACAATAGGATGGACAAAACTGGACTCTTGCATGCAAGAATCCAAACAAGAGCCCGTGTTCATAGAATTATAGAATCATAGAATGGTTAGAGTTGGAAGGGATCTTAAAGATCATGGAGTTACAACCCCCCTGACATGGTCAGGGACACCTCCCACTAGACCTGATTACTCAAAGCCCCATCCAGCCTGGCCTTGAACACCTCCAGGGATGGGGCACCCTTAACCTCTCTGAGCAGCCTGTTCCAGTGCCTCACCACCCTCAGAGTTTCTTCTAATTCTTCCTAATGTAGCATTTCCAAGATAGTATTGCCATACTTCTGAAGCTTCTGTGCAGGACAGAATTTCTCATTTTATTCTGTCTGAGTACCGGTGTCAGAGGCAACAGGAGCACCAGCATCACTAGTTGGTGGCAGACATCACCACTGTGTCTGAGGCTGTAAATATGTGCTAGACTATATAACCCTTGAATTACTTTCTGTACTACAGTTTAGACACTCTTCTGGTAAACATGACAGTTTACTTCTAATTTTAGTGGAGCTGTTAGAAAGCTGTACTGGCAACTCACTTGTATTATGACTGAGCTTGAACCTTTCATTCACCAGGAGACTGAGACTACACATTACGTCAGCAGGACAGATGGACTCAGTGCTCCTTTCTATCACAAACTTCCCATATGCCTGTGGGCAAGTTGCACCACGGATCTCAGTGGCCACTGAATTAGCATTTCCCTGTCTGATTCCCAATCTTCTGCTAATGTGTCTTATCTATTCTCTTTCAACTCAGTTGTTTGCTCCATCTGTCTGGACCTTATACTCTTTCAGGCAAAAACTAGTTCCCACTGTGCCCTTAGTCTTGTGTCGTAAGTGACTTTTAGGTTTTGCAATCAATCCACTAATATCCATGACCTGTTCTGTTAGAAAAAGGCTGTGATCCAGCCGCTCCTTCCTTATCCAGCTGATATTCTTGTTAGTAATGGCTTGGTGCTAACTACCTCTTATATCCATTACTTCTTCACAATTTTGATTTAGGTATATTTAATCCAGCCTGGGGCACACGAGGATGGATGAGATGATTTAATAATGGCAGAAGTTGTTATACCTATTACGGCAAACATGTAGTGAGATGCATCTCAGCTAACCTAAGGTTTCTAACAGTTAGACAGCTAAATTTGTCCTGCTTAACTTCTGTTCTCTCTGTGGCACAGTGAGGAGAAATAAGCACTTCAATAAAAGCAATGGAGTTAATCCACTTTTACTGACATTCAGATTGAGCTAAGGGTATTCATGGACCAGTCACTGCAATCCATTGACAAGGGGCAGCTCAGTAAAATCAGTTAAATGATCAGGTTGCAGCAATGCAGTCAATAAGTCTAAGGCATAAAGCAAGAATTATGTGTCTCAATAGCCTTGCACTTCACTTCTTTGGTCCTTTTCCGCTTAGCCTTTTATTGTGCTGTGTGAGCACTTCCACCAGCAAATCTTTCCAGATGGTGACCAAACTTCACCTCTGCTAATGCTTTCAGGCCCTGGAGATCAGGCTGCCGCTTTTTTCTCTGTAGATTTACACTATTTGTAAATGAGAGTGTATCAAGGCCTTGAAAAAAAATCAGCACACCCTGTTCAAGCCAGCTGATGAATGAGCCAGGCTGGACTGAGCCTCCCAGTCCCTGGACCCCTCACTGCCAGAAAATAATAGACTATATCAACACACACTTCAAAATATCTTTAGTCCTTCTTCCCAGCATCTACATTTCTTCAAAGAGTACTGTTCCCTGGGCCTCCAGGGTGGCTCTCCACCAGCATTACAAAGCCACAAGGTGAGGCAGCACTCCTGTGGTACACAGGATCAAATGAGGTACCCAGATCTTCTGGTTTGGATTGGTAAAGCAAATTATTTCACGACAAATGCATCAGGTCTGCTCTTCCCATGGAATAATATGCAAGAAATGGATACTTCATAAGAATTCCCTTCAAACACCCTTCTGAGCAATGGTATTTATGCTCAGCTCTTCTATAAATATGTGGAATGCAACACCAGGACTTCAAGTGATGGGTTTTTAAAGGTAATTCGGTCCCTAAAGATGTAAAGCAATGCCCACCAGGATTTTCAAAAGGGTCTTCCAATGGAAGTATCCTCTTTCAGTATTCTACATGTCTACGTAGATCATAAAATGCCTAGATGCTCCTAGCCTTTAGGAGTGTGTTCAAAACGAAAAAAAAAAAAAAAAAGAAGCTGAATTCATCTGTTTAAAAGGAGATATCTTTGTCTGATGTAGTCATCCAGGATCCTTTTGCAGGCAATGGTGAGAAAACTGGCACAGCTGGCATGTGATTCATCTTATCTGAAAGTAAAGGTCTAACATATGTCAGATGAGTTGCATCCTATTTCTTGCCAATAACTCTAAAGAAAATTTGGCTAGAGACTGCTAAAGCAACAAGATGATTCTCCCTCCAGAAGGAATAGGAATCAAACCTGCATCTCCAAAAAATCAGCATTAACCAGATTTTTATGCCCCTAAAGGAACTGTGCGTCTCCCAGTAAATTCTATGAATCTTACCAGATTCCCAGTGGTGTTTTCCCAGTCTTCACTGGGCTTCGAATGGAGTTCTACCTGTCCAGCAAGAGCTTAGACTCTCCCGTTTCTTCACGGCTACTGTAGGCTCGTAAAAAAGTGGAAATGCTCCCTTAAGTGTGTCCCTCAGCCTGCAAAGGATTTAGAGTTGCTTTCTGTCATGCCACACAACACTGTCTAGCAACAGGCTCTATTGTTGTTCTTCTGGGGGCAGAGGGACAAACTGAATGGTAGGCTTGGCAACTGCTCAAGGAGTTTCAGTCCTGCCTTCCCACCCCTTACTAAATATCTCTATTAGACAAGGTGAACCCTTTTGGAAGCAGAAGAAACTCCTGCTCTGTGCAGTGCTGTTTGGCTTTGTTTCACAGGCCTGGCTGTAGCAGAGGTGGGCTCTGCCTTTTCTTGCTGCTCCGTCCCACAATGTGAGATCTTCTGAATAACAGCTTCCTTGGAAACCTGAATGTGCATAACCTCTGGCATTAAACTGCATCTTCCAAAAGAGATGTAGAAGAAATACGAAGCTGGAAAGTGAAATTAAGAGATATAGACTGGGAAAAAAAGCGGTCTGATTTCAGAAAACCGAAAGTAAAACAAAGTCAGAAGACTTCTCTGAAATGCAGATACAACTTTTGCATTAATAAGAGTAATCATGTCCTCTGCTGAGATAACTGCCATGATAGGGAAGCAAGAAAGACATTTTATATCTCTGTTTAAAAAGTTTTGAGATTAAGTTCTATTACAAGCTTGAGTGGATGTGGTTGGAGGATGGTAGGAGACTCTGGATGTTTTTGAGGATAAAGAGCACTAGGAAGAAGTATTTGTGCTCTAGAGAGTGCTTGATTAGAGGCAGGATTAAATATGTTACAGAGAAAGCTGCAAAACACTCAAACTGCTTAGGCTTTCAGTAGCTATGCTGAGACATGACAAAATACAAGTTGATGTGAATTTGCTGAGGAGAGGGGTGGCCCAGAGGTTTTTAGTACCCGCTTGGATAGCATGCACATTCCTGCAATAGCACGCCATGGCTGCACCCTTTCCAATACACCAGTGAGCACTAAACGCTGAAGAGCTTGTTAAAATACAGGAAAATGACGGAGAAAAAGTCCACGACTCGATTTTAGCCATGTGAAATTAGGCCAGACAATGGAAATTAGAAATAAAGCTCATATTTTAACAGCTAGGAAATAGGCAAATGAGCAAACTCTCAAAGAGGATTCCCTGTTTTGGGTATAATCTGACTAAACCTGGATGACAGTGGTGGAGATATCTCTGAGCTGGTTGCCTCAACTCCTCCACAGACGCAGAGGATTTCACCAGTGAAGCTCAATCGAATGACTGAGACATGAATTGCACCATAAGAAAGTGCCCACTTCTCCCCATCAATGAAAGGAGCCAAGAGCACCTGCCTTGGATGGAGACATTGAAATTGCAGGCATGTCATAGCTGGAAAGAATTCCACCCCGAGGTTTTGCTCAGTTGCCTGCAGATAGGTATCAAGTGACACTGGGATGCTCTGGGGTTTCCTCGACTGGCCTCCATCTGCTGCTGAGAAAGGAGTGTGCCACCAGTGGATAGTATACAGTCCCTGCCAGGCCTCTGAGGACAGCCAGGATGCCACTGGGCATCTTAACTGGAAGTAGAACCTATGCATGGGCCCCTGATGGGAACCCAGGCATCTTTTTCAGACTACTAGATGTATTTCCTGGAAGTCATGCTTAAACTGACCACTAGGATTGATGCATGGTGACTAGGAGAGTTTCCATAATCTGTGATAGACATGAGGCCAGCCCAGAAAAGTAAGAGTCTACCATGATCTGAGCTCAAGGCACTCTCAGAGCCTTCTACGCAAACCTACACTCCAACACACTTTGAGCCTACAGATCCTCCATGGAAGAAGAGAGCTGTCCATCCCAAATATCTGTGGTGTCTTGTGAGGCCTGTGATGTGAGAACAGAACCAGCCCGCATGCTATGACGTGACCTTGTTGACAATGCCTGAGAATGTGCAAAGATGCAGTGACAGAAAAGCATTTCATACTAATAGAGTGTGGAGGAATATCCATGTTGGAAAAGAGTAACAGCATCCCTGCTAAGAATTATCACTACACCGATATAAAGTATAACTGAGTATTATTTATACCAGAACAGAAACTGTGATGAGGAGACCAAAGGCACCTTAAACTCCTTTGATGGCCCAGGCTCTACAAATGCAAAGCGCTCTCTGGGTATCAGCAACATCCAAGTGGGAAGGGGACTGTGAATATGCAGGTGACAAACAAGGAAAAGAGGCAAACAAGATCTTTGTGATGCATAATGCTCTCCCCTTGTTTACAGGCTGCTTTTAAAAGCAGTGCCCTATGTTAGGAGTTCAGAACAAGAGAGTTAATGTATTGGTTCTTCTTCCCTTCCCTTGTTTTTTGCAAGCACCAGTAGAATTTGGAGTGAACTGATGAATTGATGCATTTTTGCATGTTGTGCTGAAGTGGCAACAGGACTTAAAGCAAACCTTGCCACTTTTAAAGAGACAGAAGGGGAGAAAAGCATTATGAATGGCCCAAGCTAAATGGAAACAGTTGGTATAGACAGTTTCAAGAGTGGCTTTTCTGCAAGACCAACCCTGCACCTGATCCAGCAAAGCCCTGGTGGATATGTCATGGGAGGTCTCCTGTACTTACAGAGTTTCCTGAGTATTCCTGTCATTTCATTATTAAGCCACACTGACCTGTCTTGGCTCTTATGGACCCTGGACTTTCATTTGGCTCTTGGTGGTGTCAGCAAAGCAGAGATGGGTTTAGTAAGACAGGATGGAAATAGCTCTTGCTGCAGCCCTGGGACTGTGCCCCATCCAGCCTTAGCTGAGCATGTGGACAAGACATACGTGCTCTGGTTGATACTTCTCCCGCTGTTATTTCCCCTTCCTTTCCACTATATTTCAGTGGTTTTAACTGGCGCCATCACCTCAGCACCTGCCACCACCTGACTAGGCAGAAAGCACCAAGCTCCACATCACCAGAAGGCAGTGGGTTGCTATTTTGAGCCTAGATAGTACTTCTCCATCTTTGCAGCAATGGTCTCCAGACTTCTTGCATGCTTCACCTCCCCTCTTCCCAGCTGCATTCTTTGGCCCTGCAGGGTTTCCTTTGGGATCCAGAGCAAGATCATGAGTCTGGTCCTGCTCTGGGAAGGAAATTTCAAGATGAGTGTTAGTGAGAGTAGGGCCAGTTCGTCCTTGCTCGCAGGAGGCCCTGGGGATGAGACTGTGTGCTCATCGCACAACCAACTGCCTTTGTCATACCACGTACAACTCGGCTGTCCAAATGGAGCATCCGTGACTCAGAGCCCGGAGGATTCCCCCTCTGACACACTTGTGCAATACTTGTTAAGTGCTATCATTATGCCCAATAAAGTCCTTTGAAATGCGGCTGGTCTATTTGAATCATGCATTCGAGGAACTCGAGCACAGATGCTGAGCAAGGGGGAAGCAAGCATATCAACCCATGGTTGTCGCATTGGGCTTTTCTTGTGCTTGTCCCATACAGGCAAAGAAAAAACATCTGCTCCTCCTGAGGTCTAGCACAGGACAGTCTCCTTCCCCTGCTGCTTTGCACCCCTGCTAAGCACCGCCAACAAGGGAAGAGGTGCAGAGAGTGGCATTCCCTGTCTGGAAAAGCAACAGCATTGCTGCAGGGCTGGAGTCAAGTTGGCTCATCCCAGTTGCAGGAAGCAAGATGCAAGCAGGAAAGGGATCCCATAGATGTGGGATGGAGACACCAGTGAGTCAGCCTCATTTCCACTGGTACAATCATCATTCCTTGACTTTTCTTTCCTAGGAAAGACCACAAACTCACAGCCAAAGTCAAGGCTCTTCCAGCCTGACCCTTTAGAGGGAAGAGTCAAAAAGTCTTTTTTGGCCAACAGAAAGAAGGGCTATGGGCATCCCCCTATTTCATCTACTCTACCTACAGCAGGTCTAGCCGTAGAGCTGAGTCTGGGAAAAGAAATGCCACATGCACAAGTGAAATGACTCATCTAGGTCGCACAGGTGCTCAGAGAGGAGAACAGAACCCACCTATTTCATTAGCGTCTACTGGCCCTGAAGCAGACACTTCTTTACCCTGCCCTGGTGCTCTGCGCTGCAATAGCACCCAAGGACACAGGGTATGTGCAGAAAGTCTTTAGAAAGACGAAAAGACCTGCCTTCCCCTGGTGAACTGGACAACCAAGTGCTACACCCAGCCCTGCTGCAGGCTCATTGCAAGGGCCTGGGCAGGGCCTTTAAATTCTTCCACCTCTGCTTACCCACCTGCAAAGCAGGAATAAAAAACTTCCTCTCCCTTCCTGGGCCCATACCAGAGCTTAAGCCGTGTTAGTAGGTGTTCAAAGGTTTTCAGATGAGAAGTCTTAGAGGTGTTCAAATGTCTGTAAAGGATATATTTTGCCTCTGGGGCTACCTGAAAAGGTCTGGGGAACAAAATTATTTGCTTTTCCTTATCTTAGTTAGGAGAGGCTTGCTTGTTTGAAGCAATGAGCTCGTTCCATGCTTTGAATATCAAGTTGCTAATTTTCAGGTTAATTTATCTAATAAAATCCTCTTAAAATTGAAAGAAAAAAAAAATCAAGTGAATATGTAGCAGGACAACACAATCTAATTAAATCAGTCTAAAATCTGAGAAGACAAGGGCACTTCTTTAGCACACACTGTGGTCGCTGGGAGAGTCCCAGCCCTCCCCATGTTTGAAACAGGGGATTCTTGCTAAGACCTTGCAAAATTTCCAATTTCTGCCATGAAAAAGGCTTCTTGTGTGATCTTGGTCTGGTCATTCAATCTTACCAGCACAGCTCCTCCATGCCTGGACTGTCCCAGGAACAACATAAATACCATCAGAGTCTGTTTTTCCGGTCCCACCATGAAAAAACGGAGATGGGAAAATATGTCCCTTACCCTTTGCACACTATACCCTATGCATGGACCAGCTAAGGGCTGTTTTCTACTGTTTACGTCTACACAACAAGATCTCCTTGACCCAGGTGCCCTCCGTCCCCATTGCTGCTTGGGGGCCAATCCCCCATGCTGTGTTCCAGAAAATCCAAGCTGGTGGGTGAGTTGATATCCAAGAATAGGCTAAAACATCATTCCGTGATTATACGTTGCCTGGCAAAACGGGGCCATGTAAGATACTGTTGTAACACAGACGCATGTATGTAAAGACAATTCCCAAGCCTTGGGGCAAGGGTGGGAGAGGGCCACATGTACGGGGATTGCACCGCGTAGAGCTGAAATGCAGCCACCTCTGCAGAGGAGCACGGCAGCTGTTTGACATCGCCCCACGGCTGCAGAAGCAGAGGAAATGAAGACAAATGCCATCACCTCGGAAATGTCAAAATCCTCAACTCCGGCTAATCGAGTAGAGAAGTGGGTAGATGCAATTCATATTTACGAGCTCTAGAGATTGCTTTAGGAGCTCTGGTGCCAACGCACATGGCTCACGCTGTCCCTTGGGTGACCTTCCAAGGCTCTGCCTCCCTCCTGGCTAACGAGGGATGATCATCTCTCACTTAACACGGTTGCTCTCTGCCAAACCTAAGCTTTGCTTTCTCAAGTGTGGAGCCTGCCAAGACTCAGCTTGAGTCTCCAGGATTTGCAAGAAAAGGAGGATCATGTTTGTCATGGGATCCCAAACCTGGCCTTACTTTCACCCACCCCAGTGCAAACTGGGGGCTGTTCCACCCATCCCAAGGGGGACAGATCCCAGGAGAGACCTGAACCAGGTCACAAGCCAGGACTTCATCCATGCAGCTGCTTTTATTGAGATGATGCCATCAAACTCTGACAGGGACACGTTCAGGTGTTGCACCTGTGTATTGCTGGAGTAATGCCACCAGGTTACTTGTCTTTCTGTTGGCAAGGCTCCCTCCCACCCTGCTCCCATGCACTTACATTTCCTGAATCACAAAAGATAGAGATGGAAAGATCTTTTAGACCACTTTCTCCATCCTCACAGGCTGTAAAGTGGCTACTACAGGTGTCCTGGTTTGAGGCCCAAACCATGACAGCAGGATATCACGGGCTTTGGCTGCTTCATCCTACATGGATGATTCAACCAACACAGCTTCTGTGACCCATCTTGGGGAATAAGCAATAAGAAGCCAAGAGCAAACACAGGTCCCAGCCAGGAAAATATTCCTAACATACATCCTTCATGACCACTTTCCAAATACCAGCCTGACATCTCCAGTAACACTGCATCCCCTCTGCCACTACTTGTTATGGCTCATTTTCTTGACCAGTTCATTATGGGGCCAATCTCATCCCATCCTACTTAGAACACGATACAGGCATTACAGAGAGCAGCAGAGGAGATGGGATCTCCACCACAACCAGCAGAACAGAGGAAGGGACAGACTTCACCGCCCAAAGTGATGCCACCACATGAGGTCCCAGCCACATGGGACCTCCTGTAAGATGTCCTCTTCCAGTCCCTCTCCAGGCACAAGCTTTAACCACCTGCATCCCTCAGCATGCACCAAGCTGCCTCACACCCCAGGAAGGGTGACATTTGAGGTGCCAGTTGGCAGGTTCCTCCCATGGTGAAGAGGTCTACCTGTACTTCCAGTTCAGCCCAGACATCCTCTCCTGTGATCACCTCCCCTAGTTCCAGCCTCCTGGGCTACAGGAGGTCAAGAGCCCCAGCATTGAAGCTCTGTGTTAATTTTTATCACTATTTTTTTTCCTCCTGAACGAACCTCTTCTCCCTTCTGAATCATTTCTGTACTCTGGCTGTCCTCAGACCAAGTCAGACCTCATGCCACGGATTAAAAAGTAAAATACAATGCCTTTTCCATTCCATGTGCAGCCAGTCAGCCAAGGCAGTGCAAGTTAGGTGGAAAAAGTTGTCATTTGTGCTGCTACTGTGACTCCACACGGACCCCAGATCCCCACAGGCCAGGGGACAGGTTACATCTAATCCTCTCCCACCCATGAATTCTGCTTCTGAATTTTGTAAATCTTCCTTCACTCACTCTGGTCTCTTTTTTTTTTTTTAAAGACAAACCAAAAAATGAACAGCACTAAGGTTTAAAAAAAAAAAAAACAAACAACATTTTTGCTCTTAATCTGGCCCCCTGGGTGCGGAAAAGCCTGTTGCTTCTACCAGTAGCTCCTTTAGGTTGAACAGGGCAACGTTGGAGAAGGTCCTGTGGGGTTACTGTGCCGCAATAAATCACACCAGCACATCCCTAAAAACTTGCCACGTCAGTCCCAAGAAGAAACAGCACCCTCTTCTTTCATGATTTTGAAACATTGTTTTAAAAGCCTATTTCATCCCTCTCTAAATAGGTTATTTGGGAATTTTCTATTTTTAAGAAGCTCCCGTAGCTTTCTAGCCCATCGTCGCTGAAAGGACATGGATGGCGTGCGAGAGCATCATTGCTCTGGGGGGATCTTTTTCCCTTTTGCTCCACTGAACTTTTTCCGAAGGTGGTACCACGCATCCGGGGCTGTGCGGAGGCCACCAGCACTGTGTGGCCTGATTTTAAACCCGTGCCCCTATGCCATGGTGGGAACAGCAATTTAAACAGCTCAGCCAAGTATGGAGCCCTATTAAAAGGTAGACAGAAATTACAGGAGCAGACACATGTCTGCTTGCTCCCCCTGACAAACACACACTCAATGTTTCCCTGAACTTCTTTTCTTTGGGAGAATAATTAACCCAAACCTACAGGAGAATATCGTTTCTCAGTCTGCGCTTTTGCACAAATTGTCTTGATGCTAAAAACAAAGGAAATATCCGTAGCTCTATGTGCTTTAGGATGAGTTTACGCTTTAATTGGAAACTACTATTGGAGGGGGGGAACAATTTGGGGATGGTAAATTATGGATTTTCTGTTGTAAGCAGTCAAGTCACTATGAGCTAATATAGGGGAGGCTTTAAACAGAGATGGTTGAGATGAGATGTTTGCTGCTTGAACTACCAGACTAAAAAAAAAACAAACCCCAAAAGAAAAAAAAACCAACAACAAAACCCCTCCAAAAAGAAAGAAAAGAACGAAATTAAATTAAAATAAAATATTAAGCGCAATAGATTGGCTAAATTAGCTGGTTTGGGAGCAGGTTGTTCTTGATGAGGAGAAAAGAACCTGCACTCCCGATGTTGGGATGCTCCCGGGTACGTCCGGGGGACCCCTGTGTCCCCCTCCAGCCTCCGCCTGGCCCGTCCCTAGGGCTGTCTCCCACCTCCAGCCAGCGGGGTGGCCCTGGGTTTATAACTCGCTTGAGGATAAATAAAGAGGGAAAGGGCTGTGTGTCTGTGTGCGAGAGGGGGAACTCCTCCGTCTCCCCCACCCCAATCAAAACCTCTTTTGCATTTCCATGGCCTGAGGGGGCTTTGCTCTCTTTGCGAAAGAACCTTGGAAAACCGCTGGTTGGCAGCGGGGAAAGATGGAAAAAGGAAAAAAAAAAAAACAAAACCCCAAAACCAAACCACAACACCTAAAACCTCCCCAAAAAGTCGCCGCTGCGGTCCCCCTGCACACACCTGATGCCCCGGCTTGGGAAGGCACCTCCTGTCCCCTCCTGTCCCCCTCTCCATCGCCTCCTTCCCTGCCCTTTCCCCCACCCTGGTCCGAGAGCCGCCTGTCGCGCACCTCGGGGCTGCGGGGTCGCTGCGGCGGGGACGGGGACGCGGGGACGCGGCCGCTCCGCTCTGCCCTCCTCGGTTGGTGACAAGGGAATATTTATGTTGGTATTAGAGGAATGCGTTTCCTTCTCCAATCAGGAATGCAACCGGAGTTTCTAATTATAAGTTAGATGGTGGCTGGGAATAAAAGATTGCTTTTTAATGACTCCCGTCCAGGTGCTCTTTCTGCCTGTCTTCCCAAGAACACATTTGCATTTTATTGCTTTTTTTTTTTTTTTTTTTTTCTCCCATCCCAACGAATTCCCTGCTTTCAGACATACCTGAAATAGTTGGAGCGGCTGCCTTCAACACCCCTCACCTCTGTAACGCCGGGCAGCGCGGGGGGTACCGCGCCCGCGGCCCCCGCTCACCGCCCATCCCACCTGAACCCCGCTAACGGCAGATGGGGGCGGGGAGGGGGGCTGGTGGGTGGGTGGGCAGAGATCAAGTGCACTTAAAAAAATAATTAATTATTATTTTTAGAAGTATTTCTCTTTTTTTTTGGACGCTTCTGAGTTATTTGCAGCACCGCCCCGGGTGCGGAGCGGTCCCTGCTCCGCGTTAGGGCCACGCAGCCTGCTTTCCCCTCCGCGGGCGCGGAGCTGGCGGCTCCTTAACCCGGGGGCAGCTCCCTAACGCCGGGCAGCTCCGCACCCGCGCAGCCGGCGGCAGAGCGCGGAGCCCCGCCGCTTCCCCCGCGCCTCTCCGCTCCGCGCTTCCTCCGCGCTCCTCCGCCAGCTGCCTGCAGAGCTAGGGCTTCCCTGAGCCCAATTACCTCCGCGGGGTAATTAGAGCAGATCTTGCAGTTACATGCCTTGCCCAGCACCATTTGCTTTTTGTGGGGGAGAGAGAGAAAAAAAGCTCTTAAAGGCGTAGGGCGCAAAGCGCGGAAAATAAAAACAACACCAAAACCAGCCCAAAACCGTAAAACGAGCTGCAAGGCGGACAAAAAAAGTGCGTTATCCCGGGGGAAAAGGAGGTGCGCAGGTCCCTGCCGATCTTGCGCGGGGCAGCTCCGCGGCAGCATCGCCCAGCCCCGTCTCTGCTCCCTGTTCTGCCTTTCCAGAACCAGACCAGGTTGTTCAGCCTCCTCTCACCTCTTTTCTCTTTCTTTCCCTTCCCCCCCCCCCGTTTTTTTTTCCCTGTTTTCCCCTAAATATTCCTTAAAACGAAGGGAAAAAATAATATACGTTTTCATCCTTTTCCCCCCCTTCCTTCCACCTGACTAGCTCGAAATCACCTTGAAATGCTCATGTCAACTTGTATCATTATCTCTTTAATTCAGGCAGCGCCTTTTGTTCTTCACAGGAGAGGATCAAAGCACTTAAAAAAAAAAAATAACTTTCCGATCGCTCTCGCTCGCTCTCTCTCTTTTACAGTAGGAGAAGGAGAGATCAGGTATAACCCAGTCAAAATAAACAAAGTGAATGCATAAATAAAAGAGGTGAAATGCAGGTTCTAAGAACTTGCTGGCGCTGGAACAATCCCACCTCTTTAGCTGAGTGGCAACGAAAGGAGAATTTCAAGTCATCTTAAGCACAGGGGTTGCAGAGAAAACGAGGAGGGGAAAAATAAATGAAAATGAGAGAAAAAAAAAAAAGAAGAAGAATAAAACTTACCACCAGATTGGGTAACTTGACAGAGCCTGACTCAACCCACAAAGAAACAGGAAATATCCAAAAGAGGCCATTGATGAAAAGTTGTCTTTCTTTTTTTTTTTTTTTTTTAACCAGAGTTGCCAAAAACCTTCCTTTCTTCTGAGGCAGGATGATTATTTTAATAATAATAATAACAATAATTTAAAAAAAAAAAGTCAAATGAAGTGAACTCAACCCGACCAGGTAAATCCTCTCTTTGCTTCCTCTACTACTCTCAAGGAAAAAAAAAATCTCAGAGAGGTAAAAAACTCTTCTCTCAGCCAAGACACTGAAGGCAAATATTAAAAAAAAAAAAAAAAAAAAAAAAAAAGTTTGAAGTAGCTCTCTTAAAAAGGACCCAATCAGCACTTATTGCCAAAGGGAGAATTCTGATGCTTTGGCTTGTTCTGTCAATCAGGAGCGCGAAGTCAGGAATGAGCTAATTGCAAGGAGATAGTGTTTTAATACTCATTAGGGGGCACGTTGGCCCACAAGCCAAGGGATAAAATGTAGTTTTAAAAAGGGGAAGGAAGATTTAGGGGGTTTAAATAGACAGGGGGGACCCCTGTGGATTTGGGTAGCTATAACAACCTGCCCGGATTTCACTCCCTGGGTCGAAGCTACTAAAATGCAAAAAAAAAAAAAAAAAAAAAAAAAAAAGTGTGAAGATTTTTTTTTTTCTTTAAATTATTATTTTCTCGATATGCTCCTTCCTGCCATTCTGTCTTCTTCTCAAATCCCCGTTTCCTCACAGTGACGGTCAGGACGCTTTGGGACTAACTTTCTAGAAACTTTCAGCTGGTTCTTTTTTTTTTTTTTTCCTCCTTTTTTCATTTAAAAAAAAAAAAAAAGAGGATTTACACCCAGACATGCACACACACCCCCAGACACTCACCCCCCCCCCCCAAGACATGCACACCCCTTCCCCACCAGTCCAACCAGCCAGATATCCAAGAGCTCCACTGAAGACATCTGTTAAGAAATCAACTTCTTCCATGCAAATCTCAACAAGGCTCAATCCAGATCATCACCATTTGCAGGAGTCCCAGCCCCGGACTTTGCGAAGACGCTGCTGCAAACGACTTCATCCACCAGATCCACCCCACAGGGGCAGTAGTAATTGATCTCTCTTTTTTTTTTAATTTCTTTCTCTACATATTGGCACAATTTCTCTCCTTTCAGTGGCGGTGGCGGGGGGTGCGTTGGGGTGGTTGGGGTGGTTCCTAAAAAAGTTTTTTCGGTGGGGCGGAAATGAGGGGGAAAAAAAAAAAAGAAAAGAAAAAAAAATCATGATTAGTATTATTATAAAGATGTAGCTCCTGGAGACTGGGTCCGCGGTTAGATTTGCTGCTCCTCTGGAACATATTGTTTAAATCTTGCTGTATCTGCGAGCAAGTGTCACCCAGCTGACAGGCTTTCCCCTTTCCCTGGGTCATTCGAAAGGGGCTGGAGAGGGGAAAACGAGGGAATGGAGGTGCTGGATGAGCTAGGAGATATTTTCTCCCGGAATAACACCGATGATTCTCTTTTGCACAATTTTTTTTGTTGTCGTCGTGGCTGCTGCCTGTTGGGTTTCTCTTTTGCTGTTTTTCGTCGCCCTATTTTTTTTTTTTTTTTAGGAGAGAGAAAACTGGATGAGATTTTATTTATTTCTCTGACTTTATTTTATTTTATCTGTGAATCAGAAAATTTCTGTGGCTCACACGGAACAAAGAGAGGTACAATTTTTAATGACTTTGTTGGAGGAAGGCTTGCAACCTTGCATTAGCTCAAATCAAAATGCGTTTTCTTTCTCATTAAGAATTGCATATATATTTTCCCTTAGTAGGGAATATTTCTATTTACACACACAGGGCTTTATATGCATATATATAAAGATATGTTTGTGTTTAGCTAGATGGAGAGATATATTCATTCTAGTGAAATTATACTAGAAATGCAGTTCATTCGGGGATATTTAAATCACTGGGAATTTGGCAGGGGTCGGGCCTTGATTATTTTTCTTTCGGGTTGGATGACAAGTGATTGCAAATGTGAGCTCTGGCAAGTGCTCCGAGATCTAATCGCCCGGCATAGCCAAGCTCCAGTCGATCTCAGCGGCTTCTCGCTGCCTTCCCGAGGAGGAATGGATGCTCTCTCCGTCTCTCTCAGCAAATCCCCGTGGTGTCAATGCTGCAATTATATGGAGTGTATTAATTTAACACCCTCCCACCCCCACCCCGGCCCCGGCTTTCCTTCAGGAGCTCCCCCTCCCCAGAGGAGCTGGAGCTGGAGAGGCAGAAGGGAGTTTTATTGCAGAAGGTAGGACGACGAAAAGGAGGAGGGTTGGTGGTGTGTGAAAAATCATCTTAAGGACTTTCCCTCTGTATTAGAGAAAATCCCTTCCAATTATAGCATTACTGGAAAGAACCAAATGCTGAGACTTTCAAAGGAGGGGATTTCTCTGTCTTTTCAAGTGAAATTGCTCACACTGCAGACTGGAACACACACACACACACACACACACACACACACACACAGACTCTCAGCCACCAGCGCCTGCCCGGTCGCGGGGTCCCGGCAAACCGGGAATGGAGGGGGAGGAAGGGGCAGGACACACATCCCTTCCAGGGGTCGAGCTGATCTCCCCTCCTTTTGTTCCTGGGGAGAGATTTAAACATCCCCCAAAGCTTCTGCCCCTCCCACCAGGAAGCACCAGGCAACTTCACCTGAAGGTACAAATTCAGCCACTCTCCCTTTTCCTCTTTGCTTTGCAGCTGCTATTTGGGGAGGATGGAGATAATCCACTTTGTCATAGGCGCGCGCGCACACACACACACACACATATGTAAGCGGGATCGTATTGATTTCTTCAGCAGGCAGCAGTTGCTACTTACTCTGACGCCAACTGCTTTTAATTACACCGATAAAAAGGTAGTTGGGTGTATAATAGCTATTCCCATCGCTAGGAAGACTACTGTAGATTAGTTATCTATTAGCAACGACACCTTTGAGCCAGAGCCCTTTAAGGGCCAGATTTTGCAGTCCATTAGAGTCAGAAAAAAGTCTGCTATGGGCTTCATGGATATGAGACTGCTGGCATTTGGCTGCCCAAATCAGCAGCATTTTCTCCCAACAGTTATTTTTAGGGCCTGATGTCAAAACCTACCTAAGCTCCTCCATGGTGGTCCAGTGGTTTCCATCCCTCTCCCGAATATTCAGACATATGCTTTGCAATGGGCAGGATCTGGCTCTCCATGGGGTGACAGTGCCATGGCTTTGGCTTCTTTGCTCTTGACTTTGCTCACCAGTGCCCAGGGAGAACTTTTGATGGAAGTCTGCGTTGCAGGGTTGTGGACCCTCTGTGGTAGACACTAAGTCTCAATCCTGGTGGAGCCTTGCACAGATTTTCCACGGTTCCCATCCTTACACCAGCAAAGTAAACACCAGTTTTGGTTCATGACTTCCCCAAGAGGTGAAGGTCCACCACCCTGACTCTTGAAAGGGAGAATAAAGCCTTGACCATGCTCACAGCCATTAGGCCAATGCCTCAGCCCCATAAGCCTGCTGTGAAAAGAGGTGGGTAACTTCAGTTATCAAGCTCGCATGGGGAAAAGGGGATGGGAGGACATAGAGCAGGCCTCATCGTCATGGCATTGGAATGCCTTATGAAGGCATCGCAAGCTGGTCCTGTCTTGCTTACTCATGGGGATGGCCCAGCTGGCATCTTCAGGGCCCACTTGAGTGTGTAAATAGAGCTGGATTTAGAAACATGAGTGCTTCGCAGTGCAGTTAGTCACAAGAGGCAACAGCTGCGCTCACCCACGTTCAAATAAAGACACATCCAGGGTGCTTCCACCTCAGAGACGTCTATGTAAAGAAATCATGGGCAAGAGGAAGAGGTTTGGAGGGATCCAGGCAGACAGGAAGGCGGGCAGACGGGTGCAATGCAGCCCATCACACTTCTCAAATTCTCTCTGTGTCACTTCTCTCACTCTCCTTCCCCCTCTGCCCTACATGGAGATGATTTGTTATGGCTGTGGGATGGGAAGATCTTCCTCACTGAGAGCAAACACAGAGCCAGGGAAGGCTCCTCGCAGGGCAGAAGGTTTTGTTTGGTTTTGGTGGAGCAGAGAAGTGCATTCTGCCCCTTCCCTCTTTAATATTTTAATTCCCACCAGTAAAAGCTGATGCATTATCTGCTTTTGCAAATTGCAACTGCAACTGGTTCTTGCTGGAAGGTGGTTCTTCTTCCCTGTTTGCAACTCACTCACTGTCTCCCCTACTCTCTAAACAGTGGTCTCCATGGTTGGGTCCAGCCACCATGGTGGCGTGAGAAAGTCACTGCCTATTTTTCGTTCTACGCCTAGAAGACCGCACTGTGGCACATTGGGATAATGGGAGCACCAGTGAATTCCCACCAGGCAGCTTTGTAACCCATCGTCCCTAAAACGTGAGGAGCCCCAATAGCTCGGAGCCTCAATAGCTCCTCTTGGTGAGGGGCCCCAATAGCCTGTAGGAGTTGCTACAGATATCTGGAGACCCAGATATCAAAACATGCTGTGCGCACTAAACGTCCTCCTTCCACTGATGCTTGGAAAATATAAATGCTGGGATCTTAATGCCTGGGCACTGGCTTTGGCGTGGGCCTATTGACTTGTGGCATGTCATTCGGCTTCCCTCTTTCATTTTGCCTCTTTTAAGGTCCCTGAAGACTGAGATCCATGTCATCCATACATCTCAACCAGAAGTCACAGCAGTACAAGGGGCAACACGGTAAGTTAATATTTATCTTATCAGATGTGAAGAACAAGACAGAAGATGAGTAATGGCTGGCTCATGATGTGATTCGTGGCAGAACTGGTGAAAAAATGGATTTTGCTGCTAAATTTGTGTCCCCTTTTCAAAACAGGTCTCTCTCTGACCAGCTGTTTTTACTGTAGACTGCTATCCAGAAGTGGAGGTTGGTCCAATGTTGGAGATGGAGAGGGGTTTTAGAAATGTGCAAATTATACTAATAGCATGGGTTTCACCTTGCCTGACTACATAACGTTGGCTGCCTCCGTGGTCAATGATGCAGTGGAGACCTGAGCAGCTCAGCCCACTGTAGATACCAGTCTATGGTAGGTGGGGTGGATTCCTTCTGGAGTTGCATTTCTCTTTGTTTGGCAACTAGTTTCGACTTGGTGCCTAATCTTCAGATAGTTGAAGTTAGGTGAGATGCCTACAGGCCATTGCCTCTTCTCTGGGCTCTAAAGAGGCACTGATAGCAATGAACAAATCAGGAGC